>NC_091473.1:250044039-250372832 GCF_036971445.1 Narcine bancroftii
GTACCCTATCTACAAATGTTCTGGGAATTCAGGAGTCTGATGGCTTGGGGGAAAATACTGTTGCCCAATCTGGACGCAAGGTCCTGAACACTGTGGTGCCTCCTACCAGATAGCAGAAGGGGTATGTGGAGTCCTTCACAATGTTTATTGACTTTCGCCTGTATTGAATGCTGTAGATGTCCTTTGTGAGCCCCCAATGAACCTTTCTGCTGACTTCACTATCCTCTGCAGGGTCTTGCAGTTTGATGGTACAGCTTCCAAACCAGGTGGTGATGCAGTTGCACAGGATGCTCGCCACTTTTGTGGTCCTGTGGATTGACCTCCGATCCATTTCTTTGAAGCAAGTGTACCACATTGTGATGCAGCTGGCCAGGACTCTCCTATAGAAGGTTGGCATGATGGTGGCCAGTAGCCTTGCCCACTTCAGTCTTCTCAGGAAGTGCAGTCGCTGTTGCGCCTTCCTGAGAAGTGAGGAGATGTTGAGAGTCCATGATAGGTCACTAGTTAAGAAACCTGGTGTTCAGGAAGTGGCTATAGAATGTAGTGAGGATGGAGGGTGGAAGATGAACTTTCCTTAGCCTTCGCAGGAGTAGAGGCACTGTTGGGCTTTCTCTGCTGTTAAGGGACCAGATGAGATTCTCCATCAAGTGCACTCCAAGGAACTTGATACTCCTGATGACCTCAATGCTGGAGCAGTCCATGATCAGCAGAGAGTGGTCTCCCCAGGCCCTCTTGAAATCAACAACCATCTGTTTTGTTTTATTAACGTTCAGATACAGGTTGTTGGCTCTGCACCAATCCATTAGTGACTGCACCTCATCTATGTACACTGACTCGTTATTCTTACTGATCAGGCCCATTATAGTCATGTTGTCAGCAAATGATGATGTGGTTGGAGCTGTGTTTAGCTGCACTGTTGTGGGTCAGTAGAGTGAACAGGAGTGGACTCAGCACACAGCCCTGAGGGGCCCCCTTGCTCAGTGTGATGGAAGTGCTGTTACCAATCCAGATGGCCTGAGGTCTCCCTGATAGGAAGCTAAAAATCTAATTGCAGAGGGAGGTGCTTAGACCTAGCAGCCTCAACTTCCTTATCAGGTACTGAGGTATGATTGTGTTGAATACTAAGCTGAAGTCAATAAACAGCATTCGAACATACAAGTCCTTGTTTTCCAGGTGGGTTGAGGGCTAGATGGAGGGAATGGTGAATGCATCGTCCATAGAGCGGTAAGGGGTCTAGTGACAGAGCAGCTGGAGCTTGATGTGCCCCATGACGAGCCTCTCGAAGCACTTCATAGAGATGGGGATGAGTGCAACAGGGTGGTTTAAATCAACGAGGCAGGACACAGCCGACTTCTTTGGCACGTGGACAATGGTGGCAGCTTTGAATCATGTTGGGACCTGAGCGCTTCTCAGGGAGATGTTAAAAATGTCAGTGAGAACTTCTGCTAGCTGATCCGCTCATCCTGAGCACTCTGCCGGAATGTTATCCAGTCCAGCAGCTTTTCGTGGGTTGACCTGGCCTAGTTCTCTCCTTACATTGGCCACTTGAAGACACAGCACCTGGTCATTTGGAGAAGAGATAGTCTTCTTTGCTGCAATGTCATTTTTCCTCACAAAGTGTGCATAGACCTTGTTTAGTGCGTCTGGGAGGGAGGCATCACAAGCACAGGTAGATGGTCTTGTGGTTGGTGATGTCTTGGATGCCCTTCCAGATGCGTTGCATATCCTTGGTGTTCAGGAATTGGCTATGAATGTGCTAGGCATGTGCACGCTTTGCTTCCTATGACCTTACTCAGTTTGGCTCCTGCAATAGCTATGGCTACCTTGTTATCCGCCCTGAAGACAGCGTCACATTTCCTGAGCAGTGCCCACACCTCTGTAGTCATCCATGGCTTCTGGTTAGAGCGGGCAATGATGGCCTTGGGCACAGTGATGTTGTCAGTCCACTTACTAATGTAGCTGGTCACCGATGCTGTATACCCCTCCAGGTTGATGCAGGTTGCTGCTACCTAGAACATGTGCCAGTCAGGGTGCTCAAAGCAGTCTTGACGCACATGAATGGCCCCTGCTGGCAAGGTTTTGACCTGCTTCAGAACTGGTCTGGAGCATTTGATGAGTGGTCTGTATTCTGGGAGTATCTGAGGTGGGGCCAGGGCATTGTAGCAGAAATTACTATTTTTAGATAAAATAATTGTGGGCTGGTATTATAAGGATTAAAATGACTTGAAAACATTTTGTCAGTTTCTAGAAGCTGACATTCCTTTGAGTGTTTCTATATTTACAGCTTGTAAGACCAAGGTCTTTTTTCTGTGTGTTTAATATAAACCAATGGTTTTCAAACTGTCATTAGTGCTCTGCAATGAGTAAGGGATTACTTAAGATCGGATGTGAGTGGGGTGGGGGAAGAAAGGTTGAGAACCACTGCTCTAGACCCAATTGTTACTGAAATATTTTGAGAAAAATTGTCATTGACCCATTTCCTTAGAGTTGTGAATCAATGAGGTACAATTAAAACAATGGCTTTCAAACTTTTTTCTTTCCACTCACATCCCACCTTAAGTAATCCCTTACTAATCAAAGAGCACTTATGACATAGAGATTGCTTAAGGTGAAATGTGAGTTTAGTGTGGTGGTGGGGTGGGGGAAGAGTTTGAAAAGCACTGATAACAAAGTTTTAAATTTGCTATTAGAACCAAGAAAATAATTTCTTTGACAGTTTACTTTTAAATATATTAATATTTTACTGTCCATTTTTATTGTTTTAAGTATAATTTACTGTTTTAAGAGTTAAAATAAACAGTGAAAAACTGAATGCTAATTTGGAACAGACTTATTCATTAATGAATCAAACAACTGTCTGCATGTGCTCAAGCCATTATAAAGGGAAATAGTCACCAAAAAAAACTCCGTAGTAGGGAGAGTGGAGAGCGGCAGGTTTCTTAACTAGTGACCTATCATGGACTCTCAACATCTCCTCACTTCTCAGAAAGGCGCAACAGCGACTGCACTTCCTGAGAAGACTGAAGTGGGCAAGGCTACTGGCCACCATCATATCAACCTTCTATAGGAGAGTCCTGGCCAGCTGCATCACAATGTGGTACACTTGCTGCAAAGAAATGGATTGGAGGTCAATCCACAGGACCACAAAAGTGGCCGAGAGGATCACTGGACTCTCTCTTCCCCACATGATCTACTGGGATCGTTGTCTGAAGAGGGCACGCAAATTCATTGAGGACCCCTTCCACCCTGCACACAGCATCTTTCAGCTGCTCCTATTGGGGAGGAGATACAGGAGGATCAGAGCCAGCAAGAATGCTGAATGACCAAAGGAACTATTTACACTAACCATTCGAGTCTCTAATTTCTACAAAACAATATTAATGTATTCATTTTTAGATCAAATACGTGTCCTGTATGTGTTATGTCTGGTTGTATTTCTGTGTCTTTTGCACCGAGGACTGGAGAACACTTGGACAATCAGATGATAATAAACTTGACTTGAAGTCATGGAATAAAATCAAAGAGCAAATGGTTGTCATTTCCACTTTATTTTGAAAGTACAGTACTAATAAATTTAAATCACCCCTAGTGGGAGATCACCTCTCTTGTTTACAGAAACATGGTCATATATTACACTGTATAAATCATAAGAGATTCACATTGTCAAATTTTCTTCTTTCAATTTTCATCTTAAACAAAAATGCTGTCATGCCGCAAAGGCTTTTGAGAATGATTTAGTACGATCTACGTACAGGCATCTGTCTGGACCGATGTGGACCAGGTCACAAGAAAACAAAAGAAGGCTTAAATTAAAGTTTGATAAGGTTTCACGTCACTGTAACACAGCAATCTTTCTTTCCCTCCAAACTCAGTATCTCAAATGGAGATGCAAATTCCAAGCGAAGGAAATGGCTTTTCCAATTTTCCCTCCCTAATTAAGAGAAGCTAAAAACACTAAAAAAGTTGATTAAAAAAAACATATTACAAATTTAATTTCTTTGTAACATTTTTCTGCAACAGCTTGCATTGACTGCTCTGTATAACCCATCTTGCCCAGGCAGGGAAAGCATGCAGACACACTCACGCAGAGGGTACGTTACAACAGATGAGCACTGGGCGAGTGGAAGAGTAGTAAAGGAGGTGAACGAGACCCAGAAAATGAGAGTATCATCTACCACGCACAACACCGGTCTTCAGGACAGTCTGATGGTTGGGAAATAGTGCAGGGAATTTTGGAAGAGTTGAGCAGTTCTGAATATTGAGGGACAGCAAAACTACTCGCTGGGTGAGTGAGGAGGATGGGTGGAGAGAGAGAGAAAGGAAGAAAACAGAAAGAAGAAGAGACAGACACAGAGTTAAGGATAGGCAGGCACACAGAGAGATACAGAGAAAGAGAGAGAGAGAGAGCTATCCACACATATGGACAGCCAGAAATACATACGCAGTCAGAGAAATACAGACAGATACACACACACACAGAGATTCATAGAAAGATATGACAGACACATACCTAGGGACAGAGAGATACAATCAAGGGGATACATGCAGAAATAGAGAGGAGGGGGGCATATACATCTGGAGATAGATAGACAAGATACAGAGATGAGAATAGAAAGGTCATATTGGCCTAAGCCCATCTTTAACATATTAAAAATCAATACATTGATATGATGACCATTCCCAGATGTCACTGATGCCAATCAACAAACAGTCTGACAAGAGAGCGGTTTTACAGTGAGATGCCTTCAGAATCCAACAGAATTGGAAAGCTAGCCTCCAAACATCAATGCTGTTTTTTAAAAAACTTTAGTTTTCCTCCTCGATTCTTAGGAACCACTGACAAAGAATAAAGAGAAAATTAGATAACACAAAGATTACAGGAAACCCAATTCATCAAAAAAAATCTCGTAAAGGGACAAGTAACTCTTTGTATTAAAGTTGAAACTTATTAACAATGTTTAAGTCGATCAGTTGCAGCTCCTTTAATATGATCAAAGGTCCCTTTATAAAAGTCTCTCAGACTTGATGGAAACAGAAAGATGAGGCAGAGAAAGTAAATTGCCCCTGGAAACAAAATAAATTAAAGCCTCACATTCCCTGCTATTCTTAACTGAGATCAGGGAGAGGAGAAATGGAGGAGAGTTCTTGCGGTTAGAAAATATACTTGTATGCATGCACGCTCTCTCTCTCTCTCTCTCTCTCTCTCACACACACACACAAAGTAAACAGGTTGCAATGTAACTTCTTTTTCAATCTTTTGTACAAATATTGACATCTATTTCCAAACATACTACTGAGTACCTGAGGGGAAAGCAGTATTTGAGGTCTTTATGTCCAACATGCAATGGGAATCTTTCCCCATCCAATCAAGCCAGCCGTCTCTTGGGTCATGTGATTCCATCCTGAGGCAGGCAGGCTGACAACTGAACCACTATGACCTCTGTGCCACCTGCAACCCCCAGAATATAAACACCATGACAGTACTGCAATAAAGCAGGAGGGGCTGCTCGAGCAACAGCCGAGAGGGGGTGGATTTGACCTGCCTGTATGTGGGAGCTCTGATTGTACTACACACTGATGGAGCTGGCCATGACCAGGACAGCAAGAGGATACACTCTTTGAAAGATCTCCTAGCTGAGAGTGTGACATTGAAAAATAAAATACCTGTTAAAATGCACTTGTGCCAGTGCATTTGTGTTCACACAAGCTCTTTGAAAGCCTTGCACTGTCCAACTTGCAAGTGCAAGTGAATGGAATTGCATTTCACAGAAACACGGATTACAGATGGGGGCATACACTTCGAACAACATCAGCCAGGCCAGAAGTAGCCATCCTGGATGCCAGTGTAAGGAACCAGTTCTTGGGGCAACCTTGATGAAACAGTTGCTCAGCTCATCCACATTCCCCTTTGATGGAGCAGAGCACTGCTTCCCAGCATTCCAGGATCTGTAGAGTGGTGTGATGGATAACAAATGACCCCTGCTCCTCTTCACTAACTGCTGCACCACAGCCATCCTTCACCACAGTGCCCGTCCTCCAAGGACATTCACCACCACATAGAGGTTCCCCTCCGCACCGTACACTTAACCTAACTCAGAAATGTAATTGTCTAAGACCTGGAACTCCTTCTCCTACAGTACTGTGGGATCACCTTTAGCCTAGGAACCACAGTGGGCGACACGATTAGTGTAGCAGTTAACACAAATGTTGTTACAGGGCCAGCGACCTGGGTTTGAATCCTGAGCTGTCTGTAAGGAGTCTGTACGTTCTCCTCATGTCTACGTGGGTTTCGTCCAGGGGCTCCACTTTCTTCCCACCCCTTCAAAAATATATTGGGGGTTGTAGGTCAATTGGGTGTAATTGGGCAGCTTGTGCTTGTGGCTGAAAGGACCTGTAACTGTGCTGCATGACTAAATTTAATTTTTAAAAAAGGCATCCAGTCACTATCTTCTCAAAAGCAATAAATGCTATCCTCGCTGCCAATTCCCACATCTCTTGGATGAATCAAAAACATTTCCTCTCACTCCCTCCTTGATCCAGGAGATTCTTCAAGTTCTACCTTGATTTTCTGTTATGTCCGAACAAGCACCTCTTCTTTAAAGTAGGAAAGCAGTGATGTGTAGAAATTTCCACCCACAGCCAGTACCAAGGAGATCAGGGTTATGGTGCAGTGGATGTGATGTTGCTCATATCAATATCAGGAAGAGCAAAGAGGTGGGAGCAAAAGGCACATGATTTCAGGTTAATCGGTAAAGGAGAGATTTTTTTTGTAAAGGTGGTGAAGGAGGATAGGTCTGGGATATTCACTTGAAATGGGATCCCAAAGCTCTAGGAAGAAGGGCAATTGGAGAGCTCTTTGCAAGGACTGTCACAGATCAGTGTTTATAAGATTAGACTACACTAATGGTCTATAAACCACTAGTAACCAGGGCTGTGTGATGTGTGAACTCTACATCCCAGGACCAAGGTGATGGCCTGAGTAAATGCGTCATGTTTTATCCACCCCAACACCATGCCACACACCAGATTTCTGTCCTGAAGTCATCAGGTTTGGGATCAAGTTGGGGACAGTTAGCCTTTCCCTTCTCATGGATCGACAGCCTCCAGTCCCTGAAACATCCCCACTATACCCCCAGACCTGAGCAGCGAACGCTCCCCAGACAGCTGCACTCATTTTGTCAGGCAGAGTCGGACAGGACATCCGCTGGCCCAGCTGTTGCCGGATAGGTGGAAGTTGGGAACGTTCAGTGACAGCGATGTTAGTCGTTCAGGACAGGACGCTCGCAGTCACTGTGATATTCCACATCCGAATCATCATCTTCGCCGTAATCGTACATTTCTCCACCAGCATCAGTCAGCTGCATCTCCCTCCCATCTGCCTGTTCCGACTTGAGGCTGCGAGTGTTGAGAATTACAGGCATGTTGGGATCGGGGCTGCATGGCGGATACTGTTCTGATACTGCCTGCTGCACGGGGATAGAAGTCATGCCAAGCTGTCCAGGGTACAACATTTCCGAGGGGTGCAGGTGGATTTGCTCTTGCTGCCTGTGGAGGGAAGCAATGGTAAATGCGATGAATCCCCATCGAGTCACAGAGGGAGGCCCTTTGGCCAACTGCATCCATGCTGACCTCCCACATTCATCACACTTACCCTACTTCAATGCCTCACAGAGCCACACACCGGCCTGACTTGGAAATATATCACTGTTCCTTCATCGACAATGGGTCACAATCCTGGAACCCTGTCCCCCCACAGCAGTGAGGTCCACCCCCTCCCCCGCAGGTGTGATTCTCTCCCTCCCCCACCCCCACCCCACAATCTACGCCCTACCCCACAGCAGTTATAGGTTAATTGGAGGCACAGGATTCATGGGCTGGAAGGCCCTGTACTCTGCTGTATCGTTAAAATTTTAAAATAAAAATTAATGGAAAATGTAAATAAAGAAAAAACAATCAGTAGCAGCTTAGGCTTGGAATCTACTTGAATCATGTTTTCCTGGGGTTGGTGAATCTAGAACTAGAGAGTGAAAATTTAAGGTGAGAGGGGCAAGTTTTCAAAGGGACCCTGACGAATATGTTTCTCACACAGAGGATGAAAGCTACGTAGAACGAGCTGCCAGTGGAAGTGGTAGAGGAGGGTACAATAGTGACATATAAAATGCCTTCAGTCAGGTATCCAGATGGAAAAGGGTTGGAGAGATATCAGGCAAGCAAAGGCAAATGGAATTAGCTTAGGTAGACAACTTATTCAGCACAGACTGGTTGGGCTTAAGGCCCTGTTTCCACGCAGTAAAAGAGGCTCTCCACCTCACCATACCTTGTGGCAGCATTTTAGCCTCTGGTTTGGGCTCAATACCTCATCCAGAGTCTCTCCTCCTCCAGTGCTAGGCAACTATATAACAATTACAGCACAGAAACAGGCCAGTTTGGCCCTTCGAGTCCATGCTGAACATCTTTTCCCACCTAGTCCCATGATCTCAATCCATGTCCTCTTGTTTTTCCCACTCTCAATGGAAAAAGCCTGTCCACATTAACTCTATCTGTCTCCCTCAATTTTAAATACCTCTCTCAAATCACCCCTATTTTCTAGGGAATAAAGTCCTAGCCTGTTTATCCTTTCCCTGTAACTCAAACCCTGAAACCCAGGCAACATTCTTGTAAATCTTCTCTGCTCTCTCTCTGTTTTGGCAACCAAAACTGCACACAATATTCCAAATTTGGCCTTGCAAATGCCTTATACAACTCCAGCATAACATCCCAACTCCTGTACTCAATACTCTGATTTATGAAGACCAACATACCAAAAGCTTTCTTTACCACCCTATCTAAATGTGACTCCATTTTCAGGGAATTATGTATCAGAATTACTAAATTTTTTTGTTCGACTGCACTCCTCATTTGTCCACCGTTTAACGAGTTTGACCTTTGCTTATTAGTCCTACCAAAATGTAGCATCTCACACTTATCCGTATTAAACTCCATCTGCCATCCTTCAGCCCACTCTTCCAACTGGCCTATATCCCACTGCAAGCTTTAAAAACTTCCTTCACTGTCCACAACACCACCAATCTTAGTATCATCTGTATACTTACTAATCCAATTTACCACCCTATCGTCCAGATCATTAATATATATGACAAACAACTACACAGTTTTAAAATATCGAGACATACAGCATGGTCACAGGCCACTTCGGCCCACTAGCCCTTGCCTCCCATTAACATATCCCAGAACGTTTTTTGAAGAGTGGGAAGAAACCAGAGTTTCTGGGGAAAACCCATGCAGACACGGGGAGAGCGTACAAACTCCTCAGAGACAGTGCAGGATTTGAACCCTAGTTTCAATAGCTGGAGCGGTAAAAGCATTGAACTAACCGCTATGCCAACCGTGACACCCATTATTTTGTAGACAAAATGTTAAACCAAGGGTCTTGTGCACTTTCATTAGGCCTAAATTAACCCTGACTACTAGTTATTTCTTGATGAACAGCACTAAAATCAATAGCTGTCACGGCACCCAGGTTCTACCACTTAGTTAAATTTATCAACATGCACATCTTTGGGACACGGCAGGAAACCATGGCACCCGAAGGAGAGCCTGGGAGAACGCACAAACTCCATGCAGACAGCACCTGTGGTGAGGATTAAACCTGGGTCTCTGGTTCAATGAGGCATCAACTGTACCACTGCATCGCCCTCAATGGCCCTCAGCAATGGGTACTACAGAACACCCACTGGTCTGGGCCAAGTTGTCTCCTGATCCACAGAGGAATCACACAGACCTGGTAGGACCTCCACAGCGAATAGCTGGGATCTGGGATATGTTGTAGGGAACTACAGGTACATAGGGCCTTGAAAGTGGTGACACAGGCAGATAGTTTTCGTCACATTGACCTTCATTAGTCTGAGTACTGAGTATAGCAGTTGGGAGATCTTGTTGTATGAGGCATTGGTGAGGCTTTTAGATAATTGTGTTCAGTTTTGGTCACTGTGCTACTAGAAAAATGTTGCCAAGCCAGAAAAAATTATGAGGATGTTGCCAGGACTCGGTGGCTTGAGCTACAGGGAGAGATTGAGCTGGCAAGGTCTTTATTCCTTGGAGCGCAGATGAATGAGCAATGATCTCATAGAAGTGTACAACATCATGAGATCAGGAGAATGCTTTATCCCAGAGTATGAGAATTGGTAACCAGGGGACATGGGTTTAAGATGAGGGGGGAGAGATTTAACAGGAGCCTGAGGGGTAACCTTTTTTTACACAGAGGGTCGTGGGTGTATGGAACGGGCTGCCAGAGGAGGTGGTTGAGGCAGGTAGTATTGCAAAGTTTAAGAAAAAATTGGATGGATGCATGGATAGGATGGGTTTAGAGCAGTGGTTCTCAACCTTTTTCTTTCCACCTATGCCATAGGTGCTCTGTGGTTAGTAAGGGATTACTTAAGGTGTTATGTGAGTGGAAAGAAAAAGGTTGAGAACCACTGGTTTAGAGGGACGTGGGCAAAATGCATGCAGCCAGGACTAGTGTGGGATGGGACATTTTGGTTGGGGTGGGAAAGTTTACTTGCTTTGTGACTCTCTGACTCTTGAAGCCCCTGGAGGTGGCTCACTGCAGCTTTCAGTTCAAGGGCAACTGGTCTGCGAAATGTTGGCCTCTAGCCTGCCGGGGGCCACTCACCCTACGGAGTAACACTGTTGTACTTCTTGTCGCCTATACTTCATCAGTGCTTTGTACTCCCCGACCCGGAGTCTCTTCCCATCCACGATGCAGGTCCGCTTTGGCCGAGGTTTGTATTTGTAGTCCGGGTACTTCTCTAGGTGTTGGCGGCTCAGCCTTGCCTGCTCCTCGTAGTAGGGTTGCTTCTCCACGTTCGTCATGGATTTCCAACGGGAACCTGAAAATCAGACACAGCCCTAGCGTCAACACTTGACCCCACGACACCTCACTGTACTTGATCCATTGGCAATATTCGCTAATGCACCAATATTAATTCTGCTCTAGGAATAGTCAGAATGCTCACCAAGAATCTTGCTGATGCTGGAGTTGTGCATGTCAGGATAAGTCTGAAGAATTTTTCTCCGTTCGTCTTTTGCCCAAACCATGAATGCATTCATTGGTCGCTTGATGTGTTCATGGCTACTGCCTCTGGATTCATAGCCTTTTGCCCCAGGAAGACTCAAACTCCCTGATGTAAACAAAGATAAGAGAACATGATAGAATCTACATAGTGATGAGTCCAGAGGACTCCAAAACGCAGCAGCAATAGAAATTCACCAAGACAATGGTTACTTAAACAAAAATTGCTTTTAATTTTCTTTAAACAAATAACAAGGTCAATCTTAAACTTATTACTATTAATTTAACCCCCCCCCCCCCTTATAATTCTAAGTGCATGTGTATATGTTCAGGAAAGTTCTTTGTTTCACAGTCCAATCATTCATTTCTCACTTCTCAAAGTTCACTGGTATCAAGCAATTCTTAAACTGTGCACAGAATTTAACATTTATGAACCTTTACAAGGCTTTGTAGCTTAAAAGGTAAATGGTTTCTGTTCAGGAATGTTCTTGTTGGTTTCAGAGAGAAATTTGGACACACAAACTTATTTCCTCCAACCAGTCACTTCAGTGTCTTGCCAAACCCATTATGGGTTTTCCAAATGATAACCTCTTTTCCAGGTCACCACAGAGTTCCTCTTGTTTCCCTTATTTCAGGAGAAACATTCTAGCCAGCCATTTCCTCTTGTAAGAACCTCAAGGATTTTGAACAGGCTGAACTCAGAACCCTCTTCAAAATGTTTTTTTTCATCAAGCCTGCCAGCTTGCCATTTTTCAGCCTCAACTGCAACTGTAGAATTGACTTCTCTCTCTCACACACACACAGAAGAATGCTGTTTGATTTCTCCTCTCTGCTTGTAAAAACCAAAACCCTCTCCCAAGGCTCCAAACCCAATCTCTGAAAGATCTGATCAGTATCTCTGAGCCTGGACTTTATTGCCCATACACAATAGATCAGCATCTTCATGGCTTCTGCAAAGCCAACCGAAGCCTCAACATCTAGGTTCAGCAAAGCTCTTGCATTTTAAATGAGAAATCTTTTGTGAAGTGTTACTCGGTTAAGTGATCTACACTAAACCCCTACAATCTATCTCTTTTAAAGACATATTTATCCATAACCATACCATAACAGTGAGCATCCTGTCAGGATATATGGTATAGAAACTTCTTCTGCCAAGACTATACAGGTCTTCAGCGAATTGTGAACATTATACAAACCTCACTCCCTTCCATCAACTCCATCTGTATTTCCGTACCTTGGAGTGGGTGCGGTGTGTGGATGGCACAGAAACATATTAAAAGACTCATCTCACCCTCCCGTCGGGAAGATTAATGAGAGTGAGATCATCCATCACCAAATTCAAGGGCAGTTTCCTTCTTGCCATTATCAGACCTGAACATCCATCGCACAAGTAAAACGTTTTGCTCTATTCTTACTAATCTCTATGACTGTAACTTTGAACTGTGTACTGGCTGCTCTACTCTGTATGGTTTGACGGGCTGATTGGATGCAAAACAAACTTTCTCACTGTACCTTGGAATATATAACAATAACCTTGAACTTCGTATAACATACAGAAGGGTGCAGATACGTATAGAATATTGACTGTTATTGCAGAGAGAATGGATTCAAAAAGTTTTGCCTGTGCAGGGGACTTGGGACACTTCATAGAGTTTTGGTATTCTGACTTAAGTTCAAGTTCAAGATTATCATACAACTGTATAAATACAACTGGACGAAATGGCATTCTTTGGTCTTCAGTGTCGAGACATCGCACACAAGAATATTACTAGCATCGGAGGAAGTTCAGACAAGGTTAAACAAGTTGCTTCCTGAGATGAGAGGAAAGGTCAAGTGATTGAACTGCTGTTTATTGAAGTTTAGAAGAATGACAGGTAACTTATTCAAAGAGGAGGTTAATTGGGGTGACATTGAAGCATCCAGATGCTGCCTCACTGCCTGAATTTTGACCCTGATCTCAGGTGCTGTCTTTGTGGAGTTTGTCTCCTCTGCCTGTGATTATATGCTTCCCCTCCATGGTTTCCTCCCATGTCCCATTGTAACTCACCCTCCTATGAGGATAAGTGGTAAAATCTGGGTGCAGTTGGAATGTGGGAGAGGGAGTAAAAAATATGCTTAAAGTAAGGTTTGGGTAAACAGTTGATTGAAGGTCACCATGGATTCGATGGGCCAAATGGCCTTTTCATGCTATGAAATTCATAAGATGGAAGAAGTGAACCCCCATTCTTACAGGAGTAACAATGGTAAATATGCTCTCTACCCCACTAAACAGAAACAACTGAAAGCAAGGTTGGGGCTCAGACTCCAAGGTGACTGAAACCTCCGCATCCCTCCCTAGGAAGAGGTATTATGCCACGCACCTTCAGAATCATTGTTGATATTAAATTCTTCATTCCCACTCACTGCTCTGCCATCATCTCCTTGCCTTGCCTGCGACAACTCCGTTACCCTCGAGTCCTGTAGGGTGAAGCAGGATTACAGTGAACGATCATGGGATCAGTTATCCGATCTCACCACATTGGGAGAGAAATATCCACTCCACACACAAGACAACACCCTGATGGGGTAACAGTTTCCCCCCCCCCCTCACTCCACCAAACTGTGGAGGTTAAGGAGATCACGCCATGAACAATATCTAATTATTTTAAATGTTTATTTTCTAAAAGTAAAAAAAAATTGTAAAATTCTGATGTTAATTTAATCCCCAAATTCAGAACTAGTCTCTGTGAATATCTTATTACCATGCAGTGATTTAGCAATATGTTCTAACAACTAATAGAGAGGCATAGATAAGGTAGGCAGCCAGCACTTTTTTCCTGAGGTGACAATAGCAAATACCAGAGGACATCTCTTTAAGGAGAGGGGAGGAAAATTTAGGAGTTGTCAGTGGTGTGTGTTTTTTTTTTACACAGAGTGGTGGGTGCCTTGGTTGCCTTGCCAGGGGTGGTGGTGGAGGCTGGTGCAATAGGGACATTTAAAAGACTTGTAGACAGGCAAATGTACGTTTAAAAAAAAAGGTTCTGTGTGTGAAGTAGGGAAGGATTAGATTGACATGGAGTTTACATCGGTCAGCACAGCATCATGGGCCAAAGGGCCCAGATTGTGCTGTACTATTCTCTGTTAACGCAAAGAACAACCTTTTGAATTTGGTATTTGAGGCTTTGAGTAAACACATCAAAATGCTGGAAGAACTCCACTGGTCTTTTCAGCAAACCCTGTACGTGTTTTCTCTTTGAATTACGAGTGTTTATGGAGTAAAAGTCTAACTGTGAGACGGATGTACCAGAATAATCTATTAATCTATTAATCATATTATACGGATGATAATATCAGCAAATATGCCACGGTGGTGAGGGGTCAGATGTGCATCTGAGGGGATATGTAAACCTTTGTGTATGTGTGTTGGCTTTTTTGTTTAAAAATTAAAGAAAATAGGAGTACAATGTACATCTGTATAATGTGTACAATGTTGTTTTTCATGTCCAATAAATACATTTGTGTATGGCTGTATCTTGAATCAGAGATGATGGTTGTTGAATGACCAAGACACATCTGGACTGCAAGCAGCAGGGAGATGGATGAGGATGAGTGGGAAGGTAAACGGGGAGCAGATTCTGACTGCTGAAGCCCTCCATGCATCAGTGGGGACTGCCCCTCACCTGCCTGTTCCTACCCAAGGCTCTCACAGTCACAAGGCACTTTCAGGTGGCCAATTGCCCCGCTTGTAAAGCCGCATATTTTGGCAATATGCGGCTGTTGGGAGGCCACGTGAATGTGCAGGAGGCCCTTGCAAGGTGAACTTTGTAACCCTCCTCCAAGAGGGATAATCACTGCAGCACAGTGGCCTCCCAGCCATCTGAATGTAGCCGCCTAAAAGCGGCTGCATTTGGGATGACAATCAGCTGGCAAGCACCTGACAGCTCCTCTCCCAGCTGCCCCTTCCCCCAGCACAGGACATCGGGGCAGGGGCAGCTGGCTGGGCTGTCAGCGTGGGAACTGTGGGGCTAGAGTGGCAGCGAGGGAGAACAGGGGCTGGAGCGGCCGGTGGGGAAGAACAGAGGCAGGAGTGGCCGGCGGGGGAGAACAGGGGCTGGAGTGGCTGGCGGGAGAGAAGGGGGCTGGCCAAAACAATGCCGGTAGCCGACTCGAGCGCCGTGCTCACCCGCCGGCCGCCCCAACCCCCCTCTCCCCTGTCGGTTCTCCAGCCTCCTCCCCTGCCAGCCACTCCAGCCTGGTGAATGGGGAGAGAGTGGGGCAGCGGGATCAGTGTGGGGATGTCCCCGCGCTGACTGGGACAGCCAGCCATCCTGAATTGACAGCCCAAGGGACAGGAGCCAGAATGCGCTCAGATGAACATCCCGGCGCAGCTGTCCTTTCATCTGTCCAGCGCTGTGCTTTAAACGCTGTCACCTGAACTGCAATTTAAAGGGATGCTTCTGCTTCTTCAGGCAAATTCTTAGCGGAGAATGCACCTGAAAAAGCCTACAGAGAGTGACAGCTGGTCAGCCATTGATTTTACCCCTGTCTTACCTGAACCCATTTGAATCTCCCCACATTCCCATCAAGATGGAACAGGCTGAAAGTGTATATCATGGCTAACGTGTTTTATGGTGTGAAAAATAAAAAAATTTAAAAAAAAAAGATGGAACAGGCTGCAGATTTTTCTCCTCTGGAGGAGGCTCACGGGTGACCATTTTTGAGGTTTATAGGAATAGAGAAGGTGAATAATCAGTGTTTAAAATTAATCTGAGGCCTGAGGGGTGATTCAAATTTAAATTTAGACATTCAGCACGTTAACAGGCCTTTCCAGCCCCTGAGTTCTTGTTGCCCAATTACACCCAATTGTTCTACAATCCCCGTACAGTTTGAAGGGTGGGAGAAAACTAGCGCACCCAGAGGAAACCCACACAGACACGGGGAGAACATATCATCTCCTGGATGGGTATGTAAAATGAGCTGCTGAGGAAAAGGTAGAGGCAGGTGTGTTTACAATGTTTAAGACACAGAAAGCAATGTGGATAGGGAAGGTTCAGATGGATATGAGCTGAATAGCAGGCAAATGGGACTTGCTCAGGAGGGTACCTAGGATGAGATGGACGAGTTCGGCTGAACAACCCTAGAGCTCCCCCAAGATACTGCATCCACTCACACACTGGGGAAACTCCAATGGTCAGTTAGCATACCAGAGGAAGCCTTCGGGGAGAAGGTGTGAACACTAAACAAAGTGCTGTTAGTTAGACTTGAATATTCCAGTGGTCTGACACCCACACTCATCCAAAACTATGCCGTCACCAAGTCTTGTTCATCAGTGTCTCCCACAATTTCTGAAGGTGTACTGCATTCACTCCTTTGCCACAGATTTTAAATCCTTATTGTTTTGAAACATTTCCTAGCCTCTTCCCTTTCTCATTTCCTTGTCTTCTTCCAGCTCAACAAGATTTGGAGATCCTGTTCACTGGTTGTCAGACCATTTCCAGCCAAGACTCCATGCTTTGAAATTGTCTCCCTCAACCTCTCACCTCCCTTCCTATTGTGGCCTGCAAAAGCTACAAGTGCTGGGAACAGAAGAACGGCATGGATAGCGTAGCGGTTGTTACAGTACCAGTGGATCAGGTTTGAATCTGCCACTGTCTGTAAGGAGTTTGTACATTTTTCCATGTCTGTGTCGCTTTCCTCCACGTGCTCCAGTTTCCTCCTACATTCCAAAGATGTATGCAGTTAATAGGTTAATTAGTTACATGGGTACATCTTGTGCTGTATCTTTCAATTAAAACACTGATTTTCACTTAGCAAAATGTTAATGATAAAATTAGCTTTTCTAAGAGGAGTTGCACAGTGACATTAGGTGTGGCTATATTGCAGCACCAATGATCTAGGTTCAACCCTGATCTCAAATATAATCTGCATGGAGCTTGCACACGGCTTCCATGTGGATTTTTTTCCAGGTGCTTCCTCCTCCCATATCCTAATGACATCTGGTTGGCAGGCCAACTATCTTAATGTATGTTACCTCTAGCGTAGGTGGTGGTAAGAGAATCATTCTTGTCTTAATGGATGCAGAATAGGTTATGGCAATATAAGACAATGGGATTGCACTGAGAACCAGTCAGATATATAGATTAGTTCATCATACACGTCCTTCCCCAACCTTTCTCTGTAGCTTCCACTGGTGTCTTGGAAAAGCAGCCAACATACTAATAGACTCATTCCCCCCCCACCCCCACCCCCAGCCACCTTTGTTCACCCCCTCCTGCAGAAAGAAGATTTACGAGTGTGAGAAAATGCACCATCAGATTCAAGGACAGTTTATTTCCTGCCATTAATCAACTCCTGAATAAACCCCAAAAGAGTAAAATTATGTCACTTTTACTCTGTACCAACTCATCCCCTGTAACTGCACTTTTGTACTGGGTCTTGCTTGTACTGTGCATGGGATATCTCCTGGTCAGTTTTCAAAACAACTCCTATCAATGCAATTTTTTTCTCAATACATGTGACAATGAGCCTTCTCCTTCTCCAACCCAACAAACTTTAGCAATCTCTGGTCTCTGAGTGGCTCACCACAGGATTGTTGACCCAGCAATGCTGGGCCACAGAGATATTCAGTCAGGTTTTCCTCAGCGATCATTAACCTGAAGAGGTAACCCCTGCTTTGATCTCCTGATCTGCTAAGTTCTCATTTCAGATTTCTGCTTATTGTGGATATCCAAGTATTGGTGAGAGAAAGGGGATAGGTTGGCAGCTCGGCAGTTAATGGCAGGGGGAGCGGGCGAATCGAACTCTCTCCTCTCTCTCTCTGGTCCACACTAACCTTTTCCTTCCTGCCATTGGTAACAGCTGGATTTTCCATCACCCGACTCTTCCCAAGAAAGATCTGCTTTGGACTCTGTGTAGCCTTCCCGACGGCATCCTGCTCGATCGGATAACCTGGAGGGTACAAACCAAACTGGGCCGTGAGCTGGTGTCCAGGGTTCCTGCACTCCAAAAACTTAAAGCTAAGCTTGAGGGAACCTGTCACACTGTTCTGTGTGAGATCGAAGATCAACTTCAGGCAAGGCAGAGAGTTGAATGATGGGCCTCATAGCTATAGCGATCATGGGGTATGAAGAGAAAGGAGCAATAGGGCCATATGATCAGCCATGATCATATTGAAGGTGGTGCAAGGATTGAATGAACTGCTCTATTTTAAATAATTGTAGCCCTCTTAATGGGGCAAAATTCTCTTCAGTTCCCCACTCTTTGAAAGGCTCAGGAGGACCATGAGGAAGATGATAAACTATTCACCCTTTCACTGGGCACTAGAGCCAGTGACATGCTCGATATCATGGGGGGAGGGGGCATTAGTGGGCCATGCCCACCCCCCAAAATTAGTTATTGTGCCCCCCCTCACCCACCTACAGCACTAGCATCACATGGTTTCGTCTAGCTCATTCGGTAGAGCGTGACCCCTTAACCGCAGGGTCATGGGTTTGAGCCCCAAGTTGGGCATTAATTTCTTAGGGGTGGCACGGTTAGCACAGTGCCTTTACAGTGCCAGGAATCAAAACCGGGGTTCGAATCTGGCTCTGCCTGTCCTGAGTTTGTACCTTCTTCTCGTGTCTGCATGGGTTTTCTCTGGGGTCTCCGGTTTCCTCGCACTGTTTGAAATGTAGCGGGGGTTGTGGGTCCATTGGGTGTAAATTGGGTGCCACGGATTTGTGGGCTGAAATGGCCTGTTACTGTGCTGTATATTGAAATTGAAATTTTAGTTTATTTTCTAATTTATATGCTACTATAAATTTACATATCAAGTTAACCTCTTGTAAATCTTGCAGGTAAGAGATACACCTTGTATCTTGGCTGTTTACCTGCATCTTTCTACATTCTCTTGCCTTTACATATCTACAGTTAGGATTTGGCAGCAAGGCCAAAATTTATTGTCTATCCCTTACAACCTTTGAGATAGCCATGTGCAATTACCTTAGTCATGAGCTCTACCTGGCAAAGGAACTTCTGGTATCCTGTCAGGGTCTAATTGATGTTGAAGAAATGGTCATTTACAACTGAGTCAGGTGCTGGGCAACTTCCTGATGGAGGGGCATTCCAACTCATCACTTGCTTACATCATTCTCAGTAGTAAAGTATTTGGAGGGGAGTGGGGGCTCAGGATTGGGAAGTGCTGTCGAGGAAGATTTCACTATAGCTGAGAGGTACAAAAATTTACATTTTTAATAACTTGCACTGACTGATGTAGCTGAGAGTGAAATCCATTCTGTTTGAGTTTGAAACATGCAAGGCCCAGACTCCAATGCCCAACAAGTTAGGGCAAAGTTGAAGTGGACGGGATGCAGGTCCGTGAGTGGTAGCGTTAGATGGTGGGGCTTTCAGCAGATCCTTCCTTGAGGTACTGAGAAAAATAGAAGAGAGAGCAACAATTCCTGATTGAAGTCCCTGCCAGCAAGGATTGGAGGGAAAGGAGTTGTGTGTGTGGATGGCTGAAGTACAACTCGGGAAGTCAAATAGTTGAATGTCAACAACCAGGAGGGATGTGTGGGGAAAGTTGTTTTTTCACACAGCAGTGGTAGAAGCAGATGCAATAGCAGGGATTAGATATAGAAAGATATGGTAAGGTGCAAGCAGCAGAGAATCAAATAGCAACATGATTGATGCAGACATCTGGACCTGAATCATTCTGTTGTTTAAGAAAAAAGGAAGGGAAATGCAGGATAAGGTAGAATAGAGCTGGTCACAATAGTATGTGATGTAGACTGGGCTGGTGGGAGAGGATACAAGATACAGGAGAAATGCCCAGATATCTAAACCTGTACTGTGTCCAGGAGCCAGAGGCCAGGTTGAGGGATTTGCTTCCAAATCCTTGGCAGTGTGACTCAGGGTTCACGAAATGTTGAGGGCCAAGGGGAAATGCTAAAGAGGGGACAGGAAACAAAATATTTTAGACGAAGCAAAACACTGGTGAGGAGAGTGGCCACATGAATCCACAAGACAGGAGTGAAACAGTTAATAGTCAGAACTGGCCTTCACATCTCATTGGCTAGACGGCAGTGAATCAGCTGCCAGGGAAGCTGGTATTAGCCTTATCTTGTCTCTGGGTATCAGCAAGGGAAGATAAGATAGAGCGGGGAGAAAGACATGGACGGAAGGATAAATGTCTGCATTACACTTAGACAGATACACCTGTAGCATACAGAAACTGATAAGCACACACGGACAGAGGCATGCGCACAGAGACAAACCATCACACATTGCAAATTGCAGTATCTGGGTAGCTCTCCTGGGTCCCGGGGGAGATTACTGGGTCGTGTGTGCCTCCTGCACCTTTCAAATAGCAGCCTAACCTACCTGTTAAATTGCTAACTTGGCGGTTTAAAGGGGATCTTGCCTCTGTGATTACATGTTTAATACAAGCACCTATTTTAGGGGTTAATTGTTCTACTCAATGTAATGCAACATCTGCACACAATCATTTCAAGTCAGTTCTTCGATACGCAGTACAGGATTTACAAACATGGTGAGGAGGATTCATGTTGGAAGGAAAAGGAGCATCAAATTGGCAGAGGAGCACATGTAACTGGGGAAAACTTGTGGGTCCAATATATTTACAATTCTTCCTAACACACCACTGAACAGACACCATGACTGGGCCAGAAAGGGACCCGATGACAACTACTTGCACTATTATTCTTACCACTTCTTGGCTGCTTCCACCACCTCCAACTTTGACTGGCTCAGACCTTTCCTTCCCTCTCTCCAGTGGGAAGGGCACCTGGCTTCAGGGGCTGCTATGAGGGGGCTATTATGGGATGCCTACCCTGGTTTGATGCTTGGTGGACTGTGTTACCCTCCCAGCACATCACAACAAGCTGCCAAATGGTGCTCTGCTTTTTTTACACAGGTTAAGATGTAAAAATGAATCATTACTGACCCCAGGGATTCCTCCAGAAAACGTCTTTACTTATCATTTCTATTAAAGAAAGGTAGTTGAAAAGGAAAGTTAGTATCTTGTTAAAACATAGTGATCTGAGAATTCCCACCCAACACAGCAGCCCCGTCCCCAACATGTACACTTGTCAGGACACATTCAGAGAACTGTCTCTCTTGTTGGTTTTGATGATCTTGATTCTTTTTGTCTCTTCATCAGATTCCCTCTTGGGAAAATCACTGGGTGACTGACTGAAACAGCTAGACTGGAGGTCTTTTCATGTCTAAAACAAGAGTTCAGGAATAGCCAGGAGGAAAGTTTTGGTCAGCGTAGCAGTTCGGGCAATGCTATTACAGAGCCAGCGACCCGGGTTTGAATCCGGTGCTGTCTGCAAAGAGTTTGTACATTCTTCCCATGACCTGTGTGAGTTTCCTCAAAGTGCTCTGCTTTCCTTCCACCTTCCAAAGATGTACATGGTTAGTAGGTTAATTGGTCACATACTTGGGCAGGATAGGTTTGTGGGATGGAAAGCCCTCTTTCTGAGCCAGATCTCCAAATTAAATTGAAACATCCAGCTAATGGTATTGTTTGAACCATATTAATGTCCCTGGTACCACAAATTTGCTGAGGTTGACAAGAGCACAGAATATCGAGGGAAGCAGAAACCATCTAATTGGCTCAGGTGCATTGGGGCATCACTTTGGATTTAAATGACACTCCATCTGAACTGAAACTGTTTAATTTTATCAGAAATCCAATTCCCTGGAAATGGTAGATGAGAAGAGGATGGTTTAATTTTAACCAGAGCAGACAGGATATCTAGATAAGGTAATTAGCTGAGTCTCAGAGTGGGTATTCAGCCTTTGGAGAGCATTAGAAGCAGGAAGAGTGGAGGAGAGCATGTTAAGCCAATGCAAAGCCGCATGGGTAGGGTAGCAGTTAGTGCAATGCTTTTACAGAACCAGGGACCTGGGTTCAAATCCGGGTGCTGTCTGTAAGGAGTTTTTATGTTCTCCCCAAATCTGCGTGGGTTTCCTCCGGGTGCTCTGGTTTCTTCCCTCTCTCACAAAAGTAACAACGTTGTAAGTTAATTGGGTGCATTTCAGGCTCGTGGGCTTCTGTTATATGTCTAAATTTTTTTTTAAATTAAAAAGGCCCATGGGGATCAAAATTAAAGGCAGAATGAATATTGATTGAAATGTAAGGGATTTGGGATTTGCAGATGGGGTAATTCAGAGATGTATTAGAAAGAACATGTTTGGGAAATGGAGAAGGGAGATAATGGGAAGCAATGGGATTTTCCAAGGTATACATCACCAAGCAAACAAAAAAGAATCTGGCCCGCTGCACAGCAAAGTTCAGGTACTGAATGAGTACAGGGGCAGCAAGGGTGAAAGCAACTGGAATACTGTGTGCAGTTCTGGTCAGACATGATGTGCAGGGTGTAATTTTCCCTGCTAAGGGTGCAGAGCAGAGTAACCAGGTTAAAGCCTCACACAAGAGCATTCCAAGCAGGAGGAAAGTCTGGATGGCCTGGGGTTGCTTTCCTTGAAGTAGAGGTGGACCTGGGTGAACTCAATGGAATTCTGACAGACACGGAAAAGGAAGTTAGTCACCACTTTTTTCCACGGCAGAGGTGTCCAGAATTAGAGGGTGCAGGGTTAAGGTGAAAAGGATGACGGTTGGAGGAGCTCTGAGAAAACATTTATTTTTCCCCACTCAGAGAATGCTTGTAATCTGGGAAGGTGGTGGAGGTCTATGTTACCACAACATTTAAAACGAACTCTGGATGAGCACTTGACTCATCCATAAGAAGACTATGAACTACTGAGCATTGCGTCTCTGGGCTGAACATGATGTCTCAATCTGCTGCTTGTACCTGAAGGTATTCATGTGTCTATCTAGAAGCCTCTGAAATGCAACAGTTGTATCTGCTTCTAACACTACTCCTGGCAGCCCATTCCAGAGACACATCACTCTGCCGCTTTCACACTGCCAACCTTCCAAAAAGGCGAGCGAGTAAACAACCAGGGTTGCAGAAAGCCTTTCACACTGGACCATGAATTACATGGTTCATGTGAATATCTCAAATCTAATGGGGCCCCAACTTCCAGTGGAGACACCTGGTAGAGCCAGTTACCATGTCAAATCTGAGTTAACTCAGCTGGGCTCTGAAACAACCCAACTCCAAGAGTCAGAAGCCGGTTGACCTTTACCTGCCCTGCCCATTTGGGACCTTTCACACCGCCAGATTACCCATGATGGACCGTCTAAATTGCCCAGTTCAACCAATTTTATTTGTGTAAAAATACTCCTTTGTACATCTCCCTTGAACTTCCAATCACCAACCTCCCCTTAAATGCATGACTGCTGGTATGTGATGCTTTTAACCTAGGGTAAAGATTCTGGCTGTCCACTCTGTCAGCCTCAATGCAGTGTGGGTAAATGGAGTTAGTGTAAATAGGTATGGATGTGTTTCCCTGTTGTACAACTCGAAAAAGCCGTGAGCTGCTCAGCAAAGCTGAATCTTCATGCAGTGAGCAGTGAGGAAGTGGCAGAAATACCTCTTCTCCCCACCTCAGCAGAAACAGAAAGAAGATTACCTCGACTTAGCAAGGGTGATGGCGTGCTGGTTTGCAACTCCGCTGCGATGACAAAGTTGGAAGGTGAGGGACCTCTCTTGTGTTTAACCTGTGCAGGCGAGGGGGACTTTGAAACGTCTCCACCTTTAGATTTGGCTGTCAGATTCAATGGCTGGAACACTTCCTCCTAAATGGTATTGGGGTGGGGGGGGGGGGGGTATTAAAGATAAAAGATTAGATTTTCCACACAGGATAGAGTTGCCCAATGCCCACTGCTCCCAATACATGTACTGATGTTCAACAATCCATCAAAGTAAAATCCTAATCAACTTCACAAGAAATTTGTGTTTGACATTCTGTCCCAAATCAAGCAGAACTTGACAATCACAGTTTGCATTTAAAGAGTGGATTGCTCGTAGTTGAGTCACAATAAAGGGACTGATGCCAAAGAAATTCAGCAGGTCACACAGCATCCATAAGAACCAAACGGCAACCAACCTTTCTGGCCTGAGCCTTTGTCAGGTATAAGAAAAAAATAGGCAGATGGAGGGGGGAGAAAGGGAGGGGGAGGGGAGGAGCACAGGCTGACAGCACTGAGGTAATAGGTGGCTATGAGTAGAAGAGAAAGAAGCTGAAAGATGAGAGGAGGGAGCAGAGGGTCTTGGAATGGGTAACCCTCTGATGGGAAAGGGGTGGGGAGATGGAGGAGAGGAGACAGAGGGATAGAGAAGGTGAGAGAATGGGAAGGGGTTTAGCAGAAAATGATCTGATTGGAGATGGCCATGACAGAATACACAAGATGTTGTTCTTGCAGTTTTCAGGTAGCCTTGGTTTGGCGTGAACTCATGAACAGACATTAGCGTGAGGATTCCTCGATCTTCAGCAATTAAAGAAATTACAGACCTTCGAGTTCTGCCTCAGAAAGGTTGGTGATGAAAGACTGAACAAGACAGTCAGACCAGAAAACACTCTTCCACTCATCCTGGTCAGCTATCACAGGTGACTTAGCGACCATCCTGTTGGAGGTGGGGGGAGAGACACAACACTGTTCCCCACTGTTTTGGAGGAACATGGGATCAAACCCTTCTCCAGAGACTGAGTTCATAAATCTCAGCTGTCCCATTCATAGGGAGGAGGGAGTGCCTCTCCACTGACACTATACTGCACAGAGTCCATCCCCATGGACAATATTTATCCCTCAATAAACACAACTAAAACTTGATTTTGTGACTGTGATCACACCTTTCGTGTTTGGCAAAGTGATAGTCAGGTCTCTCACATTATAACAGTTACGACACTGTCTTCTGATCATCCCGAATTTGAGGAAGTTGCGAGAGAAATGCAAGTCTTTCTTTTCCCTGATTCATCTTCTTTGTCTATGTCCTGCCTCTAGTTAAGCACTGAAACTCCTCTCCAGAAGCGTAGGCCGTGGGGCCCTGGGGTTAGTACAGCAGTACAGTGCTGCCTCCTTGTGGCCTCATCCACTTCTGTGAGCTTCAGTGGTCAGTAAAGGTTCAGTCATGATCAATGTTTATTTTTCAACTCAAATCTCCCCCAGACTTGTGAGCCTGCAAGTTCCCTGAACAGGTGGCAGTTTTTCAGATGGTTATTGGATCTTCAGAAGAACATACCAATAAGATAAACACTATTTATCATTTTAAAAAAAAGAAAGTGGCTCGAAGAACAAAGGGTTATCGATATTTATGGTCTAAGTCGGTGGCTCCTGGCATCTTTAACTGTGGAAATAATTATCTTCTGGTCCTTAAACACCCTGAATAACCACAAAATAAACCACATTTTAAACTAAGAACCCAACACAAATGATGTACAAATGGGTGTTACTGCTTAAGGTGCCGAGATAGAAATAATTTAGCTGGGAGGTAATGTTCTTGAAACAGCAGTGATCCAATCAAAACAGTCAACAACTTTGCCAGGAGGCACTGACTTCGAACAAAGGGTTATCGATATTTATCTATTAGTTCCAGGAGTGACTGGTATCACATAGTCTGGCCTTTCTGGTCTCCGAGCCATTACTTTTTTTGAAAATTTTATTTAAATTTTCACATATGCATTAAAATTATACATAATTGTCTTGTTCAAAATACTAATAATTAAAACATAGTGATTTTAACACCCCTCCCCAATAGAATTCAGCCCCAAAGAAAGGGAAAAAAAAGGAAAGAAAACATCTCAACATTATTGAATAAAAATAAAGATTAATAAAAATATCTGCAGAGCATATCTTGATTTTAAGGAATCGGAAGATTTAGGTTGGGTGATTACAACCTAATTCCTGCAATTTGAAGAAATGGTTCCCAAATCTTTTGAAATTTTTCAAATTTATTCCGTAAATTATATGTAATCTTTTCAAGTAGTTGACAACTATGTGTTTCAGCATGTCATCTATCCATCCCCGAATAAACATCAGATTTCCATGTTACTGCTATTGCTAGGCCAATCTTTATCAATTGATTTTAATATTTAATTTCAATTCCAATTCTGTATCAAATATATTCCCAAGTAAAAAAATACTTGGATCCTGTGGAAATGTGACTTTTGTAACTCCCTAAAAATAAACCCTATTCTATCCAAAAAGGCCTTAATTTTGGACATATCCAGGCAGAATGTAAAAAAGGATTTATATCCTGATTACATCTAAAACATTTATCTGAAAATTTTAAATTTAATCTATTTAATTTCTGAGGAGTAAAATATAATTGAGTCTTCAAGCCACTTTCGACCGCAAAGCTACAATTCTGAAGTATCACATGGGCCAATTCAGATAAAGGCAAATTTCCTTCCCTAAAGGGCATTCAAGAGCCAAATGACAACCTGCCAATTTGATAGCTGCTCTAACTAAGATGAGCATTTTAAATTCTACTTGTATTTAATTGCCCAAATTTAAATTCCACAACATCTGATAGCATTAAGATGCACAACATCAAATGTCCATCTGATCCAGAAACTTCGCCATGATGCTCCCATTTGCTTGTTGATTAACAAAGAAACACCATTGGCTATGGTTAGAAATATCAATTAAATAGTCGTATCATTTCAAAACTAATTTGCAGACAAATTGAAGTGATTCTAAAGCTGAGAGACAGTCCTGTCATTGTTTGGTGGCAAAGTTTGAGGAACCCATTCCAACTTTAATTCTGGAATTTTTATCTTAGTTTTCTAAGATCATTCTGACATACAGTAAACGCTGTATGTAAACGCTGTTTACTTCCAGTAAACGTGCCTGCATCCCCTAACTGCATCAATTAACCTACAACCCCATAAGATTTTTTTTGGAGGATGGGAGAAAACCCATGCCGACATGAGGAGGAGGTACAAACTCCAGACAGGTAGCGCTGGATTTGAACCCAGGTCGCTGGCACCGTAAGCATTGCGCTAACTGCTACCATAACAATGACACCCAAGTCAAATCAAAACATGAGGAAAATATAATGAACGGGATAAAGGTGTGTGATATCAAGTCGAGGATATACAAAAATCAGATTTGGCACTTAGAGAAAACAAGCAGGATTTCCACAATTCCATAATTCCATTATGTTATGCCAGCTCATAGAAAGGGGCCAAGATGGCCTGTTCCTGTGTTGAAGTTGTTATATGGTTATATAATCCCATTTCCCCTGTTAATTTTCCCTTTGACCCACTCTCCCCCTAGAGTCTACCCACTTACACTAAGGCAGTTTACAGTGACTGCTTAATCTACAAACCAACAAGCCTGTGGGATGTGGGAGGAAACCGGAGTACCTGAGGAAAACCCACAATGTCACAGGGAGAAGATGCAAGCTCCTCACAGACAGGTCAATATTGAACCCAGATCGCTTGTCCCTTGAGGCAGCAGTTCTACTAGTGGCGCCTCTGGCACTATGACTCTGTGGTAAGTGGGTTGTTGATTGTATCCAACGACTGGAGAACTTGAGTTGTCAGAGATAATCAGTGTCGCTGCACATTCTTTCCAGGGTGTGGTTGGAATGTTCCCGGCCTCATGACACTCCCTACAAGACATACACTATATGAATCCAAGTTGTTCTTGTCATGCACAAGAAGAGTAAGTCACTTAGATCCTTGAACCTACTTCAAGAACATAGTCATGTGATTTTGGCCTGCCTTTAGTGCAAACTGCTGGACTCCCCTACCTTGAACCTTGAAGAGAGGAAAGCTTCCATCAGTCTCTCTGATGCAGATTTCTGAGAGAAGAAATTCTTCTTTCTGTCTTAAATGGGGGAGGGGAGCAATTCAATCTGAAACTATCGTCTCCTCTTTCAGGATTCCCCAGGGGAATCATTCTCTTGGCATCTAGTTCTCAGGTAGTCACCTCTCATCTAAACACATGGAGAGTAGGCCCAACCTTTTCTCACCACAAATCCATTACAGGAAAAATTAGCTCAGTTTGCCGCATTTTAAACTGCAGCCAAATCAAGTTTGTGTCTCCTAAAATGAGACTAAAGCCATGTCATCAGGACCCTGTACAATGATGCAAAGGAGGCACAGTTGCTCAGTGTGATCCTGCTGCTGTCGTAGCAACAGTTAACTGCAAGACTCACCTGGGAATGGGCAGGGCTTGGGCCTGAAGTCCTCCTAGCTCCTGGAGGAGTGGGCAACAACTGGAGGCCATAGTCACCTGGGAGGGAGTAGCAGGCGATGGAGATGGAAGAAAGCAAGGAAAAAATTCTCCGGTTAATAAAATTCCAATAAAATTCAGAGCACGTGTCAGCTAGAGTCTGAGATCGTGAGAGGGTAAGTGAGAATAAAAATTAGATGACGTGGGTTAAGGGTGAAAGGGGGAAAAGTTTAAAAGGAACATGAGGGGGAACCTCCATGTAGAGAGTGGAAGGAGTGTGGAACAAACTGCCAGCTAAAGTAGAAATGTGGGCTCAATTTTGACACTTAACAACAATTTGGACAAGTACACAGATAGGAGGGGTATGGCGGCCTAAGGACTGGGTGCAGGTAAGTGGGACTAAGCAGAATAATTAGTTCAGCACAGACAAGTATCATCTCCATGGACAAGATACTGTAATCTTGGAACACGAACTTGGGAAAATAAAACTGAGCCATGGTGGGTACAGCATCCACTGAGTAGCTAAATTGGTAGAGTAGTAAACATGAAAATCTGAAGACGCCACGGTTGAAGTAAAAACGCAGTGCTGACAAAACTCAGCAGGTCAAACCATGTGCTTTATACAGCAAAGATAAAGGTGCATAACCAACATTTTGGGCTTGAGCCCTTCATCAGGTGTATCAAATTGGTAAGATAGGGGGTTTTAAATGTTTGGCTTGGTAGGAAGGATATAGGGATGAATGGGACAAAGTCTTCTTGCCTTTCATCCCAAATGTTTCAACTTCGGGCTCACAAATCACTCTACTCTCAGCAGAGAATGGGGTAGGTGTTGGTTTAGGCCTGGGTGGCCAACCTTTTAATTTTTAATTTAGACATACAGCATGGTAACAGGTCATTTTGGCCCACGAGCACGTACTGGGGTGTAGGTTAATTGAGCGACTCATGCGCCAAAATATTCTGTTGCCATGCTGAATATCTAAATTTAAAATAAAGATTGGCCACCCGTGGTTTGGACGTACATAGACATAAACACACAGCACGGTAACAGGCCATTTCGACCCATGAGCCTGCTCCGCCCAATTAACCTACAGCCCCAGTAAGTTTCAAATGGTGGGAGGAAACTGGAGCATCTGGAGGAAATCCTCGCAAACACAGGGAGAACGTCCAAACTCCTTACAGACAGCACTGGGTTTCAAATCCTGGTCCCGATTGCTGGCACTGTAACAGCTTTGGCCTAACCACTACACTCACCAGGCTGCACATCTAAGCAGATGCCCTTCAATCCTGAAGTTGTGCCCTCTTGTCCTAGACTCTCCCATCGTGGGAACCAACCTTTCTACATGTATTCTATCCATGCCGTTCAACTGTCAAAATGTTTTTATGAGATTACTCTCCCCCCGCACCCCCCCATCACTCTCCTAAATTCCAACGAGTACAGTCCAAGAGCCATCATACATTCCTCATATGATAACCCTTTCATTCCCGGAATCATCCTTGTGAACCTATTCTGAACCATCTCCAATGTCAGCACATTCTTTCTTAAATAAGGACCCAAACTGTTCATAATTCTCTAAGTAAGGTCTCACCAGTGCCTTATAAAACCTCAACATCTCATGCCCAGACTCTGAGCAATGACGACCCTTTCAGGTAGAGTTCCAGCACATCACCCCACCACACCCTGGGTTAAAGGAACTTCTCAACTCTGTCAATGCAAAAACATCTTTCCAATCCTCTCTAAGATGTTTACATCAGAACATAAGAAACAGGAGCAGGAGTTAGCCTTCTGGCCCATTGAGCCTGCTCCGCCAGTCAATAAGATCACAGCAAATTTGGCCGTGAACTCAGCTCCACCTAAATGCCTTTTCCCCATAACCTTAATTCCCCTCTTCATCAAGAATCCCTATATCAGTGTTAATGAAGTTCCTCTACTGCTTCATTGGACTGATATTTCCACAGATTCACTACTCACTGGGAGAAGCAATTCCCCCATCTCCGTTTGAAATCTTAAATAACAACTTCCCTGTTTCTCTCCCATCTATTCCTTTCATAATTTCATGTTTCTATAACATTTCCCCTTATCCTTTCAATGACTATATTACCATGCAAAATTCTCTCCTCGTAAGCTAGACTCCTTGTTTCTGTCATCCCAAAGCCAGTGACTCTTTACTCAGGTAAGAGCCCAGAAATGGACTGAGTGGTTTACTTCCCATTCCAAGGAATAAACCCTTAACCTAGTTAGCTCTCCCTCGAGTTAAAATGGTCCAGAAACAGCAACATCCATTGCAGCCTATCTGATCCCTTCACACTATTCCTGGATGGCCAGAACAGAGCAAAGTACAGCAGTTGGGATTGAACTGCAGCATTACCTAGTTCTAGTACAGACAGTAAGGACAGTTATTGATGAGGGAGGATTCTGCACATACAGTACCAGTGGAGATTTAGTGCTGGAGACAGGCTCCCCATTAGATCAAAGCTCCACATTGGATCTAGGGGTACATACCTGGCTTACATTGTATTGGAAGACCCAGCTGAGCATCATTGGTGCCAGGGAGAGGCTGAGGTCCATGTGGAAAGGCTGGGATCATCAGAAATGGTAGGTTAACCTGCTGAAAGACAAGTTTTAATAAACCAGAATTACATCATAGCTAATGCAGATCGTTGTGTAATAAAATTGCCCTGTAATTAACAGGGATAAAATACCATGTTAGATCACTACTGAAAATTCCCTGGGGCTGAAGCCCACATTCATCTTGGTGTGTGGCCCCAACATTAGATCACGATTAACCATGGCTTTGGTTCTCTGTGGTCTGATCCAGAATATTGCACAACGGAGTCTAACCCCCAGGAGGATAATGCACAGTTGTAATCCCATCTCTGGGGCGTGGGCAATGTGGAATACTTCTGTTTGTCCTTGATCATTTCTGATGCCAGTTCAAATGAACTCCTGACTTTTAGAGGTAAAACACAGAATTCTGTGGACACTGGGGTTGAAGTAAAAACACACAACGCTGGAGAGACTCAGCAGGTCAAACAGTGTCCTTTATATAGCAAAGAACTGACATTTCAGGTTTGAGCCCTACTTTGAGGTGGCAAAAAATTAGATTGTGTGGAGTAATAAAAACACAATGTTGGAGAAACGCATCAGGTCAAACAGTGTAAGATAAAGATCCATAACGGTATGGAAAAATGTAGGCAGGCGCTGGAGTATAAAGGGCACATGGAGTCCTGGGGAAGAGTGACCGAACACCCCAGTGTAATAGGTGGCTCTTTTACCTGGATCTGCTGCTGGAGGAGATTGATTTTGTGCTGCTGTTGGATGAGCTGCTGCTGTTGTCTGGCTATCTGCCAAAAGAGCAAAACAGGTGGTTTTCATTCCAACAGCTTAGTTCAGTTGGTCGAAGCACAAACACAGGCTGGATACTCAGGACAGCCAGCCTCTTCAAAACTCACTTTGACATCCAGTAGCTGTGAAGAGTAAACCACATCAATGGATTTTACGCAGGTCAGAACATGTATGGAATGTAGATTTAATTCCCGGAAGGACATCCATGAATCGGGCTCCATTTTCCCTTGGAGTAAAACCCGTCTCCTTGGCTCCCCCCCCCACCAAAAAAACGCAGGGGATCTGGGGCATATCAGGCAATGATAATACTAGAGGTTCATTGATAGAGGTTGAAGGTCCAGTATTATGATCATGGTTGATAGAGGTTGTTTTGCGAGCAGATCAATTAGATAACTCGTGCACAGTTCTAGAAGTGAGACACAATAAGTCCAAAGTTACAGAGAGATGAGTTGCTACGGAGCAAAGCAACATAATTTTATGATTTTGTGATTCACCCAGGAGTCTGATAGCAGCGGAAAAGAAGCTGTCCATGAATCTGGTGGTTCGTGATCCCACACTCATGAATCTTTCTGATGGGGGGGGAGGGGGGAGAAAAAAGTGTGGCCAGGGTGGGATGAATCTTTAAACATGTTGGCTTTTCCAAGGCAGCAAGAGTTATGGAGTTGAATAAGGGAGGGGATGTGTGTGATGGTCTAAGGCATGCTCACCACCCTTTGCAGATTTTTGTGGTTTTGAGCAGAGCAGTTCCCGTCCCCCTCAGTGATGTACCCGGGGTTTGAGATGGAGGGGCCATCTCCTTTCCTATTTTCTTATTTGCATTGGTTGGTGAAATTTTCAGTTTCAATCTTTTCATCTGCCTACTAAACCTTCAGCAGCACACGGAGCTCCCTCATTCCTGCCACCTGCTTTCCCCATCCCGAAAACCTTACACGTACACTGAAGGCATTAGGCCCTAGCTAACTAACCCCTCAGTCTTTGAGATGTGGGAGGAAACTGAGCACACAGAGAAAACCCACACAGTCATAGGGACAGCACCAGAGGTCAGGATTGAACCCAGGTCTCTGATCTCTACCAGTTGAGTTGCTGTACCTCCATATAAAAGCCCAGATCCCAGGAATGGGAAAATGCTGTAAAATGCAGCAGGTTGGGCAGCATCTGTGTGGAGAGATACAAAAGTCTAAGGTTCAGGATGAAGAGCACAAGGACCCCCTGCTTCGATTCCAACATTGGTCACATTCTTGGTGACCTCACTTTCCGATGTAAACACAGATGGGAGGGAATTGGAGGCATATGGGCCTAAACCAAAAGGGCATTTGGTTCGATGCAGAGAGGCTGGGCCTGTTGGCTTCCCACTTACCTGCTCTTGCTGTTGCCTGGCCAGCTCCATTTGCTGTTGCTGCTTCTCAAACAACATGGCCGCCATGTTCTTCTGCTCTGCATGTGCAGCCAGCAGCTGCTCGCGGAGGCTCGACAGCTGCTTTATCATTACCAGTAGCTGCAGCTCCTTCTCCGCCAGGCTCTCTGCTGTCCCTTACTCATGAGAAAACAAACACTGAATTAGTTACAGAAGGAACAAGAGCAAGAGTCGGCCATCTGGCCCATCAAGCCTGCTCCTCCAGTCAATGAGATCATGACTGTTCTGGCTGTGGACTCAGCTCCATTTACCTGTCTGACCCTCTTAACCCTTAATTCCCCTACTCTTCAAAACTCTGTCTTAACTACATGTAATGAGGCAGCATCTACTACTGCCCTAAGATCTAGTCTCACCTACCTGCGGAAACAATCTCTCTGCTCCTATCTTATTTATTGCTTTCATTATTCTATCTTTGGCTTGGCTTCGCGGACGAAGATTTATGGAGGGGGTAAAAAGTCCACGTCAGCTGCAGGCTCGTTTGTGGCTGACAAGTCCGATGCTGGACAGGCAGACACGATTGCAGCGGTTGCAGGGGAAAATTGGTGGGTTGGAGTTGGGTGTTGGGTTTTTCCTCCTCTGCCTTTTGTCAGTGAGGTAGGCTCTGCGGTCTTCTTCAAAGGAGGTTGCTGCCCACCAAACTGTGAGGCGCCAAGATGCACGGTTTGAGGCGATATCAGCCCACTGGCGGTGGTCAATGTGGCAGGCACCAAGAGATTTCTTTAGGCAGTCCTTGTACCTTTTCTTTGGTGCACCTCTGTCACGGTGGCCAGTGGAGAGCTCGCCATATAACACGATCTTGGGAAGGCGATGGTCCTCCATTCTGGAGACGTGACCCATCCAGCGCAGCTGGATCTTCAGCAGCGTGGACTCGATGCTGTCGACCTCTGCCATCTCGAGTACTTCGACGTTAGGGATGTAAGCGCTCCAATGGATGTTGAGGATGGAGCGGAGACAACGCTGGTGGAAGCGTTCTAGGAGCCGTAGGTGGTGCCGGTAGAGGACCCATGATTCGGAGCCGAACAGGAGTGTGGGTATGACAACGGCTCTGTATACGCTTATCTTTGTGAGGTTTTTCAGTTGGTTGTTTTTCCAGACTCTTTTGTGTAGTCTTCCAAAGGCGCTATTTGCCTTGGCGAGTCTGTTGTCTATCTCATTGTCGATCCTTGCATCTGATGAAATGGTGCAGCCGAGATAGGTAAACTGGTTGACCGTTTTGAGTTTTGTGTTTTGAGTTTTGTATACTTTTTGATAAAATCCACCTCCCCCCCAATCTTTCTAAACTCCATCTCTCCTCATAAGCCAAACACCCCCCCCCCCTCATTTTCGGAATCATTCTTGTGAACCTTCTCTGCTCCGCTTCCAAAACCAGTATCTGCTTCCAAATTAAGAAGACCAGAACTCCACGCAGTTCTCCAGATGCAGCCTCACCAGGACCTTGTACAGTTGCAGCAGAACCCCCCCCCCCCCCGCTCCTAAATTCAACCCCTCTAGCAATGACGGCCAACATCCCATTTGCCTTTGGGAATAAACCTGCGCTTTCAAGTCAACATTGCCCTGGACAATTTTTAAAAAAAACAATAACTTTATTCAACATTCCTGAACTTTTGCAATATGTTAAGATTGAGCAGGAAGGATTTTTGAAAGCTGAAAGAGGATCTTAAAGGAAGAGTGTAAAGTAACATGGGGCATAGGTAACTTAAATAGAGGTCTTTTCCCCCAGCATAGCCCAATCTATTTCAGGTGAGGGGGAAAGATTTAAAGGGGACCTGAGGGGTAACTTTTTCCACATGGAGGGTGATGGAACAAGCTGCTGGGGAAGTGCTAGAGGTGGGTATAACTGTAACAGTGAAAGGACATTCGGACAGGAACATGGAGAGAAAATATTTAGAGGGATATGGGCTAACTGCATACAAATGGAATTTGGTCAGCATGGACAAGTTGCTGTAAAACTCTGACCCCCCAACCCATGGACTATCTGTTGTTGTCTTTCTACTACAAACTGTATTTGGAATATTTCTGCCTTTTCTCATGAACTCTCGGAGATATCATGAGACCACTAAACACACAGAGATATCTGCCTATATGGTTCAGCCTGTAATTTGAGGTAAATGGCCCAGTTAAGTGGCTTTTAATGAGTCAAAGGGTCTGACTTCAAAAAGAGCTTATATCACAGTAATACTTACCCTTGCCTTACCATTAAAGCCTTCCAGCATCACCATGCCCCCACAGTTCAAACAGGCCATCCTAGTCCTGTCTGATATCTCTACATTTGGCTAAGTGACCATGGCTTCCAGTTTAGCTCGAGGTTGAAAGGTTTATAAATACAGGGACAATGGTTCTCCGAGGCCAAGCCAGACCTTAGTGAATCATTTTATCCTCTAACTTGTTCACGCTGCAATGATCCATTGCAGTGGAAAATGCCTGTGGATCTTTATTGACTTCACCAGCATCGAAGGAGATACCTCTGCACCTCAAAGGTAGCATTGGGCTCCCTATCAGAGAACGAAAACAGCCGCACCACCTCAACAGAGGGAAGAGGTGGTGGAAAGCAGCTGGATCACAACCTCAGAATCTGGATACTACAAGCATTAGGTTTCATACACAAACTCTGGACACCCTCTGCTTTGCCACAGAGACTTTACTCCGTAAAAGGACAGTAAACCTTTCAGAAATCACTGGATTTCCTGTGATCCTGATTTGTCTCACCAAGCAACGATCGACTCCCAACAGCAAGCCATTTCCAGCAGGCATCGCCTTAGATGCCCACAAGTGGGGCCATTGAGGACGAGGAGCCAGCAGTCATGAAGGTAAGATAGGAATCTGATTGCAAAGAGCAGATTGTCACAGCTGTACCTTTTATATCTTTGCTGTTCAACGAACACTTCTCTAGTAACTTGTCTTTCCAATCGCTGGACAGCAGCTTCTCGATATTTGGCATAACTGCAGGAGAAAGGAAGGGGAGGGAAGAAGAGGGAGGAGGGGAAGGGAGAGGTGAAAAGGGGAAGGGGAAGGGGGAGGGAGGGAGGAAGGAAGGGGAGGGGAAAGAAGGGGATGGGGAAGGTAAGAAGGAGAGGGGAAGAGGGTGGAGGGAAGAGACGGGTGAAGGAAGAGGGGAGAATGAAGAAGAGGGTAAAAGGGGAGAGAGGCAAAGTGGGGAAGATGGGTGGGAAAAGGGGTATTGAGGGATGGGGAGGAGGGGGAAAGGTGGAAGGAGGGGGAGGGGAAAGGATGGGAGATGGGAGGAAAAGGTAGGGAGGAATTGAGATGGAGGGAGACGGTGGGGGAGAGGGGAGTTGGGAAGAGGGGGAAGAAACCAATTAGAGGTGGTCCAGGGATTATTTTCCAGCACAGTGGTGCAGCTGGTAGAGCTACTATCTCACGCACCAGAGGCCCAGGTCCAATCCCAACACTAGAAACACTCTGAAGCACTCAACATCTTTTGTATAAATGGGATGAGGGTGGGGGAAGGTGTTGCAAATATGAAAAGGGACAACAGTTGTTTGGTGTCCAATTTCCAGCCTTTGTACAGAAATGTGCCAGGCTAAATCCTGCTGATGGGTAGTGGGGGTTAGAAGGTAGAGAACCTCAAGTGTTTTCTTAATAGTAGCCCTGGAAATGTCCGGAACCACTGGACCACTATTCTACCTGTCAGTCAAGAGAAATTGAACACAGAACACTGAATACCACAGCACAGAACAGGCCCTTCAGCCCATGATGTTGTGCTGTCCAATGTACACAAACTCCACAACTATCTAATCCTTCCCTCCCTCACACCCATAAGCCTCGATTTTTCTTACAAATGAAATGGCTCCAGGTCAACCTTTTCTTTCCATGGTCCCACCTTATTCTTTGAACAAGTGGCCTGTGGCAGCAAGTGACTCATGTCAGTCAGAAAGGGGCTACCTTTGGTCTTTACTGGACAGAGGGAGACATCAAGATGCGTGCGTGCGTGTGATGTGTGTGTGTGTGAGTGTGTGTGTGTGTGTGTGCACGCATGTGTGTTTGTGTGTAGATAATTTATTGTAATTGTGTGTGTGTGTGTTTATGTGAGGTGCAGGGGTGCATGGACTGAGGACAACAAAGCAAAAGAACAAGAGGAACAAAAGTTTTGATGGAGTCTGTTGAATCGATTGGTGTATTAAGCAACCTGTTAGTGTTAATTAGTGTTCCCAAGGAGTTATCATGGAAGGAACTGAGCCACAAGGGAGCAGGGAGGACCCGATGCCAGCCATATTGTTTGCCACTGCTCAGTCACACTGGAGCACTGGGTGTAGATCTTTGTCTCAGATGGAACCTGTTCCATGAAGGAACAGAACACCTAAGGTGCCAGCAGAGGATGGAGTAAATTCTGTAACCGTGAAGCCCAGCGGACGAACACATTGCTGTCACAAGTCAAATTGGTCCTTTGTGCTTCTGCAGCACAGTTCTGGATCCTTGCTTGTGGTTCTACTCACCCCCTGATAAATTCTTGGTGAAATCCATCCTCTCCAGGTTGCTTAATGCAAGAGTGAATGTGTTGTGGTCCTGGTGCCCATCATTTCTCGGGGAAGATGAAGCCTGGGATTGCAAATGAGAACCATTCAGTTAGTTCCCAGTCACCATAGAATCGAATAGCTCAAAACACATTCCAGAAACAATCATGCCCAATTTATAGACTAAATAGTGTTGTCTGCAAAGAGGGCACACTCTACACAAAATGGAAATGAACCCGATACATGGGATGTCCACAGGTCAGTCACATGCATCAGCCAAAACCAGTCAGCCCAGTAATGGCAGCTTTACTCCGGGAAACAGCTATCAGATGAGCCCGGAATATTTCAAGCATAGTTGTACAATTTATCCTTGAAACAATTTAGAAACAATGGCAAGACAGGAGGAGAAAGAAGTGTGGCAGGAGGAAAAGGAGAGTGGGGGGAAAGAAAAGGAAGGGAACAAATAAAAATGGTGGGGGGGAGAGGGGGAGTTTAGAGGGCAGTATCCACCATTGATACCTGACTTGTTTATCTTCCCTTCTCAGGTCTGCTACCTGATTACATAAGAACATTAGAAATAGGTCATTTGGCCCATCAAGTCTGCTCTGCTATTCAACAAGATCATGGCTGATCTGATGATAGACTTATCTCCACTTTTCCCCCATATCCCTTAATTCCCTTTCCATGTAAAATTCTATCCAACCTTGTCTGAAATACATTTACTGAGGTCACCTCCACTTCTTCAACGGGCAGTGAATTCCACAGATTCACCACCCTCTGGGAAAAGCAGTTCCTCCTATTTTCCGTCGTAAATCTATCGTGAATCTTGAGGCTATGTCTCTGAGTTCTAGTCTCCCTGACCAATAGAAACAATTTAGTTACTTCCATCTTACCTCTGCCTTTCCTAATTATATCTTTCTATAAGATCCCCTCTCAATCTTCTAAATCCCATTGACTCCTCATTGCCCAAACCCCTCATCGAATCAACCTGGTGAATCTCCTCTGCACCATTCCAATGCCAGTACATTCTTCCTCAAGTAAAGAGACCAGAATTGTACGTGGCACTCCAGATGCAGCATCTCTGTGGCTCCACCTTTCTGTGGTTTGCTTGCCCACATTTTGAACTGCAGAGGCTTTTCATGCTTAAACTAAGCAGTGGGCAAAACAATTCATGCTACTCAATAATATGTACTGAAGAAAGTAGAAGGCAGGTGGGAAAAGGGAATTAGGTAAGTAAAGTTATACAAGACATTGGTGACATCATATTTGAGTATTGCATGCAGTTTTGATCACCTAACTGCAGGAAAGGTATCAATAAGATAGAAAGAGTGCAGAGAAGATTTAATAGGATGTTGCCCAGACATCAGGAACCTGAGTTACAGGGAAAGGTTAAATTTGTTAGGACTTTATTCCCTGGAGCGTAGAAGAAATGAGGGTAGATTTGAGAGAGGTATTTAAAAATATGAGGAGGACAGACAGAGTAAATATAGGTCAGCTTTTTCCACTGAGGGGAGGTGAGATACAAACCAGAGGACTTGCGTTAAAAATGAAAGGGAAAAAGTTATGGGGGAACTTCTTCACACAGAGAGTGGTGGGAGTGTGGAACAACCTGCCAGTTGACGTGGTGAACGTGGGCTCAATTTTAACATTTAAGAGGAATTTGGACAGGTACATGGATGGGAGGGGTATGGAGGGCTATGGACTTGGTCAGCACAACATTGAGGGCTGTAGTGTTCTATGAATGTATTGATCAACGAGGATTATCACTTCCTCCTTACCACACTTGAAGCTTCCCTATCACTGTAAACAACTGGTGCATTCCCACTCCAGTTGATGTGGCAACACAGCCTGAGGCCTAATGGGATAACAGGCGGGGATACACACAAGAGACAACACCTTGCTTACTTACTTTTGGGAGGCTCTTCTACACTGGTGGTGTAATCCAGGCTATGGCCTGCAGCCTTGAGGCACCAATTCTTATTGAGGCCTCAATTACTGAGGAGGAGGAATGAAAGAAGAAGATTGCAGTAAGAAGGAAAAAAATTATGAAGAGAAAAAAAAGTTAAAACACCAGGAGGATGGAAGAAGAAAAGTGAAATTAATGAAGAAAAAAAACTTTGCTTCAAGCAACAAAAATTTTCCATTGATATTATACCAAAATCTTAAAAATAACCAAAAAAAAAGCAGGTTCTGAAAATCCAAAACAAAAATAGAAAATGCAGAAAATACTCAGCTGGTCAGTAAGCATCTGTGGAGAGGGGAAACTGATAACCTTTACTCTGAGCTGGGAAAAGTTGGGAATCAAATAAGTTACAGATGAAGAGGGGGTTAGAGGAAGAATGGGAGGTGAGGAGTAAACAATGTGGTGGAGACAAGGACAGAGTAAGAGATACAAGTGGTCATGGTGCTGACTGACAGTGGGCATGAGGGAGACACGAGATACGGCAGGCGCCAGAATCTGGAGCCAAAACGCAAACTGCTGGATGAACTGAACAGATCGAACAGCCTCTGTGGAGGCAAAGGGATTGTGGATGTTTTGGGCTGAGACCTGCCTTAGGCTTGGCCTTTTGAGCTCCCCAGGGGTGCACTTCAGAACAACACTGTGGCACAGTTAGCCTAGCAGTTAGCACAATGCCATTCCAGCGCTAGCGACCTGGGTTCAAATCTGGCACTGTCTGTAAGGAGTTTGTACATTCTCCCCATGATCTGCGTGGAGTTTTCTCCGGGTGCTCCATTTTACTCACACCTTCCAAAACATATGGTGGTTGGCGGATTATTTGGTTGTAATTAGGCAGGCACAGATTTCATGGGCCAGAAGAGCCTTTTACTGCACTGTATCATCAAAAAGCTGGTGAAAGGAGAGGGCAAAGCAATTCCATTCGTGTTTCAGTCTTGCATCCCCTAACTGACCCCTTTTCTATCCATACCTTTACAATCCTTTTGAACAGTGCCACCTGTCATTAAACCTTGCCTGCCCCCACCCTATCCTAGACCCTTGTTTTGATCCCTTTCCCCTTGTTGCTGCATCTTGAATCTTGTTTCATTACTAAACTTTCCCCATTTTGATGAAAGATGATTGAATTGAAACTTCACTTCCCTCTCTGGTGAATGCTGAGGACCAGCTGAGTACTTCCAGTATCAATTCAATTGAAATCAATGTTACTTGTCAAATCCTCCTCCTGACCACAGATAAAAAATAGTTGACTAAAAAAATTTTTTTAAATTAAGGCAGGAAAAGCTTCAACCATTTACAAGTTTTTCTTATGATGGGAGCAAAATAACCAGGGCAGTGATCATTGATTCTGGATTCATGAGATAAAATTTTCTGCTTATAGCTTCAGCAGACTGCTTCATGCATTGAAAACATAATGCCCCAAATATTTTAAGAAGAATAGCAAATTCTTGCAATGTGCAAGGAAATTTATCTTAGCAGAAGGGTCTGAAAATTCACTCATGCAACAAGAGCAGATAATACTGAGATTAAACTTCTCAACACAGAGAGAAGGTTAAGGGGAGATTTATAGGGGCTCTTCACAATGATCAGGGGTGCTGATGGGTCTTGTTGCTCTTAGTGAAGCAGGTGCCAACATCCCTACTGCTATGGGGTGGGCAGGAACAGTGATGATGTCCATTGAGACCGACAGAGCTGAATTTCTGCACAGGCTGTCCCTGCGTTATAAATGGCCGGCATTTGTACACTCAAACATATGATCGGGCTCCTGAAATATAATTAAGTTCAACATGTGTATGAGTGGCAGAACTAGTTTCCTCTCTCTACTTTTAGAGATTTTATTTCTCACTGGTCTTCTGTGCTGTGGAGATGTGGTTCGTCTTGAGCGATCTTTGAGTATTTCAGTCTTGGGGACACAAATGGCTTCTGGTTGTCTGTACTATTACCAGGGATGGCCTCTGTACTTGTAAGGCCAACAGACCCAACAATATCGAACCTATTGCTTCAGCAGTTACTGGAGGCTCATTAACTTTGAAGGAAGGAATTGGACAGATGCTTCAAAATTACAATATTTTTGATGGGCTGTGGACAAAGAGGAGAAGGGGTGTGACCAAGAAGGTGGCTTTTCTGTGAGTCAGAACAGAGCAATTGGCTAAATAATGTATCTCCTCACTGTGATAGATGCAACAATGGAGATGGTTCACTAATTCATATGTTTTGGACATTCATATGATGTATTTCATAATTTTTCTGTAATTTTTAAAGTTAAAGGCTAATCCTTTAACTATCTTGTTTGATATTGTTGGAGAGAGTGGTATAACTTTAATGGCATCTGATTTGCATGTATTGGCGTTTATTTCTCACGGTTCGGCGTGCAGTATTACTCAGATAGAAGGACGTTACTCACGCTCAATGGCTACGTGACATTATGTCATGTTTACATTTAGAAAAGATTCAATGCTCAATATCCAATTTGAATTTAAATTTTCAATTACTTTCAAAATCTTTAATTTGGTATTAATCCACAGGTGTTGACTAATAAGGTAATTTATTATCTGTTAAGGATTTTTTTGCCCCTCTCTTTGCCAAGCAGTTTCATTTTTGGTAGTGGGATTAGATTTTAATTTTATAATAATGAATTACTATAATGTAATTGGTTTAAGAATGTGCGGTACCTTGGATGAAATGGTATGATCTAAGTACAAAGCAATATTTTTTGACTTTTAATATGTATTCTTGTGTACTCTCTATTTTTCAATGTGGAATTTCAATTTCAATAAATATATAGAACAAGTAAAAAGAAAAATGCAATGTTTTGATAGGCTGTGGACAGTGAGGAGAAGGGATGTGACCAAGAAGGTGGCTTTCCCGTGCGTCAGAACAGAAGACAACTTGAGAATACAACAATGGTACATAGAAATAAATAACTGTATTCCATTAGAAAAAATAACATATAATTTAAGAAATAATATCACAATATTCAAACAAATATGGGAACCATACATGAAATACAATAGAGAAATCCTACCACGGACCTCCACCACCTAAAATGAAGGGGAAGACAACGAAATGAACTGACCCGGTATATAAAATTAAAAGACAAAAATTTCTGTTTATTTTTATTAAGTGACGACATTGTTTAACGGGTTTAATGTATCTTATAGATTGAACTTTAAATAAATATGAAGGGGGGGGGTGAGGGAGGGAGGGAAGGGAGGGGGAAAAAGGGGAGAAAATGACACTGTATATATTCAAGAGAAAAAATGTCTGTATGTATTTTGGTCAGTATGGTTTATAGTGTGAAAAATAAAAAAATTTAAAAAAAAAGAACAGAGCAATGGGCTAAATAACCCGCTTGCATGATGTACAATACTATCCAATTTGGCCTGCTTTTAACAGAGAGATGAAGCCATTCTGCAGAAACAAATTCTAAACAATTGGTTTTGCTGGGAAATTCCAGTTTGATGCTTTGATCAAAGCAGAGATGTACGGAAATATACAGAAGTGTTGGAGAAACTCGTCGGGTCCCGCAGCATCCATAGGAAGTAAAAGGTAAACAACATTTCAGGCCTGGTCAGGTCCCGCAGCAAAAGGTAAACAACATTTCGGGCCTGAGCCGTTCATCAAGGTATGGCCAAAATCTTTACAAAAGGGCTCAGGCCCAATGCAGAACCTGCTGAGTTTCTCCAGCATGTTTGTGTCTTCTTCTTCTTTCTTTGGCTTGGCTTCGCGGACGAAGATTTATGGAGGGGGTAAAAAGTCCACGTCAGCTGCAGGCTCGTTTGTGGCTGACCAGTCCGATGCGGGACAGGCAGACACGATTGCAGCGGTTGCAAGGGAAAATTGGTTGGTTGGGGTTGGGTGTTGGGTTTTTCCTCCTTTGCCTTTTGTCCGTGAGGTGGGCTCTGCGGTCTTCTTCAAAGGAGGCTGCTGCCCGCCAAACTGTGAGGCGCCAAGATGCACGGTTTGAGGCGTTATCAGCCCACTGGCGGTGGTCAATGTGGCAGGCACCAAGAGATTTCTTTAGGCAGTCCTTGTACCTTTTCTTTGGTGCACCTCTGTCACGGTGGCCAGTGGAGAGCTCGCCATATAATACGATCTTGGGAAGGCGATTGTCCTCCATTCTGGAGACGTGACCCATCCAGCGCAGCTGGATCTTCAGCAGCGTGGACTCGATGCTGTCGACCTCTGCCATCTCGAGTACCTCAACGTTAGGGGTGTGAGCGCTCCAATGGATGTTGAGGATGGAGCGGAGACAACGCTGGTGGAAGCGTTCTAGGAGCCGTAGGTGGTGCCGGTAGAGGACCCATGATTCGGAGCCGAACAGGAGTGTGGGTATGACAACGGCTCTGTATACGCTTATCTTTGTAAGGCTGGCGGCAAAACTCTGCATGCCAAACTGCATGAGTTTTTCAAGCTTTGTTGGGACCAAGGTAAACTGCCTCAGGATCTTCGTGATGCCACCATCATCACCCTGTACAAAAACAAAGGCGAGAAATCAGACTGCTCAAACTACAGGGGAATCACGTTGCTCTCCATTGCAGGCAAAATCTTCGCTAGGATTCTACTAAATAGAATAATACCTAGTGTCGCCGAGAATATTCTCCCAGAATCACAGTGCGGCTTTCGCGCAAACAGAGGAACCACTGACATGGTCTTTGCCCTCAGACAGCTCCTAGAAAAGTGCAGAGAACAAAACAAAGGATTCTACATCACCTTTGTTGACCTCACCAAAGCCTTCGACACCGTGAGCAGGAAAGGGCTTTGGCAAATACTAGAGCGCATCGGATGTCCCCCAAAGTTCCTCAACATGATTATCCAACTGCACGAAAACCAACAAGGTCGGGTCAGATACAGCAATGAGCTCTCTGAACCCTTCTCCATTAACAATGGCATGAAGCAAGGCTGTGTTCTCGCACCAACCCTCTTTTCAATCTTCTTCAGCATGATGCTGAACCAAGCCATGAAAGACCCCAACAATGAAGACGCTGTTTACATCCGGTACCGCACGGATGGCAGTCTCTTCAATCTGAGGCGCCTGCAAGCTCACACCAAGACACAAGAGAAACTTGTCCGTGAACTACTCTTTGCAGACGATGCCGCTTTAGTTGCCCATTCAGAGCCAGCTCTTCAGCGCTTGACGTCCTGCTTTGCGGAAACTGCCAAAATGTTTGGCCTGGAAGTCAGCCTGAAGAAAACTGAGGTCCTCCATCAGCCAGCTCCCCACCATGACTACCAGCCCCCCCACATCTCCATCGGGCACACAAAATTCAAAACGGTCAACCAGTTTACCTATCTCGGCTGCACCATTTCATCAGATGCAAGGATCGACAATGAGATAGACAACAGACTCGCCAAGGCAAATAGCGCCTTTGGAAGACTACACAAAAGAGTCTGGAAAAACAACCAACTGAAAAACCTCACAAAGATGTTTGTGTATTCCACTACAATTACAGTGTCCGCACACATTCCTGTGCAACTCCAGTGATGAAGTGACTCAGCCTCAAATAAAAGGCCAACATGCAAATTTTATTTTTTGTGACTTTCTGCCACACAACAGGTTGACCAGCTGTTTACACATGCTGGGTTAACACCTGGAGATTGGATGAGAAAAACATCACACTGTTGTATCATTTAGCCCTGCTGATACACAGAACACAGTCACAGCAAGTCTTCCTGACTTACTGATGATGGTTTGTGGCAAGAATTCAGGTAGTTCACCTACTCACCAAGCTACATATTCACTCACACTTATCCTGATGAAGGCCTTGTTTGTAACGGTGAGAAGTTTGAGAGGACTGAGCTCTTATGCAGATAACAGAGACTGGCAAGGATAAGTATCCAATCAACTGATACAATTCGTGTAACTAATGTAACTGCACTAAGTAATCCTACCTGTTTCAATGTCCTGATAAATGCATTTAAAAACACTAACCATACAGATGACTGGGTTCAAATTGGGGCAACACGGTTAGTCTAAGTGGATTTTCCCTGGAGGTGCTCTGGTTTCCTCCCACCATTTGAAATGAACTGAGGATGTAGGTTAATTGGGTGTAAATTGGGCACCACGGACTCATGGGCCAAAATGGACTGTTGCCATGTTGTATGTATAAATTTAAATTTAAATTCCACCAATCTTTCTATCCGTGGACTTTTCCATAAATTCAAGGACTTCATTTGTGACCATCCAAATGGTCGGCTACCCAATTATCATGCACCTGATAACCAAGGAATACACGTGTGCATATCCTGGGAATTATGACTTCCCTGAATATGCACACGTGTATTCCTTGGTAACACGAGATATTCAACGTCACAGAGGTAATGCATTTACATTGGATGGTCACAAGGAGGAGGAGATGGGAGGGGCGCAATGTTGGGGGGAGCTCAGATGCTGCTCTCTACTTGGGTTGGTCCTGCAATCTGGGGGCTTGGCAATAATCAGTTTGTAATTCTCCGGAGGTTATGGGGGCACAGGAGGAGATGGCATCAGAGGAGGTAGTGGAATTCGATATCTTAGGGACTCTTTTGGTTTTCTTTCTCATCTTGGTGATGCTGGACATGAAGCCTTTGTGAGCTTTTACAAGGCAAAAAAGGGAAAAAGAAAGAGACGTTGATGCATTTAGTGCAAATCGAATCTTGAAATTGTGACTCCCTGCTCCTTCTTCAGATCAGTGAATTAGTTTATCTCCTCTTATAAATATCACTGGTAGTACAATACACATTGCACTTGACCTCCTTTCTTGTTTAACCTCTGATTGTGTATCACTTCCACAGGAGAAGGGAGTTCATCCAGATCCCACACTCGAATCTCTGGAGAACGACAGGGAGGGGAGACAGATACTTTCCTGAGCGCCTGGCCAACATCACAGCCTCCCAGGGTCCAGTTACACAAGCTCTGTGATCACAGTCTTCTCCTTGCTTTTCACAATGCCAAGGAGAAAGTAGTAGAGATTCACCGCCAGAGGGAGAAGGTAGTGGTGATTCACCGCCAGAGGGAGAAGGTAGTGGTGATTCACCGCCAGAGGGAGAAGGTAGTGGTGATTCACCGCCATGGAGAGGGTAGTAGTGATTCACCGCCATGGAGAGGGTAGTGGTGATTCACCGCCATGGAGAAGGTAGTGGTGATTCACCGCCATGGAGAAGGTAGTGGTGATTCACCGCCAGAGGGAGAAGGTAGTGGTGATTCACCGCCATGGAGAGGGTAGTAGTGATTCACCGCCATGGAGAGGGTAGTGGTGATTCACCACCATGGAGAAGGTAGTGGTGATTCACCGCCATGGAGAGGGTAGTGGTGATTCACCACCATGGAAAAGGTAGTGGTGATTCACCGCCATGGAGAAGGTAGTGGTGATTCACCGCCAGAAGGAGAAGGTAGTGGTGATTCACCGCCATGGAGAGGGTAGTGGTGATTCACCACCATGGAGAAGGTAGTGGTGATTCACCACCATGGAGAAGGTAGTGGTGATTCACCGCCAGAGGGAGAAGGTAGTGGTGATTCACCGCCAGAGGGAGAAGGTAGTGGTAATTCATTGCCAGAGGGAGACAGTAGTGGTGATTCACCGCCAATGGCGATGCTGCCTTTTAACCTATTAGCCCACTTCAGACAAAGTTCACAACATCACTCAAGGAGGTGTGCTACATCAGAGAAAGGTGGCGTGATCCTGTCTTTACAGGGACTTTATTCTTTTCATGCTTCGCAAGATTTTCTCACCTTTGCATTGCATGCAAAAGAAAGCTTTTCACAGCAACTGATATTATTAGGAACGCTGGCCGAGCAATGCTACTGGCAATTCTTTGTTTGCCTTTAGAGCAGCCAAAAGTTGAAGTCTATCGTGTATGTTACATTTTCTGTATGACAATAAAAGGAACCTTGAACTCATGACAATAATAAATAAATCTATACAAGTCTGAAATCTAGCTCAGGCAGACCAAGGAAACACAATCTCAAAAGGTGACATGGTTACAATACTGACCTGAGCTTTTTGTTTGAAAAAATGATCCCCAACTGAAAAAAATAACAATACACTCATTTCCTTGTACCATTTAGATTAGATTTGAATCCTGCATTCATTGATCGTTAGTTTCCAGGAGCCATGGTGAAACTGCAGCTCATAACCTCCTGGTCATTTCACTGCTAGAAATCCAATCAGTTACCACAATATTCAAAGCAATTTTGCCATTGCCTGACATATAAACGTGAAAGCTTCTACACAGAAATTAAAATGTAAAAAAAACGATATTCATCCCTTTGTCCTATTCACACTCTCTGCACTTCATCGTTCTCCTTCCCCATTCGAAGGAAGGCTCCTTAACCAAAACACCAGCACTGTTTCCCATCTCACAACCCTGATGCTAAACACTTACAGCATTTTACAATATGATTTGCCATGATTCTGGACAGGTTTAAGGTGAGAGGGGAAAGATTTAAGAGGGATCTGGGAGGCAACATTTTCACTTGGACCATAGTCCACAAATGGAATGAACTACCAGAAGAAACTATAGAAGCTGTTACAATTACGATGTTAAAAAGATATTTGGACAGGGAAAGGTTTAAGAAGGATGAGGACGAAATACAGACAAATGGGACCGGCCCAGAATGTCAATTTGTGGATTGGTTGAGTCAAAGGATCTGTTCAATGCTTTATGATTACATGACTCCTGCCCTGTTCTAGCGTATGTTTCTCCAGAATCTGTCCAAGATTCAACACAAGCTGCGATTTAGATCTGACTCAAGTTCACACACTTGCTTTGGGAACTTACATGCGTTTGTTTTGTGACCCCCAACCGTTCTAGGTCGTGGTTCTCTCTCCCCACTGCCGCTTTGGCCTGAAGCCCCTCAGGATGAGGTTTGTCGGTATGTGAAATGCTGTGGGGTCCGTAACAGGTCCGCTCTTCCTCGACCTCCTCCACTTTAACCTGGTCGTGGACCATGATCGTATCTCCATACACTTCCATGCAACGTGCTGGTCGAGCGGACATTCTGTGGGTTGAAATGTAACATTTGGTCAGCTTGCCTGGGATTCAAATTGAAACACAGCCTGCCAGTCTGAACCAGCTCAAGCAGAGTGTTGAGTGAGGGAATCAATCACACGTGATTAAAAGGGGCATTTTCAAGCGCATTAGCAATGTAATCAGAAGGAACAGAAAATAAAAAGTCTGCAGTTGATGGAAATCTGAAAACAGAAATTTTACATTTTAAACTTAGACACACACAGCACAGTAACAGGTCCTTCTGGCACACATGCCCAAATGCCAAAATATCCTATTAAGTGCTGAACAATTTGAAGGGTGGGAGGAAACCAGAGCACCCGGAGAAAATCCATGCAGACATGGAGAGAATGTACAAACTCCTTACAGACAGCGCCAAATTTGAACCCAAGTGTCGCTGGCTCTATAATAGCGTTGCGCTAACCACTATACTAACCGAGCTGCTTGGAAACACTTAGCAGGTCAGGCAGCATCTGTGGAAAGAGAAAGGGATGTAATATTTGAGAGAAAAAGGTTTGGTTAGAAACTTCTGCAAATGCACAAGATAAAGGAATAAAACGCTTTACTCATTTTCTCAGTAGGCAAGTTGCCACTCACAAGAATTCAGTGCGAAGTCGACTTCTGGAAATGCACAACCAATTCTGCACTCAACCAAAGGGGAATATTGGTTTTGCCTCTGTGCAGCCAATCGGGAGCATGTCACCCACCCACCACCACCTTCCCCCGGCTCCAGCAAATGTAGCGTGGGCGCCAAAACCGATGATCAGACAGCGAGACAGAGGAGAGATTTGCAGTGATAACAATATCACGGACAACAAAAGTAACTCAAATAATTCAACCTACAAGTCAAACAGTTTGAGGCAACGTGGCAGTGAGAATAGGTCCAAACAAAAGGTAGCACAACAACAGAAACTGCCTTGTACTGGAAAGGGGATGGAGAACGGGAGCAGGAGGAAGTTGAACAATGGGCCTCCGGACAAAAGAAATCAAACAAAGGGGAAATGTGACAAGAGGACAATAGCATACAGTTTTCTCCGTCATTCCTGCTTTCATGGCAGGTTTATCTCTCTTTCCTTCCCTTTCCAAAGCCTCCTGTTTGGATTTCATCATATCTTATTTCCTTTCAACACATTTCTTTGTCCACTGGACTGGATTTTGATCTGCAATCAAGTTAATGTGACTTTTAATTTGAGCTCTTGTGTGAGTCAACACTAACCACAGGACTGAATGCAACTATTAACTCTTCCAGTGCTGAAGTGCTTTGTTTTGTGTTCTAGACCATGGGAATTGTAAAACTTAAATTTCTGGGCCAGGCCTCGATACACAACACTCCCAGTATTTGAGGACTGATATACCGATCATTTCTCCAGCTTTTTGACACTCGGATATATTTAAGACCTTGTTTTTTTTTAAAAGAATTCTCTCCTTAAAGAATCCTTCAACCTCTCAACGCTCCTTGACATCCACGTCTATCACCATAGGTTGCCTGATGTATCAAACACTCAGTCACTTCAATTCTTTGTCAAACCCTGGGATATTTTTAGTAAATTAAAAGGTGATACACCAATGTAGTTGTTCTTGCTTTGCCGTATCAAACAAGTGATGGATCGTAAAGCTCCTGCCATTCACTCATATATTTCTTCACAAAATGTGGCAGATTCTCTGAAAGGCAACGGTAAGTTGAACCTCCCCTTGTTACGCTGATCATAGACCACTCCAACACCACAAAAGGACTGTACGCACTTTTGGGATGCCACTCTTTTTTCTCTTGCACTATGGTAACTGAATATTTATTGGCTACCCATCTTTTGTACTTATTAAGTTAAACAAGAAGGCTTGCAAATACCGATTGTAGTTCAGTACACAGAAGTGCTGAATGAAGGGCTTAGAAGGCCCGAACTGTTGGTCACGAAGCGATCTTTGCTACGTGAAGAACGCTGTGTGACCTGCAGACTTCCTCCAGCACGTTTGTGTACTACATTTTGTATTTATTATCTATTTTTAATTTAATGTACACTACTGTCGTTCTTTTCATGAGGTACCTGTTCAGCTTGCAGCGAATTTTGGCACATATTCACAGTGCACAATATACATGATAATAAACTTGTTATCATTGTTACAAATCACAGCTGACATGGAGGGAAAGCCAACGTGAGTAAAGCCTGCCCAGTTCGTATGAGGAATTGGACCTCGACTTCAAATTCTTGGGTGTCAACATCTCTGAAGATTTATCCTGGGGCTTTCATGTCGATAAATCATGGAGAAGGCTCCCCACTGGCTATACTTCATTGGGAGTTTGAAGAGATTTGGTATGTCACAAAAGGTTCTTGCAAACCTCTACAGGTACCGTGGAAAGCATTCTGACTGGTTGCATCACTGTCTGGTATGGAAGTGCTAATGCACAGGACACAAAGAGGCCGCGGAGAGTTGTGAACTCAGCCAGCACTCTCATGGGCATCGCTCTTCACTCCATTAAGGACATCCACAAGAGGTGGTGTCTCAAGAAAGCAGTCTCTATCCTCAAGGATCACTGAGGTCATACCCTCTTCTCACTGCTACCTTCAGGAAGGAGGTACAGGAGCCTGAAAATAAACACCCAACATAACAAAAACAGCTTCTTCCCCTCTGCTGTCAGATTTCTAAATGGACAATGAATGACAGGCATTACCTCACTTTTTCTCTACTTTTGCACTAATTTATTAATCTTAAATAATATATAATTGATAGGAATTTTTGCATCTGTGATGCTACCACAAAACAACGAATTTCACAACACGTTTATGACAATAAATTCTGATTCTATTTCAGCCACGAGACATGGAAAAATTTGAAAAGCAGTACAAAGAATCCCAACTCAAACTGTTGGCAGACAATTTCTCCCCACAGATGCTGGCTGACCTGGTGTTCTTCCAGCAGTTCATTGTTTGCTCAATATTCTAGCATCTGCAGTTCTTATGCTTCTTTGTTTCAACGGTGACCGGAACATATTTAAGAATTTATTCATAGACTTGAATGAATATGCAACAAGTGGTCGGTGACCTGCGTGGATGAGTGCATGCCCAGAAGCCGATGTCCAGGTATGACCTGCGGGAGGCCATCACTGAAGCAAAGTGGCAAATCCGGAGGAAGCTAGAGACAGAGACAGGCCAGCTATGGCAGGGAGTGCAGTCCATTACAGCCTACAAAGCGAGGGTGAACACTATAGATTACTGATGCTTCATTAGTGAATGAGCTGAACACCTTCTATGCCTGCTTTGATAAGAATAACCAAACAGTGCCTATTAGAAACCCTGAAAAGGCCGAGGACTCTGTGATATCTGTCTCTGAAGGCAACATCAGAATATCATTCAAGAGCATCAACCCTCTCATAGCGTCAGGCCCTGGTAGGGTACTGAAAACCTGCACCAGAGTGTTCATGGATATTTTCAACCTCTTATTGCTGCAGTTAGAGGTTCCCTCCTACTTCATAATGGCATCAATCATCCCGGTACCCAAGAAGAGTAGAGTGAGCTGCCTCAACGACAACCGCCCAGTAGAACTAACTTCTACTGTGATGAAATGCTTCAAGAGGCTGGTCACGGCAGAATTAACATGAACCTAAGTGAAGATCGCGACCCGCTGCAATTTGCTACCATCACAAACGCTCCATAGTAATGTGGTTATAAATGAATGTTTCCACTCTGACGCAAAACACCGAATTTCATGACTTGTTCATGACAATAAAATTCTGATTCTATTCATCTTAACCTGGTCCTCAAACACTCAACAGCCAATAGACAACCTCAACCATTCCAATGATGCATCACCCGCTCAAATTTGCACCGAACTCCACTTTGGATATGTGCACAAGTACCCGGAGAAGACATTTTGATGAAAAGATCAGGCTCCATCTCACTTACTTTCTTCCTTTCTGACAGACGAGGGAACAAAGTGTCCACTTTGTAGGTGGATTGTGGAGGGTCATGAGACCTCTCCACCTGGAATCAGGTGGGAATGTGGATTGTGGAGGGTCATGCGATCTCACTGTCTAGAACCTGGTGGGAGTGTGGATGGTCAAGTGACCTTTCCATTTGGAACATGGTGGGAGTGTAGATTGTGGAGGGTCATGTGACCTCTCCATCTGAAACCTGGTGGGAATGTGGATTGTGGAGGGACACGTGGGCTCTCCATCTAGAAACTAGTCAGAAGTCACATCACCTGCCAATTGAGCATGGACTCTGCTCACAATTACTTTATTAACAAAAATTCACCTTCAAACTTTAATTCAAAATCCCCCTTTTATAACAATGCCCACTGGTTACTATGCAAATTTCTATAACTGTGTAAAACTAATAAATTCCCCAGCCTAAACCACATAACACATACTCCCAGCCCAGACCTGGCTAAGAACCGCACTGGAGGGCACTGACATCATCCGGGCGTCACGTGGTCCCCAAGCGTGGGTTTCTGAGCCCCAAGCTGGAAGGAAGGGAAACCCCCGATGGCGCCATTTTGGCCGGCTGCCCTGCCGCGTGGCTTACGAGCGGGGCCGGTTCGCCTGCCTTGTGGTGAGCTGCCACAATATGTAATTAAAGTCTAAGTTATATTTCCAACCAGCCCACAGAAAAACGTAGACACAAAACAAACACAAAACACACAAGACTCTGATCTTAACCGAAGCAAAGATCATAACTGAAGCCAAAAGATCTTTGAGAGAGAGGGCACAAAATTCAAAGCTGTCTTCTTGTGTTGCTTGCAGAGAGAGGAACAATGGCTTGGTCCGGATCCTCCTGGCGGCCTTTGGAATGTTCATTCCCTTTAAAATACCAAACATTCTAAACTGCCTCCCAGACAATGACTTTGCTTGGGCCTCCTTCCACTTCACAGCCACACCCAGTGGTGATTTGTCTTCCAAGTCCAGAAATTTCTAGATCATCTTCTGCACATGCCCAGTCCATCTCCCACTCTCTCAGCAGTCCACCTTCACCTTGGCTCTCTAAGGCAAACCGTCACTTTCCAACACAAAACCACACAACACATAGGCCAATACACAACCCAGAACTCTGCAACAGATGTGACTGATTATAGTGTATTGTGTGATTGAGAGTACTAGTTGTCTCCCTTATGTGTGTTTTAATAAAGATCCTTCTTGTGTTCAGACTGTGCCCAGACTCATTTCTCTTTGAACCCACTGAACTTTTCCCTTCCCACACAAAATGTTACTTTCTCTCCTTGTGTGCAAGGCATTGTCTCCAACCTTTTCCCAGTCTGAGGAATCTGCTCGCCTCTATTCCTGGTGCAGAGGTTATGAAGGAGGCAAATGAACTGTTGGTTTTCATTGTTCGTGGGATTGAATTTAAGAACAGGGAGTTTCAGCTGCAACTGCACAGGGTACTGGTGAGGTCACACCATGTAGTTCTCGTCTCCTTACTTGAGAAAGGATACACTGGGTTTGGAGGCGGTGTAGAGGAGGTTCACTGGTTGATTCCGGAGATGAGGGGAGGTCTAGGAGGAGAGGTTTAATCCCCGAGGACTATACTCATCTGAATGCAGAAAAACGAGAGGGAATCTTATAGAAACATAAAATTATTAAAGGATAGATAAGAGAGGCAGGGAAGTCATTTCCACTGGTAGATGAAACTAGAATTACAGGGCATAGCCTCAAGATTTTGGAGAATAGATTTAGGACAGAGGAACTGTTGTCAAGTTGCTCTTGTTGAAGCTAATTAATCTTCCTTTATCCATTGTAATCTAATATTCTGTAAATTGTGCTCTTTACACAGCTGTATGAATGTTAGAGATAGCATGTGAAGTGTTCACAGAAGAACTCCTCTTACTGTACAAGATATTTGGTAACAAAGAAACTTAAGTAAATTATACTGAGGCACCTTTCGAAGACTGCAGCTCAATCCCTCATCATTCTCACTCACATCCCCATGGCAACCAGAACAGTTCACCTCTTGCTCTTCATAATGGCCTTGCAATCCACAAAATGACAGCAGTGGTTACCTACATAAAATTTATTTTACGCTGGAAATGCTTTGAGGCATTTGAAACTTGTAACAAACTATTTTATAGACCCCTGCTTTTGTTTATATTTTGGAAGGTCAAACTTGAAGGGAGTGTACCTGTACATGGTTAATGGCAAGATTCTTAACAGTGTGGAAGAACAGAGGGGACTTGGGGTCCAACTCCATAGATCACTCAAGGTTTCCATGCAGGTTGATAGGGATGTTAAGAAGGCTTATGGTATGCTGCTGGCCTTCATTAGTTGGGGGATTGGGTTCAAGAGTCATGAGATAATGTTGCAGTTCTATAAAAGTATGGTTAGACCACAGTTGAAATAATGTGTTCAGTTCTGGTCAACTCATTACAGGAAAGATGTGGAAACTGTGGAAAGGGTGGAGAGGAGGTTTACCAGGATGATGTCTGGATTGGAGAACATGCCTTATGAGGCAAGCTTAGCAGAGTTTGTTTTTTTTAAAACATATAGCACCACAATAGGCCTTTCCAGCCCATGTCTCCCAATTACACCAAATTAACCTACAACCCCCATATGTGGGAGAAAACTGGAGCACCCTGAAAAAATCCATGCAGACCGGGAGAAAACATACAAACTCCTTACAAACAGTGCCGGATTGGAACCCAGATCACTGGCGCTGAAAAGCATTGCGCTAACTTCTATGCTAATCGTGCCACTCAATTTGGAGTGAAGAAGCATGAGAGGTGATTTAATAGAGGTCTATAAGATTATAAGAGGTGTAGAAAGGGTGGACAAGGCAGCACCTATTTCCTGACACGAGAGTAGGAAACACCAGACGACACCTGAACAAGGTGAGGGGAGGAAAGTTTAGGGAGATGTCACAGGCAAATTTTTTTTTACACACAGAGTAGTGGGTGCTTGGAATGCATTGCCAGAGTGGTGGTGGAGGCTGGTGCAATAAGGACATTTAGAAGACTCTTGAATAGGCACATGGATGCAAGAAAAATAGAGGGTTATGTGTGTGAGGTAGGGAAGGTTTAGTTTGTTGAGTAGGTTTGTATGGGTCAACACATCATTGTGGGCCAAAGGTCCTGTGTTATGCTGTAATGTTCTATGAGTCTGTTGGGATCTAAAGTGAAGGGATGGCATTGGGACAAGTTTCCAAACACACGATGAAACCCAAGAGACAAAAGCATTGAAGAACCTGACTTGGAATAAATAAGGTACTGGTGACCATATTAGAGATAATACGGTCACTGTGCCCAACATGGAAGCTTTGTCATGAAAGCTCAGGGTTGACAATATGCTATCAATCCTTTGTGAGCTGCAAACAAAACAAACAAAGAGCAGGAGAGGGGAAGTTGGCAAGAAAATACAATGGCGCCTCTTTCATTCAGCATCAGGGACAATCTGGCATTGTTGGACACCCAAGAAAAGATGGTCTTCAGAAAGTACTGAGACAGTGGGTCTGTTCTGTACACTCACTGAGAAACTCATCAATACCCCCTGAAAGATTTTCAGAGGACAAGGAGCCAACCTTTGGTGACGGAGTGTCTCAATCCTAGCTGACACTTAACTAATGGTGGGAGTGGCAGTAGGGGAGGAAACGGGAGTTCAAGTGTCATGGTGGTTGTGTAGGGCCACAGACAGTGAAAGCATTTTACCCAAATGGACTGCGCCAGAAACTGCCAGCTCTGTGGAAGCTACTCTGGAGTTCCTTGAGAATAAATTCCTTGTGGTCTGTGGAACACACAAGTGTGCTGGAGAAACTCAGCAGCTTGCACAGCATCCAGGGGAAGCAGAGGGTAGCCGACATTTCGGGCCTGGGCCCTTTGTCAGGTATACGTAAATAAGTAAACGAATGCACCCTGAATAATAAGATGCAAGTCAGGTGCCTGAATATAAAGCTGGGGTAGGGAATAGGAGAGGAGAGAAGGGAGGAAGGAATGGTGGGGGGTGGGGTGAGGAGAACACCAACAGGTGGGTGGGGGAGGGAGGGTTGGGGAAAACACGGAGAAATAATGAGGGTGGGAGGGTACCAAAGAACAGGAGCTCATTTTCATCTTCTCTATCACAAACACACATATAAAATGCATGCACACACATCAGACGCACATGTGTTCATGCTGACACACCCCCCACACACATGCACCATATGCACACACCACACAGATGCCACAAGTACAGACACACATGACATGGCATGATCTTGAGCTCCTCTGCTCAAGATCAGAAGAAAATGCAAAGCCTTTCTATGATTCTCCTCCCCACTCCATGACCCTGACACTTTATGTACCTGATGGAAATGCAACACATGCTCTTTCACCTCCTCTGTTGCACAGGAGCAAAAAAAAGCAGAGGCAGAAGTTGGCCACCCAGCCCACCATTCAAACAGATCTGGCCATGAACTCAGCTCCACCACTGCCTTTTCCCCTTAATTCCCTCATTATGCAAATATCTATCTCTTTGGCTTGGCTTCGCCGACAAGGATTTATGGAGGGGTAATGTCCACGTCTGCTGCAGGCTCGTTGGTGACTGACAAGTCCGATGCGGGACAGGCAGGCACAGTTGCAGTGGTTGCAAGGGAAAATTGGTGGGTTGGGGTTGGGTGTTGGGTTTTTCCTCCTTTGTCTTTTGTCAGTGAGGTGGGCTCTGCGGTCTTCTTCACAGGAGGTTGCTGCCCGCCGAACTGTGAGGCGCCAAGATGCACGGTTGGAGGCGAGATCAGCCCACTGGCGGTGGTCAATGTGGCAGGCACCAAGAGATTTCTTTAAGCAGTCCTTGTACCTCTTCTTGGGTGCACCTCTGTCTCGGTGGCCAGTGGAGAGCTCGCCATAGAACACAATCTTGGGAAGGCAATAGTCCTCCATTCTGGAGACGTGACCCACCCAGCGCAGCATAGATTCGATGCTTGCGGACTCTGCCAGCTCGAGTACTTCGATGTTGGTGATGAAGTCATTCCAATGAATGTTGAGGATGGAGCGGAGACAGCACTGATGGAAGCGTTCTAGGAGCCGTAGGTGATGCCGGTAGAGGACCCATGATTCGGAGCCGAACAGGGGCATGGGTATGACAACGGCTCTGTACACGCTGATCTTTGTGTGTTTCTTCAGGTGGTTGTTTTTCCAGACTCTTTTGTGTAGTCTTCCAAAGGCGCTATTTGGCTTGGCGAGTCTGTTGTCTATCTCTTTCTCGATCCTTGCATCAGATGAAATGGTGCAGCCGAGGTAGGAAAACTGGTTGACTGTTTTGAGTTCTGTGTGCCCGATGGAGATGTGGGGGAGCTGGTGGTCATGGTGGGGAGCTGGCTGATGGAGGACCTCAGTTTTCTTCAGGCTGACTTCCAGGCTAAACATTTTGGCAGTTTCCGCAAAACAGGACGTCATGCGCTGGAGAGCTGGCTCTAATTGGGCAACTAAAGCGGCATCGTCTTCAAAGAGTAGTTTACGGAAAAGTTGCTCGTGTCTTGGTGTGAGCTTGCAGGCGCCTCAGATTGAAGAGACTGCCATCCGTGCGGTACCGGATGTAAACACCGTCTTCATTGTTGAGGTCTTTCTATCTATCTGCGCCTTAAAAAATTTGATGAGGCAGCCTCTACTGTTTCCTTGGGCAGAGACCACCATCCAGCACCATCAGGGTCCTAAACAGTTACTTCACGTGAGTATTTCAGGTGCATTTCCTCGAATCTCATTATGTTTGGTTCTCCAGGTGTAGCTTTAGAACCATAGAACATTACAGCACAGGCCTTTTGGCCCTTCCAGTCTATGCCTTCTGCACATCAGTGAGGCCAAGCAGAGACTTGGGACAGTTTTGTAGAGCATCTATGCTCTGTCCACAGTGACCGTCCTGAGCTCCTGGTTGCATGCCATTTCACCTCCCCTTCCTTTCAGTCAGGTAAAGGATCCCCTCTCCCTTAATCTGTACTGTTCTGTTCTTTCCCCTTTTTTTGACCCCTTTCCCACCCATCTCCACCTGTTCTCATCTCCCCTCCTCCTTGGTTCCATTCCCCTCCATCCCCATCTCCCCACTGGGTTCTCCTGCTCTCCACTCTGCCCTCCCTACCCCACTTCAGTTCCACCTGGTTTCTCTTCATTCTCACCATCCCTTTTTCTCAGATCTCAAATTTAATCTCTGATTACCTACGCCACTCGGTACGACTCACCTTCCTCCACTTGACCCCCTAGTTTTTCTTGCTTCTCTCTTGCTTTTCCAGGCTCCTGCCAATCCTCTGCCTCTGTCCATCATATTTCACCTCTCTCTTGTTCCCAAACCCAGCCTTCCCACCCTGCCCTCTTTACACAGGTTTTCCTACCACATTTCCCCAGTCTCAAGAAAGGGGAAATAGCAACCATTCTTTTTCTCCCACTGAGTTCCTTTGGCAGAACAGGTTTGGCATTGCTGAATGTTTCCCCCTGAAAGAGATGAAGAGTAACTTGAAGAGCTAATGGCTCATAGCACCAGTGACCCATCAATCGATGCTTCTGGAGGCTGTGTGTTCATGCTGTGACCACACACTCTTTTTCCTTTCCTTGGGATGCTCCTCCTTTTAACCATTTTCAAAAGACTAACATCGATTGGTTGATTGGCTGCTGTACATTGTCTCCGGTGTGTCTGCAATTGTTTGAACCTGGTTGGTGGAGGTGGGGGGGTGGGTGGAAGGGGGCTGTTGATAGGAAGGTAGTTACAGGGAAAATTGGCAGGCGAATGGCAATGTTGAGAGCTGACATAGATGAGACGAGCCAAATGGCCCCCTTCTGATATCGTAACCTATTATGTAAACCCACCTCTCAGACACTCTGTCTGTGAAAATTCCTAATTTTGTAACAACGACCCTATATAAATCCCTCATAATCTTGCATAACTCTATTGGAACTGCATGAAATTATTTAATCAGAACCATGTCTGTCTCCAATAAATTTTATCCATGCTTCCTTCTGAACAGGATGGGAGTTTCTTGATTTCAAGGGAGTGATTTGTAGCTATCTCTGTTTTTATATAGTTCCAGCTGTTCTAACCTTTACTTCCGCCAGATGTCACCATTATATCAGCTGTAGTAGATACATTCACATTCTAGAGATTGGGTGGTTTGATAATTGCCAGCAATGATCTCTGAATGATACGTGGCTAATGAACAGAGGCACAGAGCAAACACAGCCTCTCAATTTGAAACTCATTGTTTCATACTAGGCTCTTCCTTTCCAAACACTGCTTGACTTCAACACTACAGGACCTGACAGCACGTTATCAGGAGTAAACATCACTAACTGCCTGTCCTGGACCAACCACATCGATGTTACAAACATGAAAGTGCACCAAAACTCAACTTTCTCAGAACCTTGAGGAAATCCAACATTCCCAAGGTATCTTACCAACTTTTATGGAAAGGACTATGTCCGAACGCATCAGAGCTTGCTATGAGAACTATTCTGCCCAAGACTGCAGAATTGTGAACGCAGCTCAGATAATCACACAAACCTCCATCAATTCCATCCATTTCTCCTTGCTGCCTCAGGAAAGCTGCCATCAAATGTATTATGTCAACCTGGAAACTGGAAGATAATTTGAAAATACAACAATGGTATATAGAAATGAATAAATGTATTCCATTAGAAAAAATAACATATAGTTTAAGAAATAATATTGAAATATTCGAACAAGTATGGGAGCCTTACATTAAATACAATAGCGAAAACCTACCGGGAACAAACATTACCTAAGTTGATGGAAGGAGAAGAAAAGAAAAGAATGGACTCAGTAGAATTTCTGGTGTATTTTTGTTGAATGACAACATTGTCTGACTGAATTAATGCAACCTAGATTGTATACCTAAAATGGATGAGAGGGGGGGGTGGGGGGGTGGCTTGGGAGGAGGGAGGGGGGGGAGAAAAAGTCACTGTAAATGTGTGGAAAAGAAAAGTGTATATCATGGCTATTGTGATTTATGGTGTGAAAAATAAAAAATTTAAAAAAAAATATAAAAAAAAGGAAAGCTGCCATCATATTAAAAGGCCAATCCCACATTCTCTTTTCTCCCTCCCCCCCCCCCACCTTCACTTCCACCAATTCCTTAGAGCATTTCAGTCTACCACCTTCCTCCTTCCTCTGTCTTCTGACCACATGAGTTTAGTGAACCCCAAGAATTCCTTCTGAATCTTTTCTTTCATTGGGAGATGGTCCTGAATTGTAAAGAGCAGCAAGAAGCAAAATGATGGATAATGATTTTCCATCAATTTCCCACAGATCTACACTGAGAATCATTTTCTGAAGTAACAGGGTGATAATGGAAATTTGTCATAAAATGGAAGATTCCCAGGATTTGCTGCTCACAGTACATGAACATTTAATGAATATGGGCATCAAGTGGCCAAGGAATTCCCTGCCTTAGTTTCAGCTACAACATGTGAGCATTCAGGAGGGATTAATCTCTGGGGAGAGAGGTGAGGGAGAACAGAATCTCCACCTTACAGGGAGAGACCTTCTCAAGTTACTAGTTGGAACTTTGCTTCATGCATCAATAACATCAAATCAAGGAAATGGGTGGATACTCAGGAGAGGGGTTTGGAAGATGCTCTCCCATCAAAAACTCTTAATTTTCTTTTCTTTGAAATAAATCTTGATGTCCCTAGAGGTTAATTCAGACTGAATATCCTGCTTTACAACAAAAAATGAACATCAACTCAATAACCATTAAAATTTCTTCTTCTCCTGAGATGCGGATATTTTCGTAAAAGGCTGTGCCATTAGGGACACACATTCCAAGAGCTACAAGTAAATAAATATTTACGTCCATCAATTTGGGGGTTGATGGGTAATTGTAAATTCTTGACTCAAAGCCAGAAAGTGACTCTGTGTGTGTGTGTGTGTGTGTGTGTGTGTGTGTGTGTGTGTGTTTAAATACGTATGCACACATATAATATACACACACATACATACACATAAAATTATGGTTTGAAAGCATTAAATTGCAAGATAGGTCAAGCTAGAACCCAGCCATCGTTAAGAATTATTGGAGTACAGAAATCTCAGAGAGTCAGTGGTGAGGGGACAGAAAAAGGATGAAAGGCAGTTGCAAAAGGAACAGTGGGTAGGGAATTTGCTGTGAAGGGAAATGGACAATATTTTAGGGTCAAGACCCTTCTTTCAGACTCAAAGAGAAAGCAGCCCTGCGTAAGGATTCAAAATGGACAATTACTATTATTTAAAAATGAAATATTTCTAACACAGGATCGAAATCCATCCAGAGGAATTCAACATACCCTGGTGAACAATGTTACGAGGAAGAGCAGTGCATCAGGGGACTAGAATTATCACTGGGGATGGTGCAATAGGGAGAGAAGACTTTTCCAAAATTGCTAGTTTAAAGGGGGCAAAGAAACCATGATCTTGTGTGCAGTGAATCATTCAGGAAGATTCAGATAGACACACACAAGTAGCATCAGTGTTCAAAATAGAATGGGTCACAAGAGAAATTATCTCCACTCATAGCTTTCCAATCAACATCACATGCTGCAATATCAAATTGCAAGTTACAAACGCAATCACTACACAGCTACAACACAGTTATTTTATTAGCCTGAGGGCAGAATGTTTTCCAAGTTCATGGAGCAAAAAAAAAGTCTGCTGGAGGAACTCAGTGAGTCAAGCAACATCTATTGGCAGTGTGTTGTTGGTATTTTGGTTCAAAATGCTTCAACAAGACATTCATGCTGCTCGACCCACTGAGAACCTTCAGCAGAATGGGGTTTTCTTTGCTCCAGAATCCGCAGTCTCTTGTGTTTCCAAGATTCCAGTCTTATCAAAATCAGATCTCCTTCAAATAAATCTGGCCCAAATAAGATTCCAACAGAAACAGAAATATTGGAAAGATTTTATTTCAAGTCATGCAATGAACAAGGAAGGGAAGATAGAAGCTGAGATATACCACAAAATCATTTTCAGTCAGCAGGTCAGTGCCATTCTGAATCTCCAGCAATAACCCTCCAATAGCTCAAACGTAAAAGGTTTAAGACTAAAGTGTAATATTCCAACTTAACTGTTATACCTTGACTTATTTACTTCCTGGGCATTACAGTAGCTACTTCTCAGACTTTTCGACTAGTCAGGAGGATGACCCCAGAACTTTTTCCCAGCCCAAAAATGTGAAATATGACTCACTTTTGAGATAAGAAAATCTGGCTCTGTCACAGTATTTTGAAGTGCTTTGTAGCAAATTATATATCACTGTGTTCTGGAAATTACTTGCCACTGAGGCACTGCAAGGAAGGCTCATACTTTCTATAGAGAGAGCAATGACTCCTGGGCTGGTGGAACTGCCACATGAGGAAAGATTGGAGAGGTTTGCATCATGTCACATTTCTTGTCATCTGATTGTACAAGTACAACCTGGCCAAACAGCGTTCTCTGGTCCTCGGTGCAAAGTATGCAGACACACAACCAGACATAAAACAAACAATACATACGCAGGACAAATATTATATCTATTAAAATTAAATAAATAATTGATGCCTTATACAAATGAGAGCCTTGTATGGTTAGTGTGAGCAACTCCTTTGGTCATTCAGCATTCTCACTGCCCTGTGTCCTCAGCCTGGTGGTGCTGGCTCAGATACTCCTGTATTTCTTTCCCGCGGGAGTAGCTAAAAGATGCTGTGTGCAGGGTGGAAGGGGTCTTCAGACAATGATCCCATCGATTGGTGGGGGGGAGGGGGGGGAGATAGAAAGACTCCATTGATCCTCTCTGCCACTCCTTATGATCCTGGGGACTGACCTCTGCTGTATTTCTCTGCAGAAACCACATCACATTGTGATGCAGCTGACCAGGATGCTCTTAATAGAGCTCCTAGAGAAGTTTGACATAATGATGGCCGGTAGCCTTGCCCATTTCAGTCTTCTCATGAAGTGCAGTCTCCGTTGCGCCTTCCTGACAAGTGAGGAGATGTTGAGTGTCCATGATAGGTCACGAGTTAAAGTGAACATCAAGAAACTTAGTGCTCTCCACTCTCTCTAGTACAGATTTGTTGATGATGTGTTGGGGAGGGTGGTCGTTCCTCGACCTCCTAAATTCCACGATCATCTCCATCAACTTGTCCATGTTGAGACTCAACCTACTCATTTTATGATATTTTCCACCCCTTCTCTGTCTGTTGTGTGACTCATTGGTTTGCTGATGAGGTCAACTACTGTTGTATTCAATCGTGGACTTGGCACAACAAGGGAATCTAAATAAAAGATGCTAAATTCTTACAGAACTAGACAGATGGCCTGGGGAGAATGTTTACTCTGGTTGGAATTTTTAAATTGAGGTGTCGTATGTAGTCCCAGGTTGCAGACCAAGAAACTTAGCACTGAGATGAGGAGAAAACTTTTTGCCTTGAGTGGGTTGAAGCAGCAGAATTCACCACCATAGAGAAGTGAAGTGGGCTCAACACTGAATACTTTCATGGTAGAGATAGCAAAAGGCATTAGGAAGAATGGAAGATGGTATTGAGACAGGTGATGAGGAGCACAACCAGCTCTAAGGACTGAATGGCCTGCTCCAATTTCTATTTGTTACACTTCATTGAAATGCTGCACACTCTATATCCCCTTCTCCACTGGCACCTTGTCGCAGGAATTAACGGTGACCAAAAAAAACTGTCAGTACGTTGGCGTCAAATGACATCATTTTACATCAGGGATTAACCACCTCGACCCCTATTCTCCCAGAGGAAAAGGGACAGTAGAAAGTCACCCATTTCCAGTTGAAGGAAGAACAAAGAGCTTCCTACCCTGGGACACTGCACAGCCAGTTAACTGGGATACCAATAGAAAAGGGGCTTAAGTTTGAAGAGCGACATGATGGCAACAACTGGATCATCCTGGTTTACTAGAAAAAGGCACAGATACTTGGAGAAGATCCAAGGAAATAATAGTCTTTCTGGAGCTCCCACATCATATCTAGGTAATAATTTGGTTAACAATCTCAGAAATGCAAAACCTCTTCACTGTTTGCACCTTTCTCCCTTGTCTTTCACTGAACCACATTCAAAAGACAGAATCTATCAATAAATAGATCATTGATGTATCAGGTCAAAAACATTCAGTTTCAGACAGGAAAAATCTAGATTACAATGCCTTTAAGTTGGGATTCAATCACTTCTGAGTCAGAAAAGAGTTAAATTCCTAACCGAGGTATCACCCAGAACAATGCCACATGCTCCTTTGGACCATGCCAAATCCACATTCATTGAATCCTGTTTACCTGATTGAGTTGAATTTAAACGAGTCCATGGCACAATTCAAACTCGAATGGAAGAGCTCTCTCTCGACTTGTATCACTAAAAAGCTCAGCTGTTTGTGAACGAGGCAGGGTGAAAGTGCGCAGAGAGCAAAAAAAAACACATTCAATCAGAAAGATTATCTCCAAGATTCAAGTAAGAGTGGAAGGGAAATGAAGAATAAAAACTCAACTTTGACAAGAAAATATTCTTCAAAGGTTGTGGTGGCTTCTTTCTGCTGACGCACAATAACCAAGAGATGACATTTTGTTTTTGCTTATGTGCACCCTTTCCTCAGCCCTACCATTCCGATTGACCAAAAGATACTGAAGTAGCTGCAATCTAGTCACCATCGATTCTGACTACAAATCGTCTTCTGAAAATACTTCTCTCAGATAGGATTCATTATCTGTTATTCTTCAGATCCCTTCGTTACTGGCAGACATGGCCCTCTCTCACTTTGAGTGAAGTCACAGGTCTTAAGATTCTGAATCTCTTCCTTTCACATGGCTGGCAGACTGACTTCCAAATGAACAACTAGCCTAGCTGACCTGTACCAAGCACAAGAATCAGAATTTTATTATCATGAACAAGTCACAAAATGTGGTATTTTGCGACGGCACCAAATTGCAAACAGTCATATTATAACCACCTCACAATATTACTATAAAACAAGTAAAAATAACAGTGCACAAAAAGTAGGGCAGTATCTTTGGCTCACTGATCATTCAGGAAGCTGATGGCAGCGGGGAAGAAGCTGTCCCTGTGCCGCTGAGTGCAAATCTTTAGGCTCCTGTATCTTTTTCCCCAATGGTAGCAGAGTGAAGAGGGTCTTTAAGGATAGAGGCTGCTTTTTTTAAAACACAGCCTCATGCAGATGTCCTCAATGGAGTGACATCTAGTGACTGAGATACTGAACGGAGATAACCAATAAATCTGCAGATGCTGGAGAATGGGAACATCACACAAAAGGGCAAGATAAACTCAAGCAGGCCATCGGCGTCAACGGCCTACTGCTTGCCATGAAAGCTGAATGACCTGCTGAGATCCTCCAACACTTCTCTGTATTGAATCAGTACTGACTGGGGGTGGCTGAGGTGAGAGTTTATTGTCATGCAAACAATACAATAATGTACACGTGCACTAGGCAAGTATGGAAGATATACTAATAAACCAAACCGTGCCTTGTTCTTTTGACTGGATTGGGCTTGCCTTTAGACCTCAGTGATAAAACAAATGGAGGCTCCAGACATACAATGCAGGTTCCTTTGAATGATGATTCACATGCACAGAAAGATTTGCCCGAATCTCAATTTGAGACACTTATCACATCTTGGATTAACTGGCCTGATTCAATTCGATGCACAAGATTCTCCCTGGCATAGTTGGAACAACTGGTTTCTTGATGAATGGCTGGCAAGATGCCTGTGTGGAACCATTCCACCATGCCTCAACAGTGACTGACTGATGCAGCGCTCCAGTTAAATATTAGCATCTGTGCACTCCACTCTACTGATGGCCATCAACTGTCCATGAATGCAAGCATGCCCTCCCAGAGAAAGTTGAAATGTTGCAACTTCAATGTTGCTTCCAAACAACTTTATTACCATACACAGTAAAACCCCCGTATCCGGAATTCAAGCAACCAGCAAAAAAAAGAGAGAAATAAATAAATAAATAGAATGAATAAGAAGAGATAAAAGTTTTAAATTGTAAAAGAAACACACAAGCCCTAGATAAAGATGAGAGCAGCCAGCGGAACGTCCCAATCATCCCCGTCCACTGCAACTTTTTGAATAAAGTTTCAATAAAGTTGTGCTTGAATAAAATGGCAGTGCCCGGGATGAAGAGCCGGCTAATATTGCTCACCACTGGGGCATCTCTCCCAAAGAGTTGTCCTATCCCTGCCTAATAAGAGACTTGATTAGAGTGCCAGCGACTGGGATTCAAATTTATATTTAAATTTTGTAAGTTATGGAAATTACTTGATTAAAATGGACTTTATGTAATTAAAGATGACAATACTGATTTTTTTTAAATTAGTTTACATTTACACTTGCTTTTGTCTTTTAAGTGTATTCTCAATGTAGGTGTATTAGATATGTTTCAGTCAACCAGAAATTTCACATATCCAGCATCCACCCACACACACACGATATATAAATATATCCACGCATAGTTGGGGGGGGTGTTAAGTTTAGATAAGTTAATAAAATGTTATATTATTACAACGTATTAATAAATATCTTATTTTAAAAATAATAGTCTTGGTGAATTTCTATTGCTGCTGGTCAGTGATATTACTCTACAGGGATCGCTGCCATCGGAGAGCAGCAGCAATCATCAAGGATCCACACCACCCAAAACATGCTCTATTCTCACTGCTACCATGGAGAGAGGTGCAGGTATCACAAGTCTCGCACCATCAGGTTCAGGAACAGCTACCCCATCATCATCAGACTCTTCAGCAACCAACTCAATCAAGGACTTATGTAAGGTTTTGTAGCGGCTGTTACTGAAAGAACACACAACCAGATGGGTTGATTTCAGTGAGCAGAACTGATTTATTGCAGGCTGCTGGGCTGGACTTATACTCCCAGCCCGGACCTGGCTGAAAACCGCGCTGGGGGGTGCTGACGTCACCCGGGCGTCACGTGGTCTCCCAGCGCGGGCTTCTGAGCCCTGTACTGAGAGGGGGAAACCATCCCCCCCCCCGACGGCGCCATTTTGGCCCGCTGCCCCACCGCGTGGATTACAAGTGGGGCCGGTTCACCTGCCTAGTGGTGTACCACCACAGTTTCTTACTTTTGCATTTTATGGATTTTTAATCTCTCTCTGTTTCTTTAGTTGTTTGCATGTGTATGTTGAGTCAGTTTTCACACTGCCAGTAAGTGGTAATTCAGCCTCACCCACAGGAAAAAGAATGTGTGTTATATATGATGTCATGTATATAATATGACAAAAAATCTGAAATCTAATGCTCCCCCTAAACTTTTCCCCTTTCACCCTTAACTCTTGTCCTCTGGTTTGTATCTCATCTAACCTCAATGGGAGAAGCCTAGATGCATTTACTGTCTATACCACTCATAATTTTGTATACCCTGATCAAAAGTCCCTTCATTCTTCTACGCTCCAGGAAATGAAGTCCTAAACTGTTTAATCTTTCCCTGTAATTCTGTTCCTGAAGTCCTGGCAACATCTTAGTCAATCTTCTCTGTACTCTTTCTATCTTATTGATATCTTTCCTGCAGTTAGGTGTCTAAAACTGCACCCAATCCTCCAAATTTGGCCTCAAAACAGGAGGGAGATTTTGTATGATTATTCTAGCTGTGTCCACAACTCTCTGCAGCTTCTTCCGATCTTGGGGTGAACAGCTTCTACTCAAACAAGCAATTCAAGATCTTATAGACAAGATTTCCCCCCCCCCCCCCTATCATCTTCATTATGAATGCATCTTGTGACACCCATAGGGGTTTACAATAGAATCTGCAGGTGTGGGTCTATTGAAGTCCACAAAACAGCTGAAGAAGGGCTCAGGCCCAAAACATCCACTGCCTCTTACTCCCTATGGATGATGAGTTTGTCCAACACTTTTACTGTGACATCCATAACTCAGTTCTCCCCTGCTCTCATTTTCTACTCCCAGTTTGTTAATAAAAATGGAACATCTACATGAACGTTGAGACATCTCTTCCACAGCCTGCAGTTAACACAACCAATACTTATCCAAGTTAAATGCGTCTGGAACAGGAAGATTGCAGCTGCAAGAATTAGAGCTGATTTATTAATATGTAATTATACCCCATAAGCATTTCCCATTAATGATGTCGAACCCCTGAACAGACAAGGGCAGCAGATCCACAGAACCTCACCAAGTGCAGGATCTGCTCCAAGTCACAGTTTATCCTGATCCAGGAAGACAATGCTACTCCTTCATTGTGGGGTCAGGGGTAAAGAGGGTGGGACATCTTCACCCACTAAAATGCAATGTTTCAAAAATTGTAGCTCACCATCTTCTTGAGGACTGCAAATAAAAGTGAAAATACTTGAGATACTCTAATATTTTAAGGTGGACATGGTTAATGCAGTGGTCAGCGCCATGCTATTACCAGGGCACCAGAGACCAGATTTGAATCCAGGCTCTCTTTGTAAGGAGTCTGTATGTTCTTCTCTGTGACCTGTGTGGGTTTCTTCTTGGTGTTTGCTTTTCTCAAAGACATAAGGGGTTAGTAGTCTAATTTGTCACATGACTATGCAATACAGAGAGAATTTTTAAAAATCAATAAAGTGCATAAGTCAGAGTCTTTAAATGAGTCCCTGATTGAGTTTGTTGTTGAGGAGTCTGATGGTGGAGGAGGAACAGCTGTTCCTGGACCTGGTGGTGCGAGTCTTGTGGCACCGATATGTTCTTTCATGATGGTTGCAGTGAGAGTCAAGCGTGTGCTGGGTGGTGTGGATCCTTAATGATTGCTGATGCTCTCCAATGGCAGCGTTCCCTGCAGATGTTCTGGATAATGGGGAGGATTTGCCTGTGATGTTCAGAGCTGTGTCTGTTACCTTTTGGAGGGCTTCAGCCCCATAAGTTTTGGATGGTAGGAGGAAACCAGAGCACCCGGGGAAACCCACACAGACACAGGCAGAACATACAAACTCCTTACAGACAGCACCTGATTCGAACCAGGATCGTTGGCACTGCAATAGCATCACACTAACTGTGACCACCCCATGCTCAGCAGGTCAGGCAGTACCTGAGAAGTTAAAGCTTCAGATTGATGACCTTTCTTTCTAAATATTATGTTTCCATTTCAATGGAAATTTCTGAACGGAAATCCCTCCATTTCACAAGTTTGTATTGAAGCTTTTCAGCTGTTAGCTGCTTTTTAAAGACGCAATGGAAAATACATTGGCTGAATATTGCTGATGTCGAGGAGGTGTTAAAGTAACTGTCATGTCGGCAATGGAGACACGTCAACGTTCTCCGAATTGCAACTCCTTCACTCATTATGAAAAGAAAGTGAAAAGGGAAAGTAACTTTCAACTGAACAATGTACAAAAGTTTAAATCATTTGTGGATCGTGGAATCGTGTGGGTTTCACTTCTCAGCCAATGGGCTGTATCACTGTGGTTGGCTGATCCAATCACAAGTGAAGGCTTTCAGCCACTCAGCTGAGGGATGGGCCAGACTGCATGCATGTTGCGAAATCTCCATCCAGATGATGCTCTGGGATTGGTCCAAAGATCAGGGTAAATCACACACTTCTGAATAATTTGGCTTTATTTTAAGAGTACCTTGTGTGATTTGTTGTATTTCCATTTTTTTTTTAAATAGTTTTTAAATATCTGGTGTCAAAGGGACTCTTTGAAGGTGGCACACTGAATAGCTAGAGCAGCCACTGCCTCCCAGCCCCAATGACCCAGGTTCATTCCTGACCTCGTGATCCCTTTCGTGTGGAGAGTTCATGTTCTGTCAGGATTGAGTGATGCAAATTGCCCCTCATGTATAGGTGAGTGGTGGAATCTGGGGAGAGCTGATGAGAGTGGAAAGCAGGGAAAATTAGTGGGGATGAAGACTGGTTCTTGAGCCTGCAGAGACTTCATGTACAAAATTGGGCTCCTATGCTATAAGAAAAATGAGTTCACGATGGAAAACTTGACTATTGACAAAAGATGTTCTTCCTCCATCGATTGGGAGGAGCTGACTCATTTTGCAGGCTGCCCGAGCAAACACCATGGGACTCGAGAGCACTTTGGGGCAGAGCGGTCAGAGTTTTACAGCATGGAAACAGGCCCTTCTGCCCAATGATCCTCCTGACCTAGTGGTCTATACAAACTAGCCCCATGTGCCTGCATTCAGGCCACATCCTCTGCCATTCTTATCCATATATCAGTCCAATGTCTTTTCAATATTACAGTTTTATCTGCCTCTTCCGCCCCAGCTTGTCCCATATACCCATCACTTTCTCGGTGAAGCAGGTGGCCCTCTGGCTTTTTTTAAACTTTCCCCCTCTCCTTAAAACCATGTTTTTAGATTCCCCTACATGGAGGGAAACAAAGAAGATGATGACTAATTACTTTGTGATTTTATAGACCTCCATAAGGTTGCTCCTCAACCTCCTGTGAAAAGTCCCAACCAATCCAACCTCCCCCTATAATTCGAGGCCACCAGTCTTGGTAACAGGTCCGCTCATTCAATCCACACAACTGTGGGCACCTAGAGACTATGGATGGCAGATTCAGAAATAAGGTAGTTCAAGCAATGGTCTGCTCCAATAGGTCTTTGGAACCAAGGGCAAAGATTCTGACAAATAGATCAGGAACCCAATGCATGTTAGACAGAATGGCAGACAAGTCCAAAAATAGCCCCCTCTCCTTGGGGCAAGTGGCACTTGAGTATGTGCACTTTTACATCTATGTCTACCCAATGTCCTCGGAGTCTACCGATTGATCAAGCTTTTGATAGCTGTGATACCAACAAGGATGTGGCTGGTTAAGGGAAAAGGTCCGAAAAACAACAAAAAATGATGAGATATTAATCGCAGGCCTGCCAGCTACCCTATGAAAGGAAGCAGTAGCAATATTCCCCCTGGTGACCCAGACACTATCAGGACCAGTATGAAGAATGATAACTGTCATTTACAAATTTGCCAATGACCACAGATGGCAATGCGGCAGCATACAGGAGGGAGATAGATCAACTGGCTGAGTGGTGTCACATCAACCTTGCACTCAACGTTAGCAAACTAAAGCACTGATAGTGAACTTAAGGGAGAGGAATTCAGAAGAGCATTAATCAGTCCTTATTGAGGGGTCAGCGGTGGAAAGGATCAAGAATTTCAAATGCCAAAGTGTCAACATTTCTGAGTATCTGTCCTGGGCCTCCATGCGATGCAATCACAAGCGGCTATACTTCGTGAGGAATTTGAGGAGATTTGGTATGTCACCAATGACTCTTGAAAATTTCTGCAGGTATACCGTGGAGAGCATTCTGTCTGATTGCATTGCTCACTGGTTATGGGGGTGCCAATGCAAATTGGAGGACCAACAGCTTTATATTCTGTCTGGGTACCTTCCAACAGAGAGTTGTTAACATAATGGGCACCAATCTTCACTCCATCAAGGAAGAGACAGCCTCTATCCTCAAGGACCCTCACCACCCAGCTCATGCCCTCTTCACACTGCTACCATCAGGAAGGAGGTACAGGAGCCTGAAGACAAATACCCAGCGCCACCAGAACAGCTTCTTCCCCTCCGCCATCAGATTTCTGAATGGATAATGAACCACAGACACTGCCCCACTTTCTCCTATTTTTTTCCGTACTATTTAATTATTTATTTTTTAAATGTAATTTATAGCAAAATTTGCATTGTGACAAAACAAAAAAAAATTCATGACATGTTTGTGACAATAAATTCTGATTCTTCTGAATAGATAGATGAAGGCAGTCTTTTGCCCAGAGTAGTGGGTTGGAGTAACAGAGGATACAAGTTTAAGGTGAGTGGGAAGAGATTTAACAGAAACCTGAAGTGTAACTTTTCTTTTAAGACTCAGCTGATGGTGGGTGTATGGAAGAAAATGCCAGAAGAGGTGGTTGAGGCAGGTATTACTGCAATGTTTAAGAAGCATTTGGATGGCTATGTGGATTGGACAGGATTAGAGGTGTATTGTTCAAAAGCAGGAAGGTGGAACTAGTGTGAATGGAACATTTTGGTCAGCATGGACAAGTTGGGCCAAAGGGCCTGTTTCCACTCTGCATGACTCTACTTATCAAATACCATCAGAATAAGTACGAGACATATTGCAGGAGCAGGAAACAACCTCTGCCATTCAAAACAGATGCTGGAGAAACTCAGCTGACTTTATAGCATCCCTGGGAGGTAAAAAAATATCACTGACGTTTCCCCTGCCTTTAACACAGATCCTTGGTTTATTCTTTTGCTCATACCTTGAGGAAGGGCTCAGGCCTGGAACATCAGTAATATATCTTTAGCTCCTATGGATGCTACGAGACAGGCTGAGTTCCTCCAACATCTCCGTGCCTTGACTACAATCACAGTGTCTGCAGACTTTAGTGTTTCACAACAATCTCTGCTACTACTCAATTGTCAGAGATTTTTACTGATGTGATACTGGCACATGGCTCTTGGTTACTATGGAAACAACACTGAGACTTGAGGCAGAAGTGATTCACACCCTTTGCTCTGACCAATCTGTATCATAAGGACCAGTTACTTATGTGTGACTGATTGAAGCGCTCAGTTATTTTGCAGGATAATGGTATAAGAGAGGGTGGCAATTTATTGGAAATGGGGCTCCATCAAACCAGCAGCTGGACTAGTTCTGTATGATGGCAGTGTTCACCAGGAGCCTACAACAGATAGATTAATGCTGACATGATCTTCCCCCATCCCCCATCTTTCATCAGCCAGAGACGAATAGTTAATCCAAAAGAAATAGTATCTTTGACATGTATTTTTGTTTCTGTTATATAAAGATGCAAAAACATCAAGTTAAGTCAAGTCGCCTTTATTTGTCATTCATACCATGCATTGCATGGTAAAGATGAGATAGTGTTTCTCCAGGACCACGGAGCAGATTTAGATATAGCAAAGTTAAAATATTAAGATGCATACAGTAAAAGACCACAATACACTATCCACATATGTTTTGGGATGGCTTGGGGGAAAAAAAACTGTTGCCCAATCTGGACGTCAGGGCCCAAGTGCCTTGGTAACTCCTACCAGATGGCAGAAGGGAGAAAAGTTTGTATGAGGGGGTGTGTGAAGCTATATCTGCAATATCAACTCTACTCTAAAAAATACACAAAACATTCCCAAACTGCATGCAACTTTCCCCAACACTTTCACTCCTTCCCCTCTCGATCTCCAGGTAAATAAAAGAACCACGTCAGATATTTGGTGACTTGTACTTCATTATATCTTTTGCGCCCAATTACGGTGCACTATCAGATACATCATTTTCTACAGGAGTAGTAGCCTGAAGAAAACTGAGGTCCTCCATCAGCCAGCTCCCCACCATGACTACCCACACATCTCCATCGGGCACACAAAACTCAAAACGGTCAACCAGTTTACCTATCTCGGCTGCACCGTTTCATCGGATGCAAGGATCAACAACGAGATAGACAACAGACTCGCCAAGGCAAATAGCGCCTTTGGAAGATCACACAAAAGAGTCTGGAAAAATAACCAACTGAAAAACCTCACAAAGATTAGCGTATACAGAGCCGTTGTCATACCAACATTCCTGTTCGGCTCCGAATCATGGGTCCTCTACTGGCATCACCTACGGCTCCTAGAACACTTCCACCAGCGTTGTCTCCGCTCCATCCTCAACATTCATTGGAGCGACTTCATCACCAACATCTAGTACTCAAGATGGCAGAGGCCGACAGCATTGAATCCACGCTGCTGAAGACCCAACTGCGCTGAGTAGGTCACATCTCCAGAATGGAGGACCATCGCCTTTCCAAGATCGTGTTATATGGTGAGCTCTCCACTGGCCACCGAGACAGAGGTGCACCAAAGAAGAGGTACAAGGACTGCCTAAAGAAATCTCTTGGTGCCTGCCACATTGACCACCACCAGTGGGCTGATCTCGCCTCAAACCGTGCATCTTGGCGCCTCACAGTTTGGCGGGCAGCAACCTTCTTTGAAGAAGACCGCAGAGCCCACCTCACTGACAAAAGGCAAAGGAGGAAAAACCCAACACCCAACCAACCAATTTTCCCTTGCAACCGCTGCAACTGTGTCTGCCTGTCCCGCATCAGACTTGTCAGCCACAAATGAGCCTGCAGCTGACGTGGACATTACCCCTCTATTAATCTTCGTCCGCAAAGCCAAGCCAAAGAAGAAAGAAGAGTTGAACCGAAGTTCGGTTTGCTCTCTTGGGTGGATGCAAGATTTCAACTGTGCCATTTCAAGAATGGAATATCTCCTCCATATGCTAGACAAAACTTATTCTCCAGTGTTAGTTGGAACAGATTACCTGCCCATTATTTTACTGCTGGTTTGTGGACGTTTGCTACGCCCAGATTGGCTGAACTTGTACTATACTATGAGATGACATCCTGCAAGCACAAATGGTTGTAAAGCATCACAGGATTCCCTGAAAGAGAAGTGAACACCACCACAAATTTATAGGTCAAAATATCCACCAAAACTGGACTACAACTCCAAATTCATTGCATTTATAGTTCTTTCCACTGGGCATTTTACTTGTGTGGCAATCTGTCAACCAAATGTTTTCTTGTTGGATGCCAATAAATAGGCAAATAAATCCTTTCATGGAGAATTTGACAACCACTGTTTTGCTGTACTGCCTGATGATAAACTCTGGCTATAACATGAGGTGAGTGAAACACTGTCATGCAAAAGTTTAAGCAAGTATCGAGAGTTGTGTCTGGTTCTCAAATATCAAACAGCTCAGCAGACTAGATGCTATTCACAGTCTAGCTACTGAAGCAGAAGAACTATTACAATTTGATTGCTTAACAATTCAGATAATTTCTTTCACCTTTAAGTGAAATTGGCCGGTGAAAACTTTGACGAATGATGTTGGTGTCTCCTCGTCCTATCTTCTGATTGCCTTTTACCCCTCAACACCTCATTGAAGCCATTCTTAAAATAACATGAACTTGGACTTATTTTTGAAATGGTTTAATTATTGCATCAGTGAAGGATTGTACAGTTCAGTGAACATTTCAGCCTTCTGTGAAATCCCATTTTTAAATAAACACATGATTAGCTCAGCCTGAAAGGTTTTGACAGACATTGGAGTAGCAATAGATTGTACCACACAAATCAAAAATTGATTTGTTTATTGAACATTTGGTGCTTTTGAGTAAATGCGCTTGTTAATAAATGCAACCATCATTCTTGGTGTTGTATTTACAGACTTTCATAGAAATGGGTGAGGAAAAGTCTCAATGATGTTAATACACAAAGATTCAGATTTATTGTCAAGAGTATATACATGACTTCACACGTACAACCCTGAGATTCTTTTTCCTGCGGCCAAGGCAGAATCACCACTTATAGGTAGTGCAAGAACTGTACATAACATTCATATGTAAACAAATAAAGAACTATAAACAGGAAATGAATGTAAACAAACCGATTATGCAATACAGAGAGAATTTTTAAAAATCAATAAAGTGCACAAGTCAGGGTCTTTAAATGAGTCCCTGATTGAGTTTGTTGTCGAGGAGTCTGATGGTGGAGGAGGAGCAGCTGTTCCTGGACCTGGTGGTGCGAGTCTTGTGGCACCGATATGTTCTTTCATGATGGTTGCAGTGAGAGTCAAGCGTGTGCTGGGTGGTGTGGATCCTTGATGATTGCTGATGCTCTCCAATGGCAGCGTTCCCTGTAGATGTTCTGGATAATGGGGAGGATTTGCCTGTGATGTTCAGAGCTGTGCCTATTACCTTTTGGAGGGCTTTACGCTTAGGAGTATTACTGTCCCCAAAGCAGACTGCGATGCAGCTAGTCAGCAGTTGTTTGCTACACCCGCTTAGATGTAATGCTGCAAATTTTGCTTCATGTGATATTTAAATAGAACATTAGAGCAGAGAACAAGCCCTTCAACCCACAATGTTGCACTGACCTATATAAACCTACTCTGCAACAATCTAATCCCTCTCTACCCCACAGCCATAACCCTCTATTTTTCTTGCATCTTTTAAATATCCCTATCATACCAGCTTCCACCACCACTCCCAGCAATTCATTCCAGCTGCCACTCTCTGTGTAATAAAAACCAACTCCTGCATCTCCCCTAAACTTTCCTCCATTCACCTTGAGCAGATGACCTCTGGTATTTGCTATTGTCCTCCAAGGAAAAAGGATCTGGGTGTTTATGTCATCTGAGCCCCAAATTATCTTATACACCTCTGTTAAATCACCTCTCATCCTTCATCACTCCAAAGAGAAAAGCCCTAGCTCTATCAACCTGAAGACAAAATGACCCTATTTATGAACATTATTTGAAGGCAACCAGGTAATGCTCAGCAAACCTGATCAAGCCCGCCACACAGGAAGGCATTGAGGACACTTCTGTTAATGGGAAAAGATGTGGCAAAATTGAGTGACATTGGGAAAAGGATCCCATAAGGCAGATGCAATTGGAAAAGTTTCTTTGGTGCAAACAAAAATCACTCGGCCTTTCTAATCTTTCCTGTCCTGTCAACATCTCTGTAAATCTCTGCAACATCTTAAGCAGCAGAATGAGAAGAGGCTTCTTCATGTAGCTGGGGTTGTTAAGGTTTGGAGCACGCAACAAGTCCTCCAGTGTTATGTACATCCTTCTTATCGAACCACCCCCACCCCTCCCCCTCCCCCTCCCATGGACCTGAACCCCATTGGAACCTGTGGACTTACTTCATCCAACTAGATATGGATCTGAATTACAGGTAAGATGTACGGAAGGTATATGGAACCTTGGTTTTCAAGAGATATTGAGACCCTGGTTAAGAAGAAGAAGAACGGGACCATTAGAGGGAGCACAAAATCAGTGAACCGGTACGGACTTGAAAGGCCAACATGGCCTGTTTCCGCTATCGGTGCCACAAGACTCACACCACCAGGTTCAGGAACAGCTGCTACCCCTCCACCATCAGACTCCTCAATGACAAACTGAAGCAGGGACTCATTTATGGACTCTTGTCCACTTTTATTGACTTTTTTTCCTTTCTGTATTACATTTTTTCATGCATCTTCTTGAGTACAGTTATTTAGTAATTCTGACTTGCCCTCAAGAAAAAGAATCACAGGATTGTACTTGAGGTCATGGATTGACTGACAAAAAAATCTGAAACTTAAATTGCTGTGCGGTTTTATTGGATTATTCTGTTCACCATGGTGTGGTTAAAAAGTGCAATAATGAAACAGAAGTTATCATGTGTGACCATTCCATGATGTTGGCAGAGGCCTACATGAAGTTTAGAAAGAGGTACAAAGTTCACAGTGAAAGCTCTGCATTCTTTGACCTGGTTGGAGGCCCTGCATCTGGATAATGATCAGTGCCAAACTGGCTTTGTTACACAAACTTTTTCACAGACCTTTAATAAACAAATCTTCTCACCAGCTCACATCCTGGAATTATTTTGAATGCCCATTCCTGTTGGGGTACCTCCCATCCTGTGCAGGCAGCACGTCATACCATATAATCTTTACTCCAGAGAAAAACTGTTGCCCATGCCAAGGATGCAGACCTATTAATAGTTGCAGGCTCATGCTGGGCCCAAGGCCAGAAATCAACCCCATGCCTGCAGAGACACTCTTGATATGGCTCTCAATGTAACAAGGTTGCTATTCAGATTACAGAGCTCTTTTCACTTTAGACTAAATTCTCAAGTCAATTACAACGTTTCCTTTATTAAGTCTTTGATGCTTGCTACACAACTTGCACCATGGTAGTTTTTACAAGTGTGGTGCCATTTCATCGGGATGGTACAGTGACACAGATGCCTCACAGTTCCAGGGACCTGGGATCATTGTTGACCTTGAATGCTGTCTGTGTGGAGTTGTCCCTCCGATTGAGTGGGTGTTTTGTTTTCCTACCACCTGCCAAAAGCATGCTAGTTGACATGTTGATTGGCTACTGTAAAGTACCAAATGACTTCAGTTACACCAGACTGTGGGCTGCTAGAAACTGGTTCATGAGAACCACGTATCGGGGTCAGAATTGGTGCCATGGGGAGGAATGTCTTTCGAAGGGCCTTTAGTGCTGCAAACATATCGGAAGTTGGGAACTAAGATATCGGGTTCACCCATGGATTGAACATGAGGCCATGGGGCTGCGGGACCACAGAAGTTTCTCAGCAAACAGGTACAGATCATGAAGCAGTGAACCTATACAGATTAAAAAGGAGGTTCTTGCTTGTCCACTTTATTGACTTAAAGCAAATAAGGATGGATAAACCCCCAGGGCCTGTCAAGGATATTCCCTCAGACCTTGAAGGAGGCTAGAGTAGAAATTACAGGGGATCTGGCAGAAATATTTAAAATGTCCTTAAGCCAATGGTGTGGTACCAGAGGACTGGAGGATAGCTCACTTTGTTCCGTTGTTTAAAAAAGGCTCCAAAAGTAACCCTGGAAATTATAGGCAGGTGAGCCTAGTTAGTAGTAATAAAATTATTGGAAGGTGTTCTAAGAAATCGGATATACAATTATTTGGATAGCCAGAAACTGATTAAAGATAATTAACGTGGCTTTGTGCATGGTAGGTCGTGTTTACCAACGTTATAGAGTTTTTCGTGGGGGTTACCAGGATGTTGTTGAAGGAAAGACTGTGGATGTTGTCTACATGGATGGGAGGGCTATGGACTGGGTGCAGGTTGGTGGGACTCGGCAGAACAGACCAAACGCCAGGGATAGACCCTTGCAAGTGTGAAAGCGTTCAGTGACCCAGTTAGGAGTGTTCTAGTTTGAAAGCCCAAGTTTATGGCAGGCAAAAGTTGATAAATTTTGTGTATCATTACATTTTGTATATTAGTACATGACAATAAAGGAATCTTGAATTAAACCCAAAACATGAAGTGTGGAGACACTGTAATTCTTGGGAATAGTCGTTATTTAGGGAAAAAATGAATGGGCTAAACATTTATTCTGCAGGCCTTCCATCTTCATTGGTGAACATTTGATGAAAATGTTTGGCTCTCCAGCACAAATTTCTAGGACCTGCTCACAGAGGCTCCCTCAGCTCAGTGTTTAAAGCACGGTCTTTCAGGGGTCGCATTTGTTCTTTGCAGTGGCTTCATTTCTGTGAGGGGTGCTGGACAAAGTGTCGACTCTCTGTCTTCTTTATGGTAGACAAAGTTAAAAGAATTTCATGAATGTTACATTCTAAATTTCGTATTGCGTGACAATAATGGAACTTTTACCTGCTGTTTTAAGGTGGATGCTAGCTAAACGATCGAGATCTAGATCACTAACCAATATTCACACACCAGCACAAGGAGACCCCCCCCAGGCATCACACATGAAGCAGTGGTGGGTGGCTTAGTTTCAACAAAACTGGTGGGGACCAATTCAAACACAAAATCCAGGCCATCAAACTGGTCTTTCCTGCTCTTGGGTGAATAACAATCCCATGGACAATATTCCAAAAGGAAGCAGGAAGCTTTTTTCCAATTTCCTGGCTCAAACCTATCACTCCATCAACTTCATTAAAAAAGACCTGGCAGTTCATATCTCATTGCCATTTGTGGGAGCCTCCTGTGAAATTAACTACATAACTACAGAACAAGTTCCCAGCAGTCCCTATTTCAGAAGACCTCTCTGGGACCCAGCACGTCAAGACAACCTTGAAGAAGGCACCAGGAAGAAGGTACAGAAGCCCGTAGTCCATCACCTTTAGGTTCAAGAAGTTTTTTTTCCGGCATCTATCAGGCTCTTGAACCTCCCCCTGGGTTCACTAATCAGGGACTGCTCCAATACCACAAAAGCACCATTGCAAGGACACATTTTTCTCTCATGAGGTTAACAGTGAATATCTTTCGTACTCACTCTTTTTAATTCAAATTATGTGTATAATACCATTGTAGTCATGTTTTGTGAGGTACAGTACCTGTTTGGTAGCAGAATGAATTATTTCAGTGCATATGTACATTAAACAGTTTGCATGACAATAAACTTGTGATTGTTAAAAAAAGAACAAGAGGGTACACTATATAAATGCCTCATTGGCTGCAAAGTACCTAGAGAACAAGTTCCATCGGCCACATCACTGTGACAAGTACAAAACCATACTTTATCGACAATGAAGACTACAGGGTAACTTTAATATTAGTGCCACAACATCATAATATCAGGGCTAAGATGATTGGGGAGAGCAGTGGACGGAAGGAACTGAAAAACCAATCAATTTCACCCTAAATGGTTACCCCAACAGTACACAACATGACTAGAATCAGAGTGGTGACCAATCTTCAATATTGGACCATTACAGTCTAAGACTCTAGGTTCCTGCATCACAGTCTGGTTTATTTGGGGCTTTGTGTGATCTTGTTGAAATGCACAAAATTCTTTGAGGACAAGATAAGAGTTAATGGTGGATACTCCCCACCCCCACCCCCCCCCCCCACCCCCCAAGGAGATTAAATGGCAATGGCCTCAGAAAAAGGGATGTAATCATTTCAGGGTGAGAATTTCTCAGGAGAAAGTTGTGAATCATTGGAATTCTTGCCATTGAGAGCTGTGATGGTGGTGTCCTGAGATGTAAAAGCACCGAAATACTGGAGAAACTCAGCTGGTCTTTTTCAGCATCTGTAGGAGGCAATTCCTGCCCCATTCCCCTGCAACCGCTGCAACCGTGTCTGCCTTTCCCGCATCGGACTTGTCAGCCACAAACGAGCCTGCAGCTGACGTGGACATTTACCCCCTCCATAAATCTTCGTCTGCGAAGCCAAGCCAAAGAAGGAGACAAAGATGTATTGCAGATTTTTTGGGCCTGAGCTGAGCCCTTCTTCAAGGAAAGGCCAAAACAGGATATATCAGAATTCAAACAATGGGGGAGGAACCTAGACCAACAAAAGGTGTTAATTGGATATGATAAGGGACTAGATGAGAATTTATCATGTCTGTGCGAAAGGAGACAGGGAGAGATTATGGGAGAAGAAAGGAGATGGGGGATGTTTTAATGAAAGCCAGAGAAGTCAATATTAATGCCATCCATTCGGAAGGTGTCTAATCAGAAGATGAGGTGTTGTTCCTCCTATTTACAGGTGGTCTCAGTCTGGCAGTACACGAGGCAATGGACCAACGTGTCGGCAAGGGAAAATGGGCAGCCACTGGGTGATCTACACTATTGCGGCAGACAGCGCTGAGGTGCTCAACAAACCGACTGCATTCAGTCTCTCCGATCACAACGAGAGTACTGGACGCAGTAGATGACCCTGCAGGTTCACGAGTGAAATGTTGCTTCACTTGGAAGGACTGTTTGTACCCCAAATGGTGCTGAGGGAGGAGGTGTGGGTGCAAGTGGAGGATCTCCTGCAGTCACAGGGGGAGGTAACAAGGGGATGATTGGTGGGGATGGAGGAGTGGACAAGAGAGTCATGGAGGGAGTGGTCCCTGCAGAAGGCAGAGAGAGGAGGAGAGAGAAATATGTGTCTAGTGGTGGGAATCACCCAGTGGCCACCCATTTCAATTCCCGCCCCATTCCCTTGCCGACGTGTCTGTCCATGGTCTCGTACTGTCAGACTGAGACCACCCATAAATTGGAGGAACACCTCATCTTCCAACTGGGCACCCTCAAACCAGAGGGCATTAAATTGACCTCTGGCATTAAACACCCCACACCCCCCACCCCACCCCCACCCCCCATTGTCTCTCCTTTCCCTTTCTCCTTTCGCACAGACACGATAAATTCCTCCTGGGCCCTTTCACATCCAATTAACACCTTTTGTTGGTCTGGATTCCTCCCCCATTGTTTGAATTCTGAGACCTTCTGATATATCCTACCTTTTCTGATTTTTCCTAAAGGGCTCAGGTCCAAAACGTTGGCAAAAATAGCTGAGTTTCTCCAGCATTCTGGAGTTTTTAACCACAGTGTCTGCAGCCTATTGTGTTTCACTGAGTCCTAAGATGTGTTTGTAGACTTGGATGGGGAGAATAAACGCCTCAATACACAGTGGTTATAAAAGGGCTATAAAGCAGACGAGGAATCTTGGATCCTATGGAATGGAGTGACATGCACACAGGGCTGAACTACCTATTCTGTCCCCAAATTTTATTGACATTAACTGGCTTTGAACTGAGTGTCACTAGGTCCTTTCAAATTGCCAAGTAAAATGGGGTTAATCAGGCAATGCTCGGTTGATGAGCCAGGTACATAGCTATCTGAAAGGGTCAAACCGGGTCAACACGGTCAAAATCCATCTGAGTTCCAGACCCTCAGAGGTGGCCTGCGGACCCAGGCATGTCTTGGGGAAGGGGAACTAACAGGGGTGGCAACTGTAGTGGGGGGGGTGGGGGGGGGTGGGCATTTAGGAGAACTTCAAAACAGAAAGGAAACTGACTGCATGACACATTGCAGGGGCAGGATCCCCCTTAAATCGCCGGGTTGGCTATTAATCAGGTAGACCTGGCTGCGATTTGAAAAGTTCATCCTGAACCGACCAACATCCCAGTAATTGCACCCGGGTTCCAGGAGGGCTACCCAGGTGCTGCAATTTGAAAGCACCGGTTGTAACTCCCTCAGACACAGAGCATCTGATAAGCATCCGTTTTCTGTAATTCACTTTTCAACAGAAACTGTAGGCAAGATACAGATAACGTAACACAGGATGCTAAAATAATAACATCCTACCTACTTTGAGGCAGCGGACTCAGCACAGATATGAGTTTTGTGCTGTAAAAATTCTGCAGATCAAAGGCTAAAATAATGCTTGGAAACATTTCAATGAACATTTATTTAATTGCTGTGCCAACGAAGCTAACAGTCATTCATAGGTGTTTTCTGTATTCTGCCTACCCCATCCCAACCCTGAGCAATAGCAATGCCACTCCCATAGGGTGACACCACTCTCAGTAATGCCTCTCCCCATAGGTGGCACTACCCTTAGCAATGCCTCTCCCATAGGGTGTCACCTACCTCAGTAATGCTCTTCCCATATGCTGGCACCTCCCTCAGCAATGACCCTACAGAGTGGCATTTCCCTCACCAATGCTCCTGCCATAGGCTACCTCTTATAGGATGGCACTTCCTTTTGCAATGCCCCTCCCAGAGGCTGGCCCCTTCCTCAGCAATGCTCCTCCCATAGGGTGGCACCTTTCTCAGCAATGCCCCTCCCATAGGGTGGCATCTCCCTTAGAAATGTACCTCCTGTAGGGTTACACATCTCTAAGCAATGCCCCTCCGATTGAGTGGTACCTCCTGAGAAATGTTCGTCCAAAGAGCCAAATAAATTTGACCATTAGATTTAACCTGCATCATTGAGATGGAGAATTTTTACTTTATATCCTCCAGTGTGAAGAGCAACACATGGCAAGCAGCTACCTCAAAATGCCCTCCTAAAAAGCATGAACAAATTTGCATGTGTGTAGAGGCATTTATTCTCTCAATGAATACCAAAGTACTTCACAGCTAATGAAATACTTTTGAAATGTTCATCCTGTTTTGTCAAAGAACATAACAACTAATTTGTACTCAAGGACTCTGAAACCATAATAAGATAAATAATCAATCAAGTTAGTTTTAATTACAATTCAGCCTTGAATTTTAGCCAGGACATTTCAAAGATTTTGATTACAGCCACAGTCTTTTTTCATTGGAACAGCCCGACCGGCAGTTTAATATGTTCTGCAAAACATTAACATCTCTGATAACAGCTTTCCAAATCCAGATACTACCTTCAACAATCAGTTTGAATTATATTATCAAATGCTTATCCAGAATTCAGCAGTATCCCAGCAAAAGCCATAGAATCACAACAAGCTTGAAAGGTTGGGCACGTGCCACACTCCCACTATCGTCACACAAACTTTCAATAAGGGAAATTAATAAATAAAGAAACTTTAGTTGATCTATGTGGAGAATTCATAGTGTGAAAATTGAGCCAATCACACAGCTCTCTCAAAAGCTGGCACAGGCACAATGAGCTGAATGGTCTCCTGTGTCCTGTGTGAATGATATATTCTAAGAGACGTTTTATTTACTGCTTTTTCCTCCCTTGTAAGTGCAGCTGGAGATGGATAGGGTGATTCTGGAGTGCGTGTCTAATAGCTCCCTGAAAGTGGCTATACAAGTAGGGAAGGTGGTAAAGAAACCATACACCTTCTTGCCTTTATTAGTCGGGCCACTGAAACTAAAAGTCAACCCGGTCACAGCCTCTTCTCACTGCTACCTTCAGCCAGAAGATACAAAAGCCTAAAGACCAGCAGCTCTAAGTTCAAGAATAGTTTTTTTCTTCTCTCCAAATGGCAATCTGGTTCTTGAACCCCCTCCCCCTAACCCCCTCTCCCCCCACCCCTTACTACCCTCACCATAAACTACTCCAACACCGTCAAAACGATCTGGGAGATTCACTTCAATGAGCACCTTTGCTCTGTTCAGATCAGTGACATGGATCTCCCAGTGGCCAACCATTTTAATACTGTGCCCCATTCCCATATTCACATGTCTGTCCATGGCCTCATGTACTACCCACCAAGATCACACTCTCCAACCGGATAGCATTAATATTGACTTTTCTGATTTCTGCTGACCTACTCTCCATTCTACCCCCTTCCCTTTTCCTTTTGTCTTCCCTTAGCTCCCCATCCCCTTCCCTCTCTGTTCACAGAGCCATCCCTTCTCCCCCTGTTTGCTGCTGTGCCCTTCCTTCCTTATCCACCTATCACCTCCTGCCTTTGGGTCCGTGCTCCTCCCCCCACCCCTCTCTCCCTATCATTTGTTCGAGTGACTGCCGAGAAAAAAAAGCGAACTCAAGCCCGAAACGTTGGTTATGTGTCCATATCTTTGCTATATAAAGTACATTGTTTCTACAACATTATGTTTTTACTTCAACCACGGTGTCTGCAGACTTTCGTGTTTTACTGCCATCAAAATGTCCTGTCTGCGCTATTGCATTATTTCACTTACTCAACTTTCTTTTCTTGCACTAACTCTGAATATTTATTATCTCTTTCTGTACTAGGGTGTTTTAATCTCTAATATTGTATTTTTTTTTGGCAAAAGTACCTGTTTGGCTGCAGCAAGTAAGAATTTCTGTGCACATGGACATCATATTGCTATGGATCATTATTTATACCTTTGGGGGATAACACACTATTGCATTCAAGTTTCACACATGCCAGAGGGGTGACAAGTGTCATCCAATGTTTATAAGTAATCCATTCAGGATCCAGACAATATATTGCATATATTTAAGATACAGCATGGTAACAAGACCTTTTGGCTCATGAGCCAAAATACATCCAGACGACCAATTAACCTTCTAAACTAGTTTGTGTTTAAAACATGCACCTGGACGAATCCTAGGCGAACATCAGGAGAATATACAAATTCCTTACACAGTGCGGTGAATATACTGCACATCTTGCTACCATCTCAGTTCTAAGGAGCCAGAATGGATGGAGTTTGCTCTTTTCTATTCTTTTGCTTTCTTTATACCTCCTGTCTGAAAGGTAAAAGGATAATATCAGGCTAGGGGAAAAGCTTTTTATAATCTGGCAAGGTTCCCAAGTTCGCCTCTTCCAGACTTAGAGTTGGGCAACTGGCCACGGAGAGGTCTGAAGGACTGACGAAGAAAAAAGTGTGCGATCAGTTAAAAAAAAAATGCCAATGGATAACAAGGAATCTCAATTTGGATCAACTCTACAGTAACGGGTAGAAAGAGAAACACCCACAGGTCAGAACATGGCTAGAAAATATGCCCATCTACATCAGCTGGAATGAAGCACATCGCAAAACAGTTCTTACTGGTCGGAGCAGTTCCTTCACTACTGGCTCTTAGCCAGCAAAGGGGTGGGAAACCGAGGCAATATGTATGGGTTTCCAATGAGTAAATGTTACTGGGGTGAGTCTGACCATAGAGCAGGCTCCCCTCCAGAAAGGGCTTTCAGATATTGTGGGACTGGAAGAACATGAACACTGGATGGTCATACCACAAAGACCCCAAGTATAGCCAGTGAAAATATATTTCAGGAAGGTCCCTCCACAATCAATTGCCCGAGAGTCCCTCTCTATGGATGGGCGATACAACGGGGTAAAGATAGACTTGCAAGTGAATCAAGGAGCCACAATGATTGATTATGCAGCGATCGGAAAGGGGAAGGGATAACTTTCCCACATTGGATAACAACGTCGTGGAGCATAGAGTTTTCAGGACTATATATTGTCACTGGCTATACTTGGGGTCTTTGTGGTTTGACCATCCAGTGTTCATGTTTTTCCAGTCCCACAATATCTGAAAGCCCTTTGTGGTTGACCTTGCCTTGCTCTCTCCTCACATGGGCCACTGTAAAACTCAGCACCTGATCATTTGGAGGGGAGATGGTTTTCTTTGCTATCACATCATTTTTCGCCTCAAAACGCAAATAGAAGTTGTCCAGTGCATCTGGAAGGGAAGCATCACCAGCACAGGCAGATGGTGTAGTCTTGTGGTCGGTGGTGCCTTGGGTGGCCTTCCACAAATGTTGTGTGTCCTTGCTGTCTAGGAAGTGACTGTGAATGCTCTGGGCAGGTGTATGCTTTGCTTCCCTGATGGCCTTAGGGAGCTTGGCTCTCAATATAGTTATCCTTTTCTGATGGAACTGCATTCCCACATCTGCCTGACGCTGAGTATTTCCAAAATTTACTGATAACTTGAATGCCTCAGCCAGCTTTTGTTTGATTATTTTTGTTTGAAGTGTCAGGTGATTTAGGTCATTTATAAATTCAAATACAGTATATTATTAAGTATATTAGTAAACCTTTATCTGTAAACTTGGGGGAGGCGGATTATGCTCATCTTTCGGGCCCATCCATGGAGGGGGAGGAATCAACAGGTACCGTGATGATTAAATGTTTTCAAAGAAGGTGACCAAAAGTGAAGTTAAATACTTTATATATTCATGCAAGTGAAGTCTGTTCAATGCAAGTACAGTCTAGTATTTTTGTCTTTTAAATGGCTTATTCTTAATGCTCATATTCCTGGCACGAAATTAATCCAGAACAAAGCAGTGGTTCCTGCTGCCTTGATTATTCTTCTACTTTGGGGAAAGATAAATATTATTTAAACAGCAAGCTCCTTTCCAGCCATTGTACTCAGACCTTGTTGATCAATGTATGCTGCAGAATAAACATCTTATCAAGAACCATCATTTCTGGCTATTTGATGTTTTCGCTGGATGTTCTCTCCTATACTCTGTCCAGGAAAAAGAACAAGAGACAGAGAAAGATTGGGAGAGAACAAACTGGTGTTTACTTTACCCCTTTCAGTCTTTGAACAATGAAAAATCTCACCTCAGCCAATGGAATTGGTTTCGAAGATTAAACTCTCCTGCTGTGGATGAAAAAAACGCTACATCCAACTGTGCACAAAGTCATTGAAATGCAAATGAAATACACAAAAGTGCTGGGGAAATTCAGCAGGTTACGCAGTATCTAAAGGAAGTAAAAGGTTAACTTTTTATTTTACCTTTGGATGCTGAATGCCCTGCTGAGATTTTCCAGCACTTCTATGTATTGCACTTGACCCCAGCATCAGCAGGCTTCTTTTGCTAACTCTCTGAAACTCAAATGACCAGGTCACATAAAAATGAGCTGCTGGAGGTACTCAGAGGGCCAGGGAGCATCAGTGGAGGGAAATAAGCAGGTCACTTGTTTCAATACCATTGGTGGGAGTATTACAGATACAGTGAAGTCTCTGATGCAATTACAAACTGAGGCACAATCAAGCAAAATAGAGAGAAGGTGGATTTCAGGCAATGTTCTGCTTTGTAGTAATTGGACACTATAATTACAACTTTTCAGTTTTGAAGTTAAATACTTTGCATAAACCAACAGACAGGTTTGAAGGCCGTATCCCCCAGTGTTCAAGTAGTTTGTGTAATGGAAATTCACCCTCAGAATTCACAAATTGCTATCAAAAATATCTGAGAGACAGAATAAAAAGTTGCTCTCATGTCCATTTTTTAACTCTCATCTCTTGATGCACATACACATAACACGGTTTCACTTTACAAATGGTTTTGTAGCAACACAACACCCCCTCCCCCACCCCCTTAACATTGTTCTTGTTTCTGACCAATTTAACAGTTCAGACATGGGTCTGAACTTTAGATGAATAGTCTCCTTTTAGAATATCAATCTTCCTTCATGTTCCTTAGTTCTATGGTTGGGTGTATGCTCATTCATGACCATATTTGGGGCACAAACCCTCGGTTATTTTAAGCTACTCTCAAGAATTCCCAGTTCTAGCTATAGCAATAGTCAACAATTCTGAAAAGCTAAGTGGAAGTCGATTAGAAAGTCTGGCAGGGCGCTGAATTTTTTCTTTTCTTTTTCTTTTTACCATTTTTCTGTTTGCCAATTTAATTGCTTTAGTTGTCGTTTAAATTTCAAAGTTCTGGCAGGAGGGAAGGAAATTGTAAGCAAGCAGACACTGTTTTTTTTTTAAGAAGTGATACTGTTTTTGGAAAAATTGAAAAATAAAAATTTCAAAAAAAAAAATTCTCAGTTCTTTGTTACTTTTTAAAGCTTTCCCATATTCCAGTTTCCCTTTACAACTTGGTGACTTTGTATGGATGAGCTTTTAGTTCAATCCCTTCCTTTATTTCCTTCCTTATTTATCTTAGGCTGGCTCTTCCCATCTTTACTGACTTTGCTCTTTTTAGCCGCTTTCAGGCTCATTCTCTGCCAAGAATGCGCCTGCAGAAGCGGATGCAGACCCGTGGAATGGTCGTTCAGGTGGCAGCCCTGAAAGCGCTGCGCTGTCCACTTGAAAGGGACAGCTGCAAGAGAGACACCTCGGAGGGCACTCCGGGTCCTATCCCTTGGGACGCGGGCAGCCACTGCCCTGTAGTCCCGCGCCGGCTGCCCCTGTCCTGACGTCCTGTGCCGCTTTCAGGTGGCTGCATTCAGGTGCCAAGGGGAACTTGAATGCTCTGGCGATTATCCCTCTTGGAGGGGGGTTGGAAAGTGCGCCTCAGAGGCACCTCCTGCTTTTTCAGGTGACCTCCCGACAGCCGCATGGGATAGAATATGTGGCTTTACATCGGGGTATTCTGGCCACCCGAAAGAGCCTTAGACTGTGTTCTTCATCTCTCTTGCTTAGGCAGAATACACTGGCTTTAGATTCAACTATTGCACGCTCCATTTATCTGAGAACTTCAATCAGACTATGATCAATCATTCCAACAGGATCCCTGACTACAAGATCCATTCATTTACTTTAAATTTGAAAACCATTGATTAATTTCTTATGTCATTATCAAATGACTATTTTTCTCATTTTAAAAAATATATTATAAAACTATTTTCTATTTAGATTGGGTTCTACATTCAGTTTTATATTAAATTAATAAAAGATTTATTAATTTATTAATGAAAAACTACCTGCTAGTTTCCAGTGCTTAAAAAAAAGTTAACCCTTGGGACACCTGCAAGGCCACTCAGAAATGCACCCAATTAGCACAAGCTGATTGAGGTGGGGAGGCTAGTTTAGTTGTCGAAGCCCATTTCCAGCACATTGTTTTCAGAAACGGCTGCAAGCCGCTGCGAAAACCTGAATACAGTGTGCTATTTTACGCACACCATTTTAGATTCAGGTTCTGTTGATAATATGGGGGTGTGAAGGGAAGGCACAAAAAGATCTATAAAGATGTGGCAAAAAAATTACAAAGTGAAGAAAACTGCATGCCAGTAATTTTAAGTATTATTTTGAAAAACAAAACAGGTTTTGAATTCAGAGCAATTTCCGTTTTTCTTTTTGACCAAGTGACTGTACATATGTAATGGTGTAGTTTGGGGTTTAGACTCATTACTTTTTTAACTTAACGATTTGATTAAAATGTTTTTGTGGATGTCTGATTATTGGTCTGGAGGTTAAAATGCAACTCTTTTATTTTAACTTTTTTAAATTAAACTCTAAAGGTTAAAAATTGTGCCTCTAATTTTATCATAAATTTCATCCAGTTTTTTTTTTAGATGAAATTAAAGTCATTTGGAACTTTTGAATTGTTTTTTGAAAAGGTGTCCATAGGGTGCATTGCCAAACTTATTCTCAAACATCAGAAAGGGTTACCAAGTTTTGGAAAAGTGTCAAACATCCAACACATTCCACTGTTAGTACCTGTAATGGTAAGTGAGAAGTTACTGTAACTTGTCTAGAAGATAGCATCAACTGTTACACCCAGACACAAGAACAAAGCTTCTTGAAAAGTGATCAGATTTTAAAGCTGCAGGTGAAGCCAAGAATGTAAGTCTCCCCAGTTGCAGACACTTGGATGATGCATTTCTGACTACTTCACCAAAATTCTCAGTGAAAGTGATGAATTTATTCCCTATCCCCAATTTTCCAAAGTAAATGCTTCATACAAGAATCAGAAGTTCTTCTGTCCTTGAACTAAAAGCTCTGCAAGGAAGAGTAGGGAAGGAGAACCACCACCCCCCCCCCCCCACCCCACCCAGGTAGAGTAGGAGAAGCAGAGAAGACGGCCCTCCAGGATAGTGATCACAGCAGCAGGCCAGCAAGGGAGGCCACAGGGGCAGAGAGATCCACATGGGTTGCAGGCTGCTGGATACCGACTCATGGGAACCAGGTATCAGAACCAGGGTTCGAGAAGGTGCTCCCAAGGGGCCTTGAGTGCTTAAGGTTTCCTGATCACGTCAGAGCTCTAGTCGCTCATGAATCGACCGGGAGACTGTGCAGCTGTAGAATGATGGAGGCGAATCCACGGACACTCAGTGTCTCTGAGAGGACTCTTTTTCTTCACTTTCTCTCTTACTGTAAGGGACACCAGGTGACACTAATGGCGACTGTGTCTGCCTTATGGCAGGCAAAAGTTAAACTATATCATGTATGTTACATTTTTAATGTACAATAAAAGGAATCCTTGAAGCTTGAAGTAAATATCTTTGAAAAAGAGATTGGACTTTGAATGGTTAACACACTCAATGGTGTGGACCAGAGTACATTAGCATGCAACCCAAAGGAATTTAACAGCTTCAACATTAATTAGATGGGAGAAAGACCTCAAGGAAAATGCATCTCCTCAGATTGGATAGTAATTTTCCCAGTGGACACAAAAATCAGATATACCACCAGCTGATCACTGAACATCAGGAAGGCCACTCTGTGTTGGAGGGAATTAATTTCAACACAATTTGCTCCATTTCTCACTTAGAGATGCTCAGTTCAAACTGTAACTTAATTTGTTTCAAGGGCAGATTTTCTTTATTCAAAGGGAGTGTGTGGGCTTCCCTTTGAAGCCCATTATTCCCCTTGAGAAGCTAAAGTCAAGTTGCTTCTTTGAATTGCTGCAGTCTTTCAAAAGACTTCCGACAGTGCTTCAAGGTAGTGTGCCCCAGACAGGTAATATCACTCAATAGAATGTCCATCACTTTACAACAATCCTCCCAAATTCAAAGTGAGTGCATTCAATCCCTCTTACAAATTGCTCACATTCCTTTAATTTCTTGTATCAGATCCTGAATATTCAGATTCTTGAGTGAGCAATGAGCCACAGACACTGCCTTACTTTGCCTTTCTCTTGAACTATTTTTCATCTATTTAGATTTTAATCTATTTTCTAAGATGCCATCAAATTTTGTGGCATGTTCATGACGATAAATTCAAACAACAATCTGATATTGACTCTGTATTAATGGAGCACTGGCATGTCTAAGAAAAAAATAAATATATGCTCAAAAAGCAAAGTTATTTGAGTCATTTATTTATGGTGCCATTACTGAATTTTTAAATCTTCCAAAAGTTCAAGATGTTGTCTTAATGCAAAGCATTTTTCCTGCATTCATTAACGTTCTTGGGGCAAAAGGAAACAAAAAAAAATTAGGGTTATTGCACTAGTGTGAAAAAAATTAAGCAGGGTTATGCAGATAAAGATTTGAATGGATAATGTAACTGGGGTTAAAGGTTCAAAGTATTATATTCATTTTTTCTTCCAGACATTTTCTGAATATCAGATACAAAACCAAAATTGAATTGGAGCATTCCAGCTGTTGAATTTCTAAATAGTGTGCCTGCCTGCCACATTACACTCTAACTTCACAGAGTTGGGATTTTGGAAGATGGAAGTTTGCCAGCACAATCTAATCAGGGTAAGTAGGTTCAAGCTAAACTAAGAAGTTCCTGTATCCGCCGACTTGGACTGAAGATACACATCAACAGTTACACCCAGTTACCTCCAAGTCATAAAGTTGTCAGTTCAAGTCCTGCTCTGGACACTCAAGGGCAAGAATCTTGGCTGACATCACAGTGCGGTATTCCCTTGGCCTGCCATGCTTTCCTTTGCAGAGATATTTAACCCAACTGTGCCTGCAAGTGGAACGAAAGATACTTGTTTTGAAGAAGGCCATCCTTTCAAAAACTGAGGTGTTATCCCCATTGTTTGACCAATAATGATTGCTTAATGACACCAATCAGAGATTTCCAATTTGGTTGGGAACTTCCTGTGCAAAAAAAATTGCTGCAATTCCCATGTTAGAACAGTGACCACATATCCAAAGTATTTCGCTGGTTCTCTGGAGCTACTTGGGGGATCTTTAAAGAAGCTGCGGAAATGCAAACCTTCCTCTCACTCCTATTTATCCAATTAGTTTTTGGACAAACTCCGAGCCAATGAACGAACACTTGCTGTGCTACTTGCCTAGCTGAATGCAGGTCTACAGAAGGATATTCCCAGTTTCTCTAAATTCAGAGGATGTGGGGAATACTGGCAATACCCATGTAATTGCCCATGAAATTAAAGCCAACCTCATAGGTAGACTGGGGTCCAATGTAGGCCAAACTAGACTAGGAGGATAGACTTCCCTTCTTAACTCATGTGAATGGATCTGATGGGTTTTTTTTACAATAATGTTTTTACAAAAACTTATCAGTAAGTTACAAGAAAGTGGAGTCCGGGGAAGTCTATTGGCCTGGATTGAAAATTTGTTGTCTGACAGGAGGCAGAGTCGGGATAAATGGGAGTTTTTCAGGTTGGCAGAGAGTGGTAAGTGGGGTACCGCAGGGGTCAGTGTTAGGCCCACAACTGTTCATCATTTACATTGATGACTTGGAGGAGGAGACAAAATGTGGTGCAGCCAAGTTTGCGGATGACACCAAATTGAGTGGAAGAGCAAATTGTAATGAGGATTTGGAGAGTCTGCAGAGGGATAGAGTCAAGCTGGATGAGTGGGCAAAGGTCTGGCAGATGGAGTACAATGTTAGTAAGTGTGAGGTTATCCACTTTGGCAAGAAAAATAAAAGAGTTGAATATTATTTAAAGGGTGAAAAACTACAGCATGCTGTTGTGCAGAGGGACTTGGGAGGGCTTGTGCATGAATCGTAAAAAGTTAGGTTGCAGGTGCAGCAGGTTATTAAGAAGGCAAATGGAATGTTGGCCTTCATCGCTAGAGGAATTGAATTCAGGAGTAGGGAGGTAATGTTGCAACTGTACAAGGTACTGGTGAGACCGCACCTGGAGTACTGTGTCCAGTTCTGGTCTCCATATTTGAGGAAGAATATACTGGCTTTGGAGACGGTCCAGAGGAGGTTTACTAGGTTGATCCCTGGGTTGAAGGGGTTGACTTGTGATGAAAGATTAAATCATCTAGGATTGTATTTGCTCGAGTTCAGAAGAATGAGAGGAGATCTTATAGAAACATATAGGATTATTATGAAGGGTATGGATAGGATAGATGTAGGAAGGTTTTTTGAGCTGGCTGGGGAAACTAAAACGAGACGACACAGTCTCAAGATTCAGGGGAGTAGATTTAGGACAGAGATGAGGAAAAATAGTTTTTCCCAGAGAGTAGTGAATGTTTGGAATTCTCTAACCAGGGAAGTGGTGGAGGCTACCTCATTAAACATATTTAAAATTCGGTTAGATAAATTTTTACATGATAGAGGAATTAGGGGATATGGGGAGAAGGCAGGTAGGTGGACTTAGGTCATAAATTAGATCAGCCATGATCGTATTGAATGGCGGAGCAGGCTCGATGGGCCATTTTTGGCCTCTCCTGTTCTTCCTATGTAATCTAGTAGCTTTGCGCTGACCTTCACAGATTTGAATTCCCGATTTAGTTAATTACTTGAATTGATATGGTCCATCTGCAATAATTGGATTGTAACTCATGACCTTGGATCAATAATTCAGAATGCTAACTGCCAGTTCAGTAGCTTAACCACTCCACTGCTGTCTTCTACATTCCTGTAAGTGGTTGGTAGCCAGCTATTACTCCCAAGTGGTTACAGATGGAAGGAAATGGGAGGGAAAGCATCCTAGTGAGGATACAGGAAAGCAGGAGTAGGATTAGACAATACGATTCCTCAAGCTTGCCTTCTATTCAATACAACCATGGCTCATTTTCTGCAGTTATCTACACTTTTGTACCAGTTCCCCACAGCCCTCAATTCTCTAACCTTCCAAAATTTTATCTACCTCCCCTTTGACATTTCCAAGGACAATGCTTCTATAATCCTCTAACATTGGGAATTTGTAAAATTCACCAACCTTTGTAAGAAATTTCTACCCATCACAGTTTTAAAAAATCTTTTAATTATGTCCCACTTGTTGAAGATTCTCCTGCAAGTGGAAGCCTCTCAATATCTACCCTGCCGTGCCCCTTTAGCTCTTCTCTGCTTCATTAAAATTACCTTTCATTTTGAATTTAAAAGGATACATATCTAACTTTTCTTTAAGCCAATCACAATGGGACAACCTTTTCATCCCAGGAAATGGTCAACTGAATCTGTATGAATTGCCTCCAATGCTGGTATATCCTTTTTCAAATGAAGTGGCCAAAACTGTTCACAGACACAAGGCGAGACCTCACCTGAATAATGCCAAATTGTAACAATATTCCCTTTTTCCAAACTCCAATCCTCTTTCAGTCATGCTCTTCTGGCCATATACAATCCTTGTGACCTACCACTCCAGTATGTTTTAGGAATGTGGAAAGAAACCCACTCAGTAGACAGGGAGAATGTACGGACATCGGCAAATTCGAACTAGGTCATTGGTGTCTAATAGCATTGTGCTAACTGCGCCACCAAGTTATTCAAATATGCCTTGAATGACCTCAGAAAGTGGGAAGGTTTTATTTCCCATTTGGCGAGAGGTGACATCTTGGGACAGGTTGGCAATGTATTCCAGTAATTCCATTGATTTGGAAAATGTTCAAATTCATTTCATGTGTTCTTAGAATTGCCTTGATAAAGTGTCATTTCACAGATATGAACTAAAATTATTCACACACATTTCAATCAAGACAAATTTTTGGCATCTCAAAGCCAACTAAGGCTGTAGGAATGGGAAACAAGATTTCCAGCTCGTGTTCAAACATAAAAGGGCTCAGGAATAATTTTCTAATAGGGATTTCCTGGCAAGTTTAATTACAAAATGAAACTTTTGGATTTTATTGGCATTGAACCAGTCAAAGATTTACTTTGGAAAAGATTTATGGGACTGTGACAGACATAACACAGTTAGGGTAGAGGAACAAACTTCTACTGAGACATAGGCAATGAAATATCATTGAGAATTTTTTTTTAAACTGCAGGACATGGAAAGCTGAAATAAAAACAGCAAATGTTACAAAGACTCAGCAGGTCTCCATTCCACTTCCACCTGCACCTCTAGCACATTTACAACGACTCCCAACATAAGTTGAGGATCAACACCACATCTGGCCACCTTGCATATTTCAGGTATCAATATCAAATTCATCAATTTCAGGGAACTCACTTTCTCCGCCCACATCAAATGGCAAGTTTATCTGTGGAGTTGTCCAATTTAATTCCATTTTTTTTCTCCCCACACACTCCCAGACAGTTTTTACATTTCCTTTGCTTTATATTCTCTCTCTAACAGAACCCTATTAAACCAGACAGCTCTGTGAACAACATGATCATGCGAACAACTCACTCTTCACCCTATCAGAGCTGTTTGTTCCCCCTTCCATCCTCTCTACAATTTAAAATGAATTTCAGATTTAATGTCAGAGTACTACATACATGACATCACATACAACCCTGAGATTCTTTTTCCTGCAGGCTAGGCAGAATTGCCACTTATTGGTAGTGGGGGAAAAAAACTACATACAGCATACACATGTAAACTAATAAAGAACTGTAAACAGATAATGAGATGTAAACAGACTGTGCAATTCAGAAAGAATTTTTTTTAAATCAATAATGTCCAAAAGTAAGAGTCCTTAAATGAGTCTCTGATTGAGTTTGTCATTGAGGAGTCTGAGGATGGAGGGGGAGCCGCTGTTCCTGGACCTGGCGGAGTGAGTCTTGTGGCACTGACACCTCTTTCCGGATGGCAGCAACGTGAACAGAGCGTGTGGTGGGATCCTTGATAATTGTTGCTGCTCTGATAGCAGTGTTCCCTGTAGATGTTCTCGATGGTGGGTTAGGGTTCTGTGATGTCCTGGGCTGTGTCCACTATCTTTTAGAGGGCTTCATGCTCAGGGGTATTGGTGTTAATAACGCTGAATGAGTCTCCTCACTTTCCTAGTTCTAATCAAGGGTCCTCGAGTTTAAAAGTCAATTCACTTTCTATTTCTGCAGGTATTCCCTGATACAAGGATGACACGGATGAAGAATTGGTTTGCATCACATTTGCAAGGAGTCCTCCCAGGTTGAAGCAGCCATACAAGAGTAATGCCTAGTTAAATCCAGATTGGTATGTGGTTGTACTTGAGCTGGAAATGGAACAAATCTAATAGTTCTTCTGGAAAAGAACGAGAAAGCAATTTCTAAAGATGGAGCCAGAAAATGCCTTCTATCGAAACATTGTGCTGAATGCCAACTTGATAAAGGAATTGAAACCAACATTGGAACAGCAACTCTGAAGTTTATTAAAGAGCCGAAATATCAACTCTTTTTCTCACCCCACAAACACTGCCAAACCTATGTGTTTCCACGATTTTCAATTTTATCTCAAATTTTAAGTGTCCACAGCATTTTGTTGTATGTTTGCTAAAGTTGGTGGATGAAATTCTACATTGGCTCTCTCTTTCCAGGTTGAGAACTAACCCACAGCTTGCAGGGCCTACCCAATGGAAGGGAGTCAGTCTGTTCCTCCCACAAGTAGGGGGATTGAAATGCACCTCACCAATGAATGTGGATCTCACTATCACAGGCAAAGCAGGCACAAAGTTGTTCCACTTCCAGCTCAAGTACAACCACGTACCAATTCTGGATTTAGCTTCCATAAAAGGAGGCACAGAGATGTTGGAATTGACACTGCTGCCACACATCTCCAGTGATATGGATCCTGCCCCTCTTCTGAGGACACCTGTGTGCCTGTGCATCCGGAACAAGAAGCACTCAGTGAGCACAGACACTTTGGAGGGTCTCCAGGAACGATTGCCCCAACACCCCTACCCCGACCAAGGGCGTGATGGTAACAACAGAAATAATCATGTTTCAATTTGTAACTTATGTTTTGTGTGAATAGCCTGAATTGTAGCATAATGTAGTTCTTATAACTTTTGGATTAAGAATAAGAGGCAGGTATTGATTTACTGCCAAAAAGGCAAAAAAAAAGCAACATGGATTCAATCCCAAACTCATTGAACAATTACAATTTGGACATTTTACAATGCAGGCTTCCTCCTGAGATCCAGTTTCCTTCCAAATCTCAAGGCATGTTGGGTGGTTCATTAGTTATTGCATATTGCCAGTGGATTAGGTGGTTGGACATGTGATCAGGGAGGCTCATGAGCATGAGAGAGTAGCTGCAAGGAAATAAATGGGATTAGTCTGAGAGCTATCATAGTTAAATGGGTTGAATGGCTTCCTCAAGAACATACAAGAGGTAATGGCAAAGTATCTGAAGCTAATAGTATAGATTTACTTTAAGTTTAGCCAGACACATGTTTGAAAGGGACAGGTGGGGTCTACATGAGCATGAGGCAAAATTGAAGTGGCTAGAATGGGAATAAACACCACCATGGATGGGTGGAAGCAGGTAATCTATTTCCATGCAGTTAATACTTTGTAGTTTAATGAAAAGAAAGGGAGGGTGCAATGCTTAGAGGACACAGTGGCAAGGACAAACAAAAGAGTCATGAAGAAGTTGGGGTGTCATCAGGAAGGAATTTCATGCTATGGCACTAGGGGTGAAAGCATCATTTCTGTGGGGGGAAAATAAAACTTAAGCGAAATGTTTTTAAGTGAATTAAAAAATGTAAAATGTGGTTGAAAAAAATAATAGATCAAGGAGTTCAACTTTAGAACAAGTAGAGCAATGAGAAAGATAAGACTTGAGTTTAAAATTAACTGCACTCTTCCACGAACAATTTTGTTTCTTTTCCCCACAAATAATGCACAAAAGGAAACAACAAGTCATCCTTCTCAGCCAGACTTTAAATTATCTGAAGCCTCATCTCAACAGCATCATCGAGCACTCTACTATCGAGACACAGCACTCCCACCGCGATGGTATCTGGCTCGTGCGCAATTATTCAATGGTCTCAAAAAACAGATACCAGAAACCAAGGCGGGTTTCAGCACCTGAGAGCAAGTGATACTTGAGATGCGTCAATTTCCAAGCATAGCCTTGCCTTTCCCCAAGGCAAGTTCACCCTTGTATTTTAGGTCATAGAAAGTTTGTAGGTTTAATCCTGGAACTGCACCAAATCTGTGGCACTCAAGCCGTACAATCCAAAAGGGTAAAAGTCTTGCCATCTCTTTAGCACCTTTCCATGGAAAAGTACTTTGAGGTACTTTTGGAGCACAGCCATTGTTATAATGGGTAGAACAAAACTTTTGGACAAAGAGTTGGTGTGTTCCATAAGAAATAGAAGCAGGAGTAGGCCATCTGGCTTGATGCACCTTCTTCACCACTCAAAAGATCATGCTTAGTCTAGCCATAGTCTCAGCCCTACTAACCCGCCTGTTCCCCAAAGCCATTAATTAGCCTCTTATCAAAAAATGTATCCATCTGTATCTTAAGTACATTTAAATCAGGTGGTTTCTACTGTTTCATTGGGTAGAGAATTCCACAAATTTACGACTGCCTGGAAGAAGCAGTTTTTCCTCATTTCTAGTTTAAATCCACTGCCTTGCGGCTATGCCCCCTAGTTCAATGCCCCATTACCTTTCAAAGAAACCATTGGGATAAGAAACGGGTATATTATGTGCCCACATACCCTAAACTCCTTCCCCAACTGCCCCTGCAACATTAACCATGTCTACAAAACACACGTTTAAGTGCCAAGAACAGCTATTTCCACAGAAGTGAACTCTCATATTTTAAAAAAAAAGATATAGTTCAATGGGAATAAAAGAATTGTACATGTCAAAAGCTTCTATGTGTATTCCACACACCTCCTATTTGATGTTCTTCCTTTGGAGCAATGTCATTTAACCTGTCAGTTCTACAGCACAACTGTGGAACATCACCAACCTCCACCACTTTATATGCAGTACTCTACAAGGGGAACCATTCTTTCAATTAATTGTTTCCCTAACCAGATGCTTATTTAAGTGATGGCTTCATCTTTAAGCATGTTATTATTGTGCAGTAGATCAGGGCATTACAGCTGGTCCAGCCTTTATTTAATCCTAAATAGAGTTTATTTACACTGGAGGGTTGAAGTTCCCCTGACTGTTATTTTTAGTGTGTTGACCAACAGGCTTGTGTAAAGTTCCCACGCTCATTAACTAATGAAAGATTTTGACTTTTTACAATTTCATTGAAATGTTATCCCAATGCTGTTAGAGTCAGAATCAAACTCAGCCCAAAACTGGTTAGTCCAAGCTACAAGTACAGAGCAGTTAGTGATGCCATCATTAATTGAGGCTCTCTCCGCTCGTAATAAATCCAACATAAAAGATCCCGAAAGAGTTCACTCCAGTATCCTGATATTTTTCTTCTCCTTCCCAGGTTGACTTGTCGCAACTCCGGTTTATCGGGTTCTGAATCCAGTGCGGGAACTGCAGACTCCACAGATGGGACAGGAGTTGTTTGGAGGCATCAGTGCTTTTTGAGCTAGTCCACTCCTTCTGCTCTTTGGGCTGGGTTTCCATAAGCTCTCAATCCACCAACAAGGTTCTCTGTACCATTTCGGATGCTCCTTCTTCATTTTGGGCACATCCTTGAATCTTTTCCTCTGCCTGCCCAGTAACAGAGCCCAAAGTGATGCAGCTTTGAACCTGATGACAGGTACAGTAGGTGAATGACACAGGACGGGCTGATCATAACTTGGGCCTCTATGTTGGAATGTTGGCCTGGAAGAGGGTGATGGCATTAGTTCACTAATTTGGAGGATTTTATGGAGATGGTGTTTGCTGTGCTTTTGCCCCAGGAATTTTCTAAATTTTGTTTGTTGCCACAAGGACGGAGATACAGTGAAGATCTCAGTTCTGCACGCAACACCAAAAATTCACCATTTTGGATTTATAGTATGCCTTAGTAAGTTCATAACTTGTAGTAGGTCCAAGAACCAATCTGCTCTGGTAATTCCATCACCCTAACCCCAAAACATGGCCTTCAACTGAAACCTTAGTGCAAGAAAGTCAATGTTAAAGCTCTCATAAAGGCATCTCTCCTCAAGCAAAGCCTCGTGGACAACTTGTCAACTTTCAGTCGACATAATCTATAAGCATTTACAACTAAAGTCCACTATACTAGCCCTGATTTCAACTTTGGCAGTTATGAAGAAACACTTGGCTTCTCAACCAAGTGGAGCCAAGCTTGATTGGACAGATTTGCAGAAGGAGTTAATTAACCCCAGACATTATGTGTTCCTGGGTGGGCAGCTCCCCATTTCTCAAGCACAAAGGAACAGCTCTATGGACACTTGAAATCAGGAATGGATGATGGATGGAGAGAATACAGGTGGCTCAGCCGCTCACTGGTAACTATGACCTGCTCAGCATAATAAAAGCTACCTGAAGTCCAACATCAAGGATCCACCTGCAGAGAGCCAAAAACAGATCCTAACAAGGACTGAGAAGCCCATGGAACTGCTGGAATTAATGCCCACTGAATAATTTGATGAGCTCCTCATCTGTGCCCCTGACATGAGTACTTTTGACTCCATACCACAACTGCCCCTCCTGACTAATGTGTAATTTATAAGACCCAACAGCGAAAAGCAGGACCTTGGAAGAATGCAATATATCTGCTGAAACTCCAGAACTTGGAGGTGAAGAAATTCAGTCACAAATCCGCAGTCTCATCTACATTCAGGAGGAGAATAGGAAATCTCAGAAAGTATAGTGGTGACCATGAACAACAGAAGAGACAAATCCAACTGTGGTATCAGAGGTCGGGTGGGGGGGGGGGGGGGGGTCTTCCACCTGCCTGTCTCAAGATGTCAATGCCAAGATGCTCTTCAACTGTGGCCAATTAGCTTCTCCTTAATATAGATTCTGTCTAGCTAGAGGCACAGTGGACATGACCTTCCCCACACAACTCCAAGAAAAATGCAGACTACTGCCAGCGTTTATATGTGGTCTTTCATTACCACTAGTCTTTAATACCATCAACAGTGAAGGACTATGGAGCACTCGCAAATCTGGCTGCCCAAAAATAAAATCATCATCTCCATCTATGGGGCAGCACAGCTGGTGTCCTAGTTAGCGCAATATCTTTACAGCGCCAGCAATCGGGATCAGGTTTGAATCCTGCGCTGTCTGTAAGGAGTTTTTATATTCTCCCCGGGGTGCTCCAGTTTCATCCCACTATTCAATATGTACTTGGGGAGTAGGTGAATTGGGTGGTATGGAATCATGGGCCAAAATGGCCTGTTACCATGTTGTATGACTAAATTTAAAATCTAAATTTAAATCTAGGTTCACTTCAAGATGAAACACCCATCTTCCTAACCAATGGGTCAAGATGAATCCAATCTCAGCGACAACTGATGTCTAAGAGGGATAACACTTCTGTCAACCTTTCTTGCTGCCGCTCACTTCCCAAAACATACCTTGAGAAAGGGCTCAAGCCAGAAACATCAGTTAAGTATAAAAGAGACACTATTTGACCTCCTGAGCTTCTCCAGCATTTTGTGTTTTTACTCCCACAACATTCTGACAGGAAAGCAGCTAACCTTTGGATCTTTGGGAAAATTATTCAGCTAATGGCAGCTATATTCCAGATCTCTCAACCTACCAATACAAGGCTTGTGTTCACACATGCTTGGAGGCAGAACACCTACCTATCTTGGAATCATTCACAGTATAGCCAGTGGCTATACTTCATGAGGAGTTTGATACATCACCAAAGATTCTTACAAATTTCTACAGGTGAACCGCGGAGAGCATCCCGTCCAGTTGCATCACTGCCTGATATGGAGGTACCAATGCAGGACAGAAAAAAAAAAAATTAGAATTGTAACCTTGACCAGCACCATCATGGCCATCAGTCTTTAGTCCATCAAAGACATCTGCAAGAGGTGGTGTCTTAAGAAAGCAGCCTCTATCTTCAAGGTCTCTCTTCTCATTGCTACCATCAGGAAGGAGTACAGGAACTCTAAACACAAACACCCAATGGTACAAAAACAGCGTCTTCCCTTCGCCATCAGATTTCTGAATGGATAATGAACCAGACACTACCTCCCTTTCTCTTCTTTGCACTAATTTATTTATTTAAAAAAATATAATTTCTAGTAATATTTTCACTGCACATATTCATGACAAATAATATGGATTCTAAAAATGTAAACCTTATTCTCAACACCCACTAAGCAAAGATCCTCTACCAACATGTTCTTTTTTGCACCACATTGCCCTCCCACAGTAAAACTCTTCAGAGTGACACTGGAAAATGGGGACCCTTTCCAACATCTAGAGAGCTGGTTAATGAAAGACCTCTATCCATCTTTCAATCAATAGCATTTAAAATAGATTCTTTATTCACGATGTGTTGTGCAAATTAGCTTTGGGATATTTTGAAAGGAATTAGAAGGATATTTGGTTAATGCAATTTTTTTTCCATTTGGAACCCTGCAACAATAGGGAATGTTCAGGTCCGAAATGATTGACTGCAAAGAATATGAAGTTCACTAAGCCAGTCTTTGTGGCCTTTATCTTTGCAGTGATCTTCCAATAAAGTATTCTGTAATCCAAGTACTCAGTGACCTTCACCTCATACCTGGGTTGGTGGAGAGCAACCTTCAGAAAGGTTTTCAAATAAACATTTCTCTTCATCCTATAATGCAGATCTCACTCTGCTCCAAACAGTGTCATAGAGTTGCTTTTGGCCTTTGGCCCATCCAGTTCCAATTGCCTATGTTTGGTCTGTAGCTTTCCGTGCATCCTCTGTGAGAATATTCTGCTCCACCACCTTCTCAGGCAGAACATTCCAGGATCGAATTACTCCATGTGAAAAAAAAATCCCCTATCAGTTCCCCTTGAAACCTCTGTCACCATTTTCAGTCAATTCACATATCATGGCGCCCCCCCCCCCCCCCTTTCTCTCTCTTTTGTGATTGTAACACCCATCACAGGCACCACTCTTCTGACCCATTCACAAAATTCTGACCAAAGATGGCATTTCTACCAATCATGGGGCAGGGGAGCTGCCTATCTTGTTCATGTACCGTGGTTAAAGAGGGGGTGAAGGGGTGGGGCCCACATGTACAATTGAGACAAGGATCCAGAGGAAACACAAGGTGAGAATAATGACTTCAAACAATCCAACACCCATCCATTATTCCTTTAATTTCTTTGTGTGGGTTGCCGCCCAACACCAAACAGCTTTTAGGAAGATGGACCAGCATCACCAGCACACAGCTCAGTACTACAGAAGGGAAACACCCTTTGCATCTTTCATATCTTCCCTGTATTCAGTAGTTTTAAGCAGAAACAAAGTGATTCAAAGCACAGATAATTAATGACACATTACACCACCGTAAAATCTATTGCTGTGTTAGTCACATTTCCAAGAAATCAGTGGTTGTTCTTAATATTTCCTTTCTCCCACTAGAATTCAATAAACTGAGCACAAATGGCTACCAATAAATATAAGTAAACAAAAGAAAATGCACATGAAAACAGGAATTCAGGACATTATAAAAGTCCTACAGAACATCTGCTGCTACCCTTCAAATCCCCATCATAACCTTACTCCGTGTCTTTATGGATTTTGGTTTGAACACAAGGGCAGAGTTATTACCAGGCAGTTGGACTGAGCCTCCACAGTAAAGAATTCCAAGGTTCACCTTTTTGGCAATAGCCAGCAAGAACTGCCAAGAGGAACTTAACACAACATGGAGCAAGCAACCTGCTTGGTTATCTCCCCTTTGGACATAGGGTGGTTGAGTTAAACAGTTGTAGGTGGCAATTCCATTACTTCCAGTTAGGCCCTCCGATCCAAAGTTTGTTCATTTACTCACCCATCAACCCCACTTTGCCATTTTACTTAACCAGCACAAGTTACTCTTCCCCCACCCCACCCCCCCCCCCCCCCCCCCTTTCCCTTTCACAACTGCATTGAAGCATTTTAGACCTTTCTTTTCTGATGAAAGGCCGAGACATTATTTCGGTAGCTCTGCCCAAGTTATGCATGCCCAGCATTTTCCAATTTCAAACATCTGCATTTTTTTTTTTCGCTGGTGTTCTGCATCAGAAATGGTCCAACCTGCAGGATGCTCTTTAAGGAACCTTCAATGGGTTGTAGGTGGAATTACAGGCCGTAAGGAACACAACTGCACTGGGTTTGCTCTACAGTTGTAGTACATTTCCAGGCCCTTCCCAGCAGGAAGAGACTCCCAAAAGGTTCATCCCCAGCCTAGCCTCATGCCTCGGCTGCTAAAAAAGCCCCCCTGTCCTGTCCATAGCATATTATGGCCTCTTCCAATCACCACTTTTGTATGGGTCTGGAATTAGAGACTTCAGGAACACCATGCTCTCTACCACAAATCACTCCACACCACAGGACATGCAGAGGGATCCAGAAGAAAATGGTAGAAGAACTCTGCCCACTTGTAATTTAGTGTGGGGGTGGGGGGGGGGGGGTTCATTGGGCACAGGCAGCATCTGATTCAAGGTTCAATTTATTGTCAAGTAATAATACATTAAAAATGTAACATACACGATATACTTCAACCTTTGCCTGCCATAAGGCAAAGAGTCACCTGGCACCCCGAACAATAGAAGAAAGAGTCACCGAGTGTCCATGGATTCACCTCTAACACTCCCACAGCCTCTGCAGCCGCACAGACTCCAGTTTGATTAATCAGCAATCTGAGCTCCAGATCCGATATGATGAGGAAGTTTTCAGCACCCGATATCCTTCAGGAGTCCTTCTTGCCGACAGCACCCTCTTAAATCTTAGTCCCGATACCTGGTTCCCATGACTTTGGAACCGCAGACAAGCAAGTCAGTTCCCGACAACCTTGGAATTGCTTTCTCATTACAATATCCGTCAGCTTTCAGAGATAATGATGATGAGTTTATTGTCATATACATTATATAATGTACATATACACCAAAATCCTAACTTGCTGCAGCTGAACAGGTACTTGTAGGAACTATAATAGCAAATTTAATTGAATTAAATGAGGCAATAAATGCACAAGATACTTCGATTATAAATATTCACAGTAATTCTAGTGCAAATTCTTGGTTTTTGGGTGGCACAGTTAGCTTACCAGTTAGCGCAATGTTGTTACAGCACCAGAGACCAGGATTCAAATCCCGCAATGCCTGTAAAGAATTTATACGTTCTACCCGTGTCTGTGTGGGTTTTCTCGGTGTGCTCCAGTTTCCTCCCACCCTTCAAAAACATACCAGGGTGTTAGCCAATTGAGTGTAATTGGGCGGCACAGCTCGTAGGCCGAAGGGGCTTGTAACCGTGCTGTATGTCTTAATTAAATGTCTTAATTTAAAACAAACAATTAAAACCACTTGCAATAGGTGCATACAGTTCTTTGGTGGTATCAGAGCAGTCTATGATTAATATAGCAAGGGGAAGTTCAAGAGTCTGATAGCTGTTAGAAAGAAATGGTTCTTCAACCTAAAGGTAGCAGTGAGAAGAGGTTGTGACCTGGGTGGGTGTGATCCTTTATGTTGGCAGCATCTCACATAGTTATCTGCATGGTTGGGAGGCTGTACCTAGCGTGTTTACAGCCTGCAGCTTTCCATATTCAGGTACAATTGAATTCCCAAACCAGGCTATGGTGCTACCAGCCAGAAGTTTGATATAGAATCTGACAACATGCCGGGGTAGCACAATTGGTGTAGTGGTTAACGCAATGCCTTTACAGCGCCAGGGATCAAATCCTGTGCTGTCTGTAAGGACTTTGCATGTTCTCCTCGTGCCTGCATGAATTTTCCCCTGGGCTCAAATTTCCTCCAACCATTTGAAACATACCAGGGCTTATATGTTAACTCGGTGTAAATTGGGCGGCATGGACTCGTGGGACAAAATGGCCTGTTACCATGCTGTATGTCTAAATTTAAACATCTCCTCAGACTGCTTAGAAAGTAGAGTCATTGGTGTAAATACATAAAAGTGCTGGAGAAACTCAGCAAACCCCGCAGCATCCAGAGGACGTTTCAGGCCTGAGCCCTTCCTGAAGATGTGAACAAAATGATTGAACCTGCACATGTTGGACTTCAGGCTTCTGTTCAAAGGTAGCAGTGAGACCAGGGTGTGGTGGAGGTTTTTTATGATGTTGGCTGCCTTCTTGCGACCACCCCTCACATAAATAGTTTGAATACAATTTAAAATTCTGGCATGATTTTAGTGCAAACTGTTTTCATTGAAATAAGGATTATAATTGTGATTTTATGCAGCTGAACAGGAATTGAAGTACAAAACATAAAAGTGTTGGCGAAACTCGGCAGGTCACGCAGTAAAGGGTAACTGAGATTGTGTGTCCAAGCCCTTCACAAAGGTGAGGAAAAAGCAGGCAGACACCTGAATAAACAGGTGGGGGAAAGGGGAGGAATGGGGGCTGGGAGAGCAGGGGGAGCAATTCAGGCAAGAGGTCATAAGTGGATAGATGTTAGGGTAGAAAAGAAAAGATGAGGTGATTGGGGTGGGGATAGCTCTCTGAATGGAGAGGAAAGGAGATGGAGGGATAATAAAAAAGAGAAAGACTTGCGGGAGGTGTTTAACAGAAATTGTTAATCCAGCCTGGAGAATGCCCAAACTGAATATTACCTATTCTTCTTCCAATTTGCGGGTCGCCTCAGTTTGGCAGTGCATGAGGTTATGGACAGACATGTTGATGTGGCAATAGTGTGTAGAATTAAAATGGTTGGCCACTGGGGGAGGAGACGAAGGGAGGATTTCTATTATTGCAGTGGATGGAGTGAGGATGTAGAATGAAACAATCTCCCAGTTTGCGTCCAATCTCTCCAATGTAGAGAAGGCCACAATGAGACAACTGGATTCCATGGATGTCCCCTGCATATTCACAAGTGAAGTATGCTCGACTTGGAAGGATTGTTTGGAGCCCTGGATGGAGGTGAGAGAATAAGTGTGGACTTTATATGTCAGGAATGCTTTGTTCTTTGCAAATAAGTCAGGTTCCAAGAGCAGAGCACAAGAAGAGACGATTGATAACAGACCTCTCACAGAACAAGTAAAACACAAAAATCTGTATAGAATCTTTCACAGAACAATCCAGTCCATCCACTCCATGGCCTCGACATCCCTTCATTTCCCTATTCAAACTCTTAATTTGATTCTCTTTTGGAAGCTTCCACTGGACTTAGTTCAACTACCCTCCAGCAGTGCGTTCCAAACATTCACCACTAATATTCCACCTTGTATCACAACTGGATTTTTGCCAATCACCTAAAACCTGTTTCATCTGGTTAATGATCCTTTTGTTGCTAGAAACACTCTCCACCCACCTCAGGATTTTAAATAACATGCTTTTTGAAGGTGTGAAATACATTCACCGATTTTTAGAGCTGCTTAGCATGGAAACAGGTCTCCATGCTGAGCAATATACCTACATACACCAACGCCATTTGCTTACATTTAGCCTAAATTGCTTGAAATGTTTCTCAATCATGAACTTATCCAACTTAAACTTGGCCAACTTTTAAACTTGAAGGCAAAGTACATGGTCAATGATAGCATTGACCAGTGTGAAAGAACAGAGGAACCTTTGGTGTCCAAATCCATACATCTCTGAAGGCTGCCGCGCAAGTTGATAGGATAGTTCAAAAGGCCCATGGTATGCAGGGCTTCATAGTCTGGGGATTGAGTTCAGGAGTGGTGAGGTGATGTTGCAGCTCTATAAATCTCTGGTGAGACAGTACTTAGAATATGGTGTTCAGTTCTGGTCACCTCATTACAAGAGGGATGTGGAAGCTATGAAGAGGATGCAATGAAGATTTACCAGGATGTTGCCTGGATTGGAAAATATGTCTTATGAGGCAAGTTTAGTAGAGCTATGGTTTTTCTCTTTGGAGCAAAGAAGGGTGAAAGGTGACTTAATAGAGGTCCACAAGATTATGAGAGGCATAGAGAAGATAGATAGTCAGCTTTTTTCTAGGTCAGGATTAGCAAACACCAGAGGACATTTGTGAAGGAAGGAAGATTTAGGGAAACATCAAAAGCAGGGTTTTTTTGCTCAAAGAATTGTGGGTTTCTGGAATGCTTTTCCAGGGTTGGTGATGGAGGTAGAAACAATAGGGACATTTAAGAGACTCTTAAACAGGCACATGGATGAAAGAAAAATAGATATGAGGTAGGGAGGTTTTTTAAAGGTATATATATAAGTTGGCACAACATAATGGGCTGAAGGGTGTGTATTGTTCTGTAACGATCTATGTTCAATGTTATAATTGTATCTCTGGCATTCCTCTGACAGCTTGTTCCTTTTACCCCCCACTCTGTGTGGAAAGACATGCCCCCCTGAGCCTCTAAAACCTTTCCCCTCTTGTGTCCTCTAGTTTTAGCCTCTCCACCATAAGAAAAAATGTTACCATTTACCCTAATGATATCCATCATAATGGTATAAATCTCTGCAAGGACACCGTTGGCTGCCTTCACGCCTGAGAAAACAGACTCAGCCTGTCCATTCTCACCTTCAAACTTGAGCCATCCAGTCTAGACAACATTCCAGTGAATCTATTCTTCAGCTTTTACCTTAATCACAGGCATTTAAGTCCAGAGATCCAGAATATTACACAAGAAGCAGGTACGCCCCATGAGCATCCATCTCCCAGGCGAAGTGTAGATTCCGTTCGAGAATGGAAACAACAAAGGATATCTGACAGCTGTGGCAGGGCCTAAAGAACAAAACCAAATCTGGTGTAGTAGGAGACAGCAAGGTTTCACTCCCAGATAAACTCAATGCCTTCTACACCCAAACTAACCACTAAAACAAGGAAGCGCCATTGCATATCCTCATGTCACCTGATGATCCTCTATGTCACTATCCCCAGATGACGTTTGGGCTGCTTTTAAGAGAGTGAATCCAACAAAAGCATTCCGTCCTGGCAAGTATCAGGCCGAGTAGTGAAAACCTGTGCTGACCAACTTACCAATGTATTCACAGATATCTTCACCATCTCACTCCGATAAAGCATGGTCCCTACCATTTTTTTTTTTAAAAACAGGTCTCAAAAGAAATTGTGGTAACCTGCCTAAATGACTACCAACCAGTGGCACTCATATCCACAGTGATGAAGTGTTTAGAGAGGTTGGTGCTTGAAGCATATCAGCTCCTGTCTGAGTGGCGACATGGATCAGTTCCAATTTGCCTACCAAGCAACAGGTCTATGGCAGATACCATCTCACTGGCTCCACACAAAGCCCTGGATCACCAGGACAGCAGACATCAGGATGCTCTTTATTGATTACAGTTCAGCATTCAACACCATCATCCTCTCAAAACTGATCTGCAAAACCTGGTTCTCAGTACTCCACTCTAGGCAGAAAAATGGATTGTCACAGACAAGGGCCGAAGGACCCGTTTCTGTGTTGTAATATTTTATAATTCTATGGATCCTGCATTTCCTCACCCCAAGACCATAATCAGTAAGGAGTGGTAAGAACATCTCCTCCACAATCTCTATCTGTACCGAAGCACCACAGGGCTGCCTTCTTAGTCCCCTGCTCTACTCACTTCACACCTACGAGTGTGGCTCGTCACATCTACAAAATTGCTGACGATACTGTAAAAAGGAGCAATGAGTCAGCATACAGGAGGGAGATTGAAAACTTGGCTGAATGGTGCACCAACAACAACCTTGCACTCAACGTCACCAAAACTAAGAAGTGATTATGGACTTCAGGAGGGGAAAACAAAATGTGCATGATCATGTGATCATTGGGGGGGAAAATCAGAGGTGGAGAATGTGAACAAATTTAAATTCCTGGGAGTCATTATTTTGGAGGACCTTTCCTGGACCCAACACACGAATGTCACTGGGATGAAAGCCCGATGAAATCAGTGCCTCTACTTCCTCAAGAGTTTGCGGCAGTTTGGCATTACGTCAAAAACTTTTCCATACTTATACAGATGTGCCATGTAAATTTTGCTGACTGGCTACATCACAGATATAAGGGTACGGATACCTCTGAGTGGAAAGCTTTGCAAAAGGTGGTGGATTCAGCCCAGGACGTCACAGGCAAAACTCTCCCCACCATTGAGAACATCTACTGGGAACACTGCCGTCAGAGAGCAGCAGCAATCATCAGGGATCCACCGTACTCTGCAAAAGCTCTGTTCTCGTTGGTGTCACAAGAGTCGCACCACCAGGTTCAGGAACAGATGTTACCCCCTCCACCATCAGACCCCTCAACAACACACTCAATCAGGGGCTCATTGAAAGACTCGGACTTTGCACATTATGTATTATTAAATATTTATGTTCTGTATTGCACCGTTTGTTTGTACTGACTTCTTATTTACATTTCTCTCTTTTGTAAAGTATCTTTTCTTGAATACAGTCTTTTTTTGCACCATCAATAAATAGAAATTTTGCTGGAAAAAAGAATTTCAGGGTTGTAAGTGATGTTGTGTATGTACTCTTGACAATAAATCTGAACTTTGAACTTCCTATAGCCCAGAATTGCACACAATACTCCAACATGATATCCCAACTCTTGCATGACGCCCAGCATACCATATGGCAATTTGTATATCTATGTAGCCACTTTCAGGCAACTACACATAACCCCAGGTCTCTCTATTCAGCACACTCTGCATGGCCCTGCCCCTCACTGTGTATATCCTAGCCAAGTTAACTTCCCATTAAATTCCATCTGCCATTCCCTTACGCACTTTTCTATGCGATTTCAATCATGTTGTAACCTTAGACACCCTTCTTTGCTGTCTCCAACCAATGGAGTACATTGGAAAACCCCATCACCAGGTTTCAGCTTGGACTACTTCATCAAGCTTCATCCAAATAACTTTCAAATCCTGACTTTTTACATATCATCATACCACAGATGGAGGTCCAACAGGTATCTAGTCATTGCCAACTCCCAATAGTACAATTCCTTCGTATTGCACTGTAGCACTTCAACTTCATGTCAGAGTCATGGTGGATAGTCCTACAAGAGAAAACAGTGTTTGATCTAACCTTAGGAAAAAAAACAGGCAGAAGGTAGATCTTCATTTGTGGAAGACTTTGGGAACAATGGCCATAATTCTATGATTCAAGGTAGTTATGGAGAGGAATAACATTGTTCCTCATGTTAAGGTCTTCAGTGGGGAAAGGACAATTTTAACAGTGCAAGAAAGGCCCATGGGAAGTACACTGGGAGCAATTAAAACAATATCTTACAAGTGGGAGTCTTTTAAAAGAGAGTTAGCTAGAGTTTGTGGCCAGCACGTTCCAGCACAGGTCAAAAGCAAAGACCTCAAGATCAGGGAATATTGGATGACAATGGTTAATGAAAAATCGAAGAGTAAAAGGGAAGCACCCGACACATATGGAGCAACAATAATCAACCGAGTACATAAGGAAATATACAAGAATACTCAAGAAAGAAATTAAGAGGGCAAAAATAGGTAACGGAATATTGTTGGTAGATAAGATTAAGGAGAATGCAAAGGTGTTCTACAAGCATATGAGGAGAAAGAGGGTATCTGAGGAAAGGGTAGGTCTCCTTAGGGACCAAACGGGTATTCTGCTGGTGAAGCCATGATTGTGGCCAAGGTCCAAAATGAATTCTTCTCATTTGTCAAAATATTGGAGGATTTCAGCAGGTCTCACAGCGAACATAGGAGGCATTATCAACATTTCAGGCATACCTTGAAGAACGGCTCAGGCCCGAGATGTCGGTGACATACCTTTACCTCCTATGGACGCTGCAAGACCTGCTGAGTTCCTCCAGCATTTCTGTGTTTTTACGACTATCACAATGCCTGCAGACCTTTGTGTTTCACTTCTCATTTGTATTCACCAAGAAGGATGTGGAGAATGGTGATACATTGATGGTTTAGAACAATGAAAATATTAAGAAGGCGGAGGATGTTAGATATCTTGGAATGCATAAAGGTAGATAAATACAGTGATAGGAAATAGAGAGGAGATTGGTGGGCCCACCACAGAGATTTTTACATCTTCATTAGCCACAGGTGAGGTCCCAAAAGTGTGGAGGACATTAATGTTGTTTCTTTATTTAAGAATCACAGGAATAAGCTAGGTTTTAGTGCACTGGACGCGAGCGAGTGAACAGGCTGGGGACACAGATTTTGAGCTCTGAGATTGCAGCAGGAATTTTTTTTTAAACTTTGTGTACTTGCTTTTCAGCTGTGCAGTCAGACCATGCATATGCCTTGGCACTTGCGTCACGCTGACGTAAACGTGCACGCCAACTTCCATCGTGGAGCGGAAGAGATGGGAATGCGTTGCCATCTCTGCCACAACTGCCCTACCGACCATGCGTAACAAGCCAGGTCAGTTCATTGTGGCAGATTTGTGTGTTGCCACAAGGTAACTCCAGCCCAGTGGACTTCACGATAGTGGTAGGGAAATTACTGAAAAAATCCAAAAGGATAAGACTTATGTTCAATTGGAAAGAATGGACTGGTTAGAGATTGCCAACATGACTTTAGGCAGCAGGAATCTTGTCCCACTAATTTGAATTTATTTGAAGCAACAGCTGAGGATCGGTGAAAGGAGAGCAGCGGATGTTGTCTAAATGGACTTTAAGTAATTTGACAAGATCTTGCATGGAAGGCTGATCTGGAATGTTAAGGAACATGGAATCAAAGGTGAACTGGCTAATTGGATCTAAAATTGGCACGGTGTTGAAAGGCAAAGGCAAATTGAAGGATATTTTTGGAAGTCTGTGACCAGTGATGCATCGCAGAGACTAGTGCTGGGACCTTTGCTACTTGTGATACACCCTAATGCCTTGAGCACGTGGAGGAGACATAATTTTTCAGTTTGCAGCTGATATGAAAATTAGAGGTGTTGTGCATGGTGTGGAAGGTTGTCCAAGGGATGAGCTGATAGAACTATTCAAGAGTGAGGGACACAAAAGGGCAAGTGTTCAAAATCTTTTTCCCATAGTTGCGATATCAAAAACAAGAAGGTATAAGTTACAGATGAGAGGAAATGGTTTTAAAGGTGGTGTGTTTTTTTTTAAAAAAAAAGGAGGAAGGAACACACTGCCAGAGATGAGGGTGGAATTAAGTACAATTACTATGTTTGCATGAAATTGAAACAGACACTTAAATAGACGAAGCAGTAAAGGATATGGTCCTAATGCAGGCAATAGGGATAAGCACTGGATTGGTGTGTCCATAGAGTCATAGGGTTATAGAATCATCCAACACAAACTTGCCCTTTGATCCACCGTTGATGCCAACCATCAGTTATCCATTTATACTCAACCTACATTTTTCTCCTCACTTTCTTCCCTCATTCTCATCAACTCCCCCAGATCCTACCACTCACCCATGCACCATGGGCAATTTATACTGACCATTTCGCACAGCTTTGGGATCCAGGAGGAAACCCACGTTGGTCACAGGGAAAACATCCAAACTCCATGCAGCTAACATCCTAGGTCTGGATTGAACCTGCGTCCCTGGCACTGCAAGGCATCAACCACACTAGATGCACCACTGTGCCACCCACATGTGCTACCTGCAGCATTGGAAAACAAGATCAAACACAGTCCCAGGATTTGTGAGGCAGGTGCGCAAATTCTATTGAGTTAAACAACTCAACAGAATGCACAAGCTGCATGGAAGACTACCCAAATTGCTATATGATCCTGGCACAATCCTTACTTTACTCTGTTACTTTCAGGGTGTGCAATGTTCTGATCCTAACACTTGGGATGGAACTTGTAAAGTTGAGGTGATCAGAACTTCAGCATTGCTGGGATGTTAAGAAACATGTTGTAGCCTGCATAAAGGTTACCAAATACATTTTCTAACCAATCCAACAGACAATTGTCCCCTGGGACCACAGCACATTTAAGTAAAAGCCTTGTTTTCTTTTAACCATATAACCATTTACAGAGCGGAAACAGGCCATGTTGGTCTTTCGAGTCCACAATTTTGAAAAAAATTTTGTTTGTGAAGTCAGTAGAAACGTGAAAGAACTTTACTGCTTCACAGGGAAGGGAGCCCGTAAACTTTGAGCAGAGTTTGTGCAGAACGATTAGGGGTTTGCTATTATAGCATCAGAATTCGGGTTCAAATACGGTGCTGAGTGAAACATGATTGGCTGCAGGCGCTGTGATTGCAGGAAACACACCAAAATCCTGAGGGACTCAGCTGGTCTTTTCAACGTCTATAAGAGACAAAGATATATCGCCGACGTTTCGGGCCCGAGACCTTCAAGAAAAAAAATCAGAAAAGGCAGAAGCAGGAAATCTCAGAATTCAGGAGGAATCCAGACTAACAAAAAACGTTAATTGGATGTGATAAGGGACTAGGTGAGAAGTTATCATGTCTGTGTGAAAGGAGACAGGGAAAGAATATGGGGGGGGCGGGGGGTGGAGGTTTAACAAAAGCCAGAGAAGTTGATACTAATGCCATCCAGTTGGAGGGTGCCCAGTCGGCGGTGGTGTTCCTCCAATTTATGGGTGGTCTCAGTCTGGCAGTGCATGGGACCATGGACAGACATGTCAGCAAGGAAGTGGGATGGAGAATTGAAATGGGTGGCCTGTCTATTAGGAGATAGCATGTTCTCCCCATGTCTTTGTGGGTTTCCTCTGGGTGCTCCGGTTTCTTCCCACCCTTCAAAATCTACAGGGTGGAGGGTGGGGGGTGTAATTGGCAGCATGGATTCATGGACCAAAAGGTCTTGTTACCATGACCTGGTAACAGATGCCAGTACTGTATTCTTTATTATGTCCTGCATGTTTTATACAAGTGCACTGTAGTTATTTACATCCAATAGACCACCTATTTGCAATGCTTTTTTGGGGTGGGGGGGGGGGGTAGCCAAAAAGGAGTTAAGAAATGCTGGTCTATTGGATGCAAATAACTATGGTGTACTTGCATAAAACATGCAGGACGCTAAAAAAAAACGGTTCTGGCATCTAAAGAGAGAGGAGGAGAAATATGCTACTTTTGACCTGAATTCTGTGCGATGTATACAACCAAATCTCTGCAGAAAATAAATAATAATCATTCTGAGTAAGTGGAAATGTTCTTGTAGCAATTTGTACCTGAGCAAGTTAAATGGCAGCAGATGCTATTGATAAAGCAAACAAAGTTATGAAAACCAGTCGTTGGTTCTTTCTAAAGGGACACTTTTAGTTTCTGTAAAGGAAGTAGATACACTTTCAAGAAAACGATCTTCAAATCTGGAAGGGAAACGGAAACAGCTCTTGGTAGTACAATTAAAAACAGCAATTTGAGACAAAAAAGATAAAAAGAGTCATTCCTCAAAAATAATATTCATCTCACTTCAAAAACAACTAGACAAAATATTTTGCAAGTATTAACTGTTTATCTCGCAGCTCTTCTGGTCCAAAGTGTTCCCATCTGCCAAGGTGCCCTGAATCCAAGAATCTAGCAGCACCGTTGACCCTCTGTACACACTGAAGGAGGTGTCAATGAATCACATTCCACTGTTCTTCTGTCCAGACCTCCAACTACTCCTTGGAAAGTCTGCAGATCCCTGTGGTTGTAGTGCAATACACAAAAATGTTGGAGGAACTCAGCAGGTCACGCAGCATCCACAGGAAGCAAAGAGATACAACCGGTGTTTCAGGCCTGAGCCCTTTGTCATCTTGAGAAACCTGCTGAGTTTATCCAGCATTTTTGTGTATTCCATCTGCTCCTGGTTGTTTTATCTATGTTATGTTTATTTTATTTGTTGTGAGTTTCGTGACAATCCATGTGGTCTAGGTCCTGATTTCTGGGCGATTATACATCTCCTCATTTCTTTGATCAGCTTTTCTAAATGATCCGTTTCATCTGTTGGGTTTTTATCAATTCTCCTCATATTGAAAACCAGTCAACTACTCATTAAACCCCCTTCATTATCCACTTAAGAACATTCTCTGCTCTCACAGTTCTACCTGCATAATAGTGTGCGTTAAATTTTAATTAAATTTAGACATATAGCACGTGAACAGGCCCTTCTGGGCCATAAGCCTGTACCACCCAATTACACTCAATTGACCTACAAACCCAGTAGATTTTGAATAATAACATGGAGAGAATGTACAAACTCTTTACAGACACCTCCGGATTTGAACCCTTTCACTGATACACTAACTGTGTTGCCCAGAAATAACCATGTTATTTAATTATGTTAGTTGATGAGAATATCCTTGATTTTATTGGTACCAAGGGATCTAACGTACCCGCACCCCCCATCCAAGAGGAGTAAAATGTTCCTGCCTGGTCACGTGACTGTAACATTGGATGCCGATGACAAAATATCTCCAAGCCCAGTGAATCAACCAAACATCGTGAAGAATACAAAAGTACTAAATCAACTTGCATTTTGAAAAATAACAATGCTTGCAGATGACAGGATCTGTTGTCCTCTATTACTCCTCACGTTTTGAATGTTGAAACAGCATCAATTGACCTACGGTTTGGTGGAAACTATAGCTCCATTATTTTATCAGTCACAAAATGTACAGATATCTCGTCCTACAGCTGCCCCGCCTATGCTACAGCGCCTGAACGCAAAACATTCTCAATTTGCTAAAGATTTTAAATTTAGATAAACAGCAGAACAACAGGCCCATGAGCACATTTCACCCCCATATATTTTGAAGGGTGGGAGGAGACCAGAGCACCCAGGGAAAACCCATGCAGAATCGAAGAGAATATACAAACTGCTTAGAAACAGTATTGGATTGGAACCCAGGTTGCTGGCACTGTAATAGCATTGCACTAGGCCACTACACTAACTGTGCCGCCTTGACACAGTCGCATGAATGGGCAGGGACATTTTACTGCTCTAGCACATGGATGCACTAGATCCCTCGGTACCATCAGAAGCAGGAATGTTCTCCCTGGTGTGGTTCTCATACAGCATCATTAAATCAGACCGAGAAACACAAAGACAGTAGGGGAGTGGGGCTGAGTGGGAGAATGGATCAGCTCATAATGGAATAGCGGAACAACTTGTCAGGGTGAATGGCCTACTTCTGCTCCTGTATATTACAATAGAACCTTGTGAAAACGATGAAAGTGTGTGCGTATAGATGGATGATAGATGGATGGATGGATGATAGATGGATGGATGGATGATAGATGGATGGATGGATGATAGATGGATGGATGGATGATAGATGGATGGATGGATGATAGATGGATGGATGGATGATAGATGGATGATAGATGGATGATAGATGGATGATAGATGGATGATAGATGGATGATAGATGGATGATAGATGGATGATAGATGGATGATAGATGGATGATAGATGGATGATAGATGGATGATAGATGGATGATAGATGGATGATAGATGGATGATAGATGGATGATAGATGGATGATAGATGGATGATAGATGGATGATAGATGGATGATAGATGGATGATAGATGGATGATAGATGGATGATAGATGGATGATAGATGGATGATAGATGGATGATAGATGGATGATAGATGGATGGATGATAGATGGATGGATGATAGATGGATGGATGATAGATGGATGGATGATAGATGGATGGATGATAGATGGATGGATGATAGATGGATGGATGATAGATGGATGGATGATAGATGGATGGATGATAGATGGATGGATGATAGATGGATGGATGATAGATGGATGGATGATAGATGGATGGATGATAGATGGATGGATGATAGATGGATGGATGATAGATGGATGGATGATAGATGGATGGATGATAGATGGATGGATGATAGATGGATGGATGATAGATGGATGGATGATAGATGGATGGATGATAGATGGATGGATGATAGATGGATGGATGATAGATGGATGGATGATGGATGGATGGATGATGGATGGATGGATGATAGATGGATGGATGATAGATGGATGGATGATAGATGGATGGATGGATGGATGATAGATGGATGGATGGATGGATGATAGATGGATGGATGGATGGATGATAGATGGATGGATGATAGATGGATGGATGGATGGATGATAGATGGATGGATGGATGGATGATAGATGGATGGATGGATGATAGATGGATGGATGGATGGATGATAGATGGATGGATGATAGATGGATGGATGATAGATGGATGGATGATATCTAGATATCGATATAGGTATCTAGATATCGATATAGGTATCTAGATATCGATCTATCTATCTCTCTATATATATTTATATAGATATATATATATAGAGATAGATAGATATCTATCTCTCTATATATATTTATATAGATATATATAGAGAGATAGATAGATATCTATCTCTCTATATATATTTATATAGATATATATATAGATATATATATATATATAGAGAGAGAGAGAGAGATAGATCTATATAGATATCTATCTCTCTCTCTCTATATATATATATCTATATATATCTATATAGATATATATATATCTTTGGCTTGGCTTCGCGGACGAAGATTTATGGAGGGGGTAAATGTCCACGTCAGCTGCAAGCTCGTTTGTGGCTGACAAGTCCGATGCGGGACAGACAGACACGGTTGCAGCGGTTGCAGGGGAAAATTGGTTGGTTGGGGTTGGGTGTTGGGTTTTTCCTCCTTTGCCTTTTGTCAGTGAGGTGGGCTCTGCAGTCTTCTTCAAAGGAGGTTGCTGCCCGCCGAACTGTGAGGTGCCAAGATGCACGGTTTGAGGCAATATCAGCCCACTGGCGGTGGTCAATGTGGCAGGCACCAAGAGATTTCTTTAGGCAGTCTGTTCACTCATTTGCAATAAATAGTTAAAACAAAATCCATTCAGCTGGCCAGGAAGCTGAAAATTTCCCAGCCAGAAATTCACCAGATATGCCATTCATCGTTCTCTGGAGAAGCAATGAAAGGTAAAATAAGGATGAAGACAAGGCTTAAACATTCACAGCCACATTCTGTGAGAAGTACTATGCAGATGATCCAAGTCAGCTTCCTTCTGAGATATCCAAATGGGTTAGTCCCGTTTGCATGCATTTGGCCCATAACGTTTGAAGCCCAACACACCAGCTAGTTCCCAATTAATTTGAATGATCAGGCGATTAGAGAAACACTTGAGGGGAAAGTTTATGGGACCAAACATCATTGCAGCTAAAGAATATTCTAGAACCAACTGGAGCTCTAGCCAAGTAATCCTGCAGGTACAGCAATGACATCTGACAAGGTGGAACACGTGGTATGTCTATTCATGTAAAGCAAGGCAACTCAAATAATTACCACCCAATGAGTCAAATCTCAACCATCAGCATGGCATGGAAGGAGTTCTCAGCAATGGTACCAAGTGACAACATTCACCAAAACCCAGGCACGTATGGTGTAGCAATTAGTGTTACGTATTTACAGAGCCAGCGATAGGGACCAAAATTTGAATCCTGCACTGTCTACAAGGAGTTTGTATCTTCTCCCTGTGCCTGTGTGGGCTTTCCCCTGGGCTCCAGTTTCCTCCTACAGTTCAAACTGTAACAGGGGTGTAGGTTAACGGGGTGTAAATTGGGCAACACAAACGGAAATGACCTGTTACCATGCTGTATGTATGTCCATCTCCCTGATGCCCAACTTGGGTTTCACCAGGACCACTCTACTCCAGACAGAGGGCACAGGCAAGCTGGGTATTAGTGAAGAGTGTCACATGGTACCATTACTGACAACACCTTCCATCCTCTGCTTAGCATCTTGTTCTAATCGAGTGCTTGTTCTGATTCTCTCCACTCCCCTTGCAGACAGTGGGCTTGGAATGAGCCTTGTGCCTGACACAAGGCAACAAACATTCCGACACCCTTCAACAAATTGCAAGCCATCATTGACGATGGCTTTCAGGAGTCATTTTCAGAGACAAGCTGTGGGTTGAAGAGAGAAAAATGTTCTTTTCCTTTCTAGTCACCAGGATACTTTTAAGATAACTTTAGTTTTAATATATTACTGTGATAGCTGTATAGATATACACTCTCCCCTCTGCAAAATAAATAATAAAACCTTATTGGCCATCCCAAGTAATCAATTGTAAAACGTCCACAAGCTGACTATCCATAGGTGGGCACTCACAGCAGCTGTCTGTGGACCAAGCACTCCTAGCATTGGCACTTTACCATCAAAGATCTGGGATGGATTCTAGAGGAGCTGATGACTGAGTGCTACTGCATCCCAGTGCATTACTGTTGAACTTTGAAGATAAATGCCCCGAGTTCCTTTCATCCTGACAGTAGAGTCATCCTCTTATTTTCTGGTGTTACTGGTGACCCTCAACCTTCACATTCACTGAACCTCCGTCCTAGTGTTTTGGGCTTGCTTAAACGACATTTACTTTCCACTTCACAATTAAATTTCCTGTTTTACCCAGAAAAATTACTGCAAGGCTCTATCCATCAGACCATGAGATAGGAGCAGAAATAGGCTATTCAGCTCATCAAGACTGCCCCACCATTCAATCATGAGCTGATCCATTTTTTCCACTCAGCCCCACTGCCCAACCTTCTCCCCACAACCTTTGATACTCTAGCTAAACAAGAACCTGCCCGATATACACCCATTGACATGGCCTCGACAGCCACCCGTGGTGACAAATTCCAAATATTCATCACCCTCTGGCTGAAGAAATTCCTCTGCATCTCAGTTCTAAGCAGATGCCCTTTAATCCTGAGGTTGTGCCCTCTTGTCCTGGACTTTCTCAACCCTGGGAGTTTAACAAGATCTTTCCTACAGCTGGGATACCAGCAAGGTAATGAGGCCATAAGACATAGGCTATTCAGCCCATTGAGTCTGTCCTGACATCCATTTTTCCATTCAGCCCCACTGTCCGGGATTCTCCCGACAACATTTGAGGTTTTGGCTAATCAAGAACCTATCAATCTCCGCCTTAAATTCTGGTCCATGTAATACGGGGGAAGAATAGGAGGAAAGAGAAGAGAAATGAATGAATGAGGACAAAGAATAAACAACTTGCAAGGTACTATAGAAATGCAAGTTGACCCACAGCATTTTATAGCCAACAAAATGTTTGAAGTACAGAAAGTTGGAAACAGTATTTATTTATTATAAATGGAAATTTATTTGCATGGCAATTTATTCCTTCGCCATTTGAACTCAAGCCAGATTATAGAAAATGACTCCGTTGATAGCCTTACAAGGCAAAAGCAGCAAACTGGCAGCCCGAGTCTCTGGTCCGAATCAGAACAGGAAGTGATTTTTATTTTTGGACCCTTGGCGTGTTCCAAATTGTATAGACTCAAGCCTGAACCAAACCTCACACCACACAATGTTAATCTCGGCACCTGCATTCCCAGTTTAAATAATGTTTCACATCAAATGGCCTAGGTGTCTTTTTTTCTGCAAATTATGTTCAATCACTCAATCCTTCTGGAGAACAGCCACTTCTCAATAACTGCAGATTTGCTCAAGTAGAAAGCAGGAGCATCGATGGGGAGCAGCACAGTAGAATTTTCTCCGCACAGTTAGGAGACCATCAGCATTATCCAGAGTGGACAATGGAAAGGTCACGTCATTATTTTCTGTCTCTGATAATCGTTAGATGCAGTCGGAATACCAAGTTCAAAGCCAAATTCTGTGAAAGGTGTTGCTCTCACCAGTCAGCACTGCACTCCAGTCAATGGCTTTATAAACAGAGAGTAGCATATTCATGCAGCTCTTCACTAATGGTAACTAACTCCCAGCCTGCTTACAATCACCCACATCAGCTCCACCTCTTCTGATTAGCTCAGGGAAAGAGAAAGACCACTCTTTCCCCCACCAAAAAAAAATAAAACACATACAAGCTGCTAGTCTCCCCCCTGGCATAGATCATGTTGTTACAAGTGTGACACATCAGGCACAGTAACTTCTAGCTGGGTCCATGAATCAAATCAATCACCCTTTCTCCCCTTTATGTTCCACCTCCTCATGAGCGGCAGAGTGGGGATCCCAGACAGGCTCGTTTCCATTTTGAAAGAGACCACCGTTCCCAAATCTTGGAACTCCATCACCAACGACGAGGTTGAGGATGCCCTCATCAGCAGGGACTGTAGCCATTCAAGCAGCACATTGGCCTTCCCACGAAGTGGAGAGGGTGCAGAGAAGGTTTATCAGAATGTTACCTGGGTTTAAGCATCTAGAGTATAGGGAGAGATTGGACAGATTAGGTCTTTATTCTTTGGAGCGTAGAAGGTTGAGAGGGGATTTGATAGAAGTATTTAAGATTATGAAAGGGATAGACAGAGTGGATGTGGATAGACTATTTCCGTTAAGAGGAGGAAAGATTAAAACAAGAGGACATGAGTTAAGAATTAAGGGGCAGAGGTTTAGAGGTAACATGAGGGGGAACTTCTTGACTCAGAGTGGTAGCCGTGTGGAATGAGCTTCCGGGAGAAATAGTGGCGGCGGAGTCAATTGTATTATTTAAGAAAAGGTTGGACAGGTCTATGGATGAGAAGAAGATGGAGGGTTATGGGCATTGTGCAGGGAGGTGGGACTAGAAAGGGGTGTTTGGTTCGGTGCAGACTAGAAGGGCCTAATGGCCTGTTTCCGTGCTGTAATTGTTATGTTATGTTATATTATGGCTGGGCAATAAATGCTGGCCTTGCATCCTGAATAATTTTTTTTTTAAATTACTTCCAAACCCAGAGTGGAAATAAATCATTCTTGATCTGAAGGGACTCTCTAAAAAGAATCCGTAGCCTGTTAACCTCTATCGTTATGACCAGAGAATGCAGTTTCATTGGGTTGTACTTGTACATCAGATGACAATAAACTTGACTTAATAGTTCTCTCTCTACCAATTTATTTCATTGTTGCAACACTATGGCACGTCAGAACGTGGAGTATCATTGAAGAACCCTCAGCAACCTTCAGTCACCTAAATGCAAAGATACTGCTGAGTAAATAACCCTTGGTGATAGAGAACAATTAGAGACCCGATTTAACATGAAGTAGGTGGGTGATGGAGTGAGCTAATGGAGATTTCAGAAGAGAGAAAGAATTAAAGGTGGCTTTCAAAGGAGTTGTGAAAATGGGGCTGCTTGAGTGGTTTCCTCCTGTTCTTAATTTTATTGAAGATGGACCATCGAACTCAGAGGCCAGTGCTCAAATGTAGTCCAGAGTGCGATCTCTCTCAGTAGATGTGCAGAAGCTCCCCCGAATAGTGAGTAATAATGAGCAGATAGGTTTATGGCTAGGAAGAGCTTGGAAGGATGGGTTGGCAGGCAAGTGGAACTTGCCCACAATGGCAACTTGGCCAGCATGGATGTTGGACCAAAGGGGCCTGTTCTCAGCTGCATTGACCCTGCTTTTCTCTATCCATTCCAAAGCTAACTCAAGGAAGATGTTTGAGAATCAGTCATGCAGAATAATGTGGTGGTTGCATTTGACAATAATGAATGCTGAGTTTATTATCATATACATTGTACAACACAAATATGCACCAAAATTCTTACTTTCTGCAGCTGGTCAGGAACTTCATGAAAAAAAAAACGACCACAGTGTAGGTTAAATTAAAAATAAATGATAAATACAAGGTGCCTAAAGCAAGCATTTGGGAATAGCTTGAGGACTGAGATTGTTCCCCATGTCTGCTCCCAGGAGGGTCCCAACCAGTAAATAGATATTGGAGCCCCTCAATACAGGGCTAGCGGAAAAACAAATGGTTCCTCTGCTGTCCTGCATACCTTGATGGCCTCACCATTTGCAAGATTTCATTCAGCTCAATGGCATAGTAGGGAGGCTTTGTGGAGAAGGAGCTCACTTGAAACAAATCCACAAACACAGCTGAAATGTTCTCCAGCACAAGTTGCCATGTGAATGCAGTCAGTGTCACGTATTGAATTACTGATTTACATTTTGGTTCAGTGATAAGAAAATAGAAAACATAACTGCTCCAAACCAGCTTTTCCTGTGCAGATTCAATGATAAAATTGAATTGTTCTGCAAATTGTACACAACCTCTTTGGAGCCGAGAATTTCCCTTTAAACTGCGCTTGAATTCTTTTTTCCAATTCTTCACGAATTCCTGGGTTGGCCACTTTCAGCAGGTGTACGTACGGCCAGCTTGACGGGTTACAAATCTTGAACATGTATCCCTTTTTAACAAGTGATCAATTCAGGGAACTCTCTTTCCAATGAGGAGGAACTTGTTTGCAAAGGAATAATGGAGTTCTGTGAATTGGTTATTTCACAAAGAGCCACAAACAAGCAGATCATATATTGCAAGTATGCCTTCATGTTGCATTCCAGGACTCTGAATGAAGCATTTTTCAAAGTTCAAAGTTATTGTCAGAGTATAAACTTAACTTCACAGGCAACCCTAAAATTCCACGAATCATAGCCCCTGTTAAATTGATGGAAATTTGGGCCAGCAAGTTCCCCAAAAACGGCAAGAGATAATAAACTTAAGTGACTTTGATTAGGGATAAATATTAATTGGGACACTGGACAGGACTTCTCGGTTCTCCTTCAGAATGATCCCAATGTGATTCTTACACCTCACTGAGAATAGACTAACCTTTGGTTTAACTCCTCACCTTCCAATAGCACAGCATTACCCCCTTCCCCTCCATTCACTGCCCACCTCACACACTTGGGCATGTTTCAAATTAACACCTTCTCCACATAGCCAGTCTTCTGATTCATAATGATTTCATAAAACCTTGCAAACAATTGGGCCCTCAAAGTATGAGGAATTGCTAGAGCGATGGTTCCTTTTTCCAGTGGACTCATTACATTGAGGGATTTCCTATTATTTTGTTCCTAGTTGGGATCCTTCTCCTACAAAAATAGATTAGCATGGACATTGTGGAGTGAAATGCAAAAGTCTGCAGACATCATCAATTTTTTGAGGATTTTCCAATCATTTGTTCCTGATTAGGACACTCCCTGTCAAAATTAATATAACAAGGATGTCACCCAGGATTCAGAGAATTCAACTATTGGGAAAGATCAAGCAGGCAACAGCTCATTTCTCCAGATGGGACAGATCAGTCTTAACAGACATCTTCAAAATCATGAAGGCCTCGAGAAGACGACCCACATGCAAATGAGTAATGAGAGACATAAAATAGCCATTGGTTTGAACAACTTTGGAGGAACCGCATGCATCAAAGAGTGGAAAAGAAATCCTGAGCGTAATTGAGAACCTGACAGAAGCATTTAATGGGAGGAATGTTTTGCAAACGTGAGAGAAGAGAGATTTGAGAACAGGCATGGTGGGACTATCACACAGAGCTACTCAAAGAACATGGGTTGCTGTGTTTTGTTTTTGACAGCGCCATCAGCCATCAATGCATGTTCTTAATAAATCTGCTTGAATGACCCTGGAAGAAACTTAGATCTGGAGAAGCTGCCTTAGATGCTCGAGCCTCCTTGGTTTTTATATCCTACAATGTATTCTATTTAAAACTTGCATTTGAATACCCTTTGTGCTCCAACATGTTCCACACCAATGAATCACTTTAAAGTTCATGCAGAACTGCAAAATTAACACGCAGCCACTTGTCTATAGCAAGCTTCCACGGGTGTCGAGATGCAAGTGACTATGTAATTGGTTTTGATAGAGTGGAAACAGGCCCTTCAGCCCAACTTCCCCATCCCGACCAAAGTGCCCCATCCACTAGTCCCACCTGCCTGCATTTGTCCCATGCCCCTCAAAACCCATCTTATCCATGTAGCATCAGAGCAGCAGCAATCATGAAGGATCCATAACCACCCAGCACATGCTCTGTTCTCACTGTTACCATTGGGTGACATTAGGTGCCACAACACTCGCACCACCAGGTTCAGAAACCATCAGACTCCTCAACAACAAACTCAGTCAGGGACTCATTTAAGGACTCTTACTTGTGCACTTTGTTTGTTTTCCCTCTCTGTATTGCACAGTTGTCTATATGTCTTTATATGTGTTCATTGTGTACAGTTTTTTTGCCCTACCAATAAGTGGCAATTCTGCCTGGCCCACTGGAAAAAGAATCTCAGAGTTGTATGTGCTGTCATGTGCGTGCTTTGACAATAAATCTGAAATCTATCCATCCAACTATTTCTTAAATGCTGCAACGTAACTGCCTCACCCACCTCCTCCAGCAACTTCTTCCATTCAACCATCACCCTCTGTGGAAAATGGTTACCTCTCAGGTTCCTACTAAATCTCTCCCGCCTCACGTTAAACCTACGTTCTCCAGATAGATTCCCTTATTTTAAGTGAAAGATTCTGTGTTCACCTATCGGTTTCTCTCAGGAATCTGTGCACTGATACTAATAAATTTTGGTTGGGAGAATATTAATGTTTCTTCCTCAAATTGGGACAATTTTTTAAAAACTTTGATTAGGCAGCTAATGTTCAGCGCCTGTGGTAGAAATGGGGCAACAGGATATGAACCCACAGTGTTCTGTATCAGAGGGAAGAGAGTTGCACAGTGGATAATCACTTCTGGCAAGAACAAAGCGATAAGAACAGCTAATCTTGTTAGCAATGTTGATTGAGAGATAAACCTTGGTTGGAATAGGAGCACCCTGCAAGTTTGACCATTTGATCTGTCTGGGGAAAACCATCCTCAATTCCCATAGTCTGAAATTGTAGGCAGATAAGAAAATATGTAGATACTGGGATCTAATGCAGTACACAAAAGATCTGGACATACATACAACACAGGAACAGGCCATTTCAGCCCATGAGTCCGTATCGCCAAATTTACACCCAATTAACCTACACCTCCAGTATGTTTTGAATGGTGAGAGGAAACTGGAGCCCCCGGGAAAAACCCACGCAGATGCGGGGAGAACATACAAACTCCTTACAGACAGCACAGGATTCAAACCCTGGTCCCAATCACTGGCACTGTAAAGGTGTAGTACTAACTGCTACACCAATCCTGCTACTCTTCTGGAGAAGCTCAGCAGGCCATGCAACATCCATAGAAATTTCACTCCTGAAAAAGGACTCAGGCAAGAAACATTGACCACCTTGCTGCAGGACATGCTGAGTTTCTCCAGCACCTTTTTTGACTGAAAATGCAGCATCCCTTGAGAACTGCCTTAACAACAGGTGTTCCAATCCAAGAGCTATTCACTCACGTGGTAAGGGCAAAATGGTTAGGGTAGCGGTTAGTGCAACACTAATACAGCGCCATTGACCCAGGTTAGAATCTGCCACTGTCTGTAAGGAGTTTGCACTTTCTCCCCATGTCTCCGTTGGTTTCCTTTAGATGCTCTGGTTTCCACCCACCCTTCAAAATGTACGGTGTTGGTAGATTAATTGGTATATTTGGGTGCAAGGGCTTGTGGACTGGAAGGGCCTGTAACTGTGCTGTATATCTTTAAAAACAGTGGAAATTATAAACAAGGTTGTGCCATTCAATCCTTAAATTACAGGTGGATTTATATCCACATTGAAAATAGCAAAGGAAGGGAAAAAAGAGGAGAAAGACAGATGGTGGAGGGAGGAGGGGTTAAGAGGGGGCATGTGGGAACAAAGAAAGGGGGAATTAAGAACCAGAAAGGACAACAGAGTGAGAGGGGAGATGGGCCAGGAATCACTAAAGACACCGTTGGGGAAAGAATTAGGTAGAATGTGAGGAGGATGATAAGGAAGAGGTGGAGAGTGTGAACTGTCAGCAAGAGAATGGCTTTGAAGACACAGTAGTGAAAAGAAATGGAACAGAAGTCAGTGTGAAACCACACTTTGATAAAAACGTGCTCAAAAAACTCCAAGAATAATTGAAATGGTATGGAATGCATAGCCCCATTTCCTTGTAGAATTAAACCAAGCTCTGCCAAACATATTATATTGATAAAAACATACACCCAAGTCACGTGACCAACACACTTTAGAATATTAAGCTATAATAGAGTAAAAATATATTCTTCTGGAACTTCCCATGCACTGACGCAGGTGGCACTAAAGGAGGAAAGAGCAGAACGTGGAACCCTCACTAACACTGACTGGTTCTGCCATTATGTCACACAGCATCAGTAGTTCCATCACAACACCAGTGCCTCTGGTCACGGCTGTGCCTAATAGGGGTCGAGACTGGAGAGCATGCATCTTGCATGCAAGACTCCTTTAGTGAAGTCCACGGGAGAAAGATGGACTACTTTGACAAAAGGAAGGGCCAGGGGCATTGGAAGGCCGTGATGCCTGTCAGTAAAGTTTGAAGACAAGATGTGCAAAGTGACTCATGGGAGGCTCCGGAAAATGAGCAGCAAGTAACACGAATAGATCATGAAAAGAGGCACAGGAAATGAAACGACAGAACTAGGAGGCCCGTGCATGCTGTGCCTCTGTAGAAGACCACTCGAGACATCATCTCTACCTTCTAGAGGAATTCAGCAGGTCAAGTAGCATCAGTGAGAGAAGAGGAGCAGTCATCGATTTGGGTCGAAACATGTCATGAAGTTCCAATTGAACTGCTTGGGTAAGGCTACCGGCCACCATCATGTCAACCTTCTACAGGAGCTCCATCGAGAGTGTCCTGACCAGCTGCATCAGTGTGGTACAGTTGCTGCAGTGAAGTGGTTTGGAGGTCAATCCACAGGACCATAAAAGCAGCAGAGAGGACCACTGGAGTCTCCCTCCCCTCCCCATCCACATGATCGACTGGGATTGTTGTCTGAAGAGGGTGCGCAAAATCATTGAGGACCCCTTCCACCCTATAGACAGCATCTTTCAGCTACTCCCATTGGGAAAGGGTATCAGAGCCAGCACCACCAGGCTGAGGAACAGCTTCTTCCTACAGGCAGCGAGAATGCTGAACAACCAAAGGAACTGCTCACACTGACCATTCAAGACTTTCTTATATCACAAAACAAAATTTATTTATTTATTTGTATATATCAATACTTGTCCTGCATGAGCATTGTCTGTATGTATGCTATGTCTGCTTGTGTGTCTGAATGTTTTCCCCGAGGACCAGGAGTACAGTTAGATGACAAGAAACTTGACGACATCCTTCGGTTAAAGAACGTACCAATCAGCCACCCACCCATAAGAAGGGTTGAACAGTCCTCGATTAAGACTTGAGCTGTTTCTCTTCCCACAGATGCAGTCTGGTTTGCTGAGTATTTCCATTATGTTCTATTTTTATTCCAGAGAGGATTGGTTTGACCATTAACTCAAGACTAAAGGGAGGGGACATTGATATTAAACAATGGTCAATATTAAAAATAAATCCACTTATCTTCTAAAAATGCAACAAAGGAAAGAACTGGCTTTTTAAGAATTCAGGAAAAGCAGATTATAATGTTGCTTCCTCCTGTAACCCACGTTGATTTGTCATTCACTTCAGCCAATCTCATTTGCTCAAAACACAATTCATTTTCCCCTCAATTATAATCCAAATAGAGTATTTTGGAATGATACAGGCCCTTTGGGAAAATTCCCCAAGTGATTTCTTGCTTGCTTTAACAATTATGTTTTTTTTTATATAAACAGACACTGCGTTCTGTGAAATTATTCCCATTTTCACGGAACGCAAATTCTGTAAAAAGCTCGGAAGCTCAGAACCAAAATGCGGGTGTCATTCCAGTTCCGACTTTTTTCCTTCCAGACCCCTTGTCATTTTCATTGCAGACATTCCAGGACCAATTCAGGTCATGATGTGTAACATAACATAACAATTACAGCACGGAAACAGGCCATTAGGCCCTTCTAGTCCGCACCGAACCAAACACCCCTTTCTAGTCCCACCTCCTTGCACAATGCCCATAAACCTCCATCTTCTTCTCATCCATATACCTGTCCAACCTTTTCTTAAATAATACAATTGACTCCGCCGCCACTATTTCTCCCGGAAGATGATTCCACACAGCTACCACTCTCTGAGTAAAGAAGTTCCCCCTCATGTTACCTCTAAACCTCTGCCCCTTAATTCTTAACTCATGTCCTCTTGTTTTAATCTTTCCTCCTCTTAACGGAAATAGTCTATCCACATCCATTCTGTGTATTGTGTACCATCATTTTCTGGTAAATTGTGCACCGTAATTTTTTAGTGCTGCCTGCTCGCTCCTGCAGCCTGCTCTTCCGCTCTGCCATAGCAGTCCACTGCCTACTCTCTGTTGCAGTGAGCCGCTAAGCCTAACCCTAAAGGGCTGTGCTTTGCAGCTTTGATTAGCAACTCCATGAGGCCTACACACATATCCCATGCTGAAAATGGAAAGGGAATAAGCAGAAATCCCACTCCTAGAAGCTGATGTCTATTATCCAGCTATGCAATCTGTCCCCAAGCCAATTCCCTTGCATTACAATTCTCTACCCCATTCTCTTGCTGACATGCCTGTCCATGGTTGCATGCACTGCCAGGCTGAGACCACCTGCAAATTGGAGGAACAACACCTCATCTTCTGTCTGGGCACCTTCCAACCACATCAAGATTAACTTCCAGTTTCCATTAACCACGCCCCCCCCCCCTTCCCCTGTCTCGTTCTCTCTCTCTTTCTTTCTCCCCTTTTCCATCTCCTTTCACATCAATTCTCACCTTTCCTCTTCTCACAGCCAATTGACACCTTTTGATCTGGACTCCCCCACCCCCTCCCCTTTCTCTCTCTCCATTCTTTATTCAGACACCTTCCTGTTTTTTGTTTGTACCTTGAAGAAGAGCTCAGATCTGAAACGTTGGTTATATATATATTTTACCCCCTATGGATGCTTTGAGACCTGCTGATATCTTCCAGCATTTCTGTAGGTTTTTACTACAATCACAGCATCTACAGACTTGCATGCTTGATTCTGCCCAAGGACAGACTGAATAAAAACTACACCTACAGCCCAGCAAGCTTGGAAGTCACAGCTGCCTCCTTATGTAAACACACCATTAAACCTCTTACTTGGATGCAAATACCTGCATTGTTCAAGGCATTGGGAGCTCAGATGGGTGGATGGCCAAGGCAAGGATCCCCGGTCGGGGAGTCAGGAGCTTGCATGGGCAGGTGTTGGGGCCAAGGAGAAAGTCTGTAGCCGGGGCATTGGGAGTTCTGGTGGGCAGGCAGTCAGGGCCAAAAATAGGGCATTGACTTTTACATGGAATCAACCATCACACAGGTATATACGGTAATCCTCAGTCAATATTAGAGAAAACAGTTTAGTTCACTATTAGAAGTCCTGGGGTTTGAAAAATGCTTACCTTGGACTGATTTGCTGCTACATTCCTCTTTTGAAACTTACCAAAAGTGTAACAAGACACCTGGAAGTGAAGGAGAAATAGAGAAAGAGAATAGAAAAAATGCAGCAAGAGCAAATAGAGGAGAAAAGTGGATGAAATAGAAAAAGAAACAAAGTAGAAAGAAAAAAGGCAGCCTCCACTTCATTGGGGAGACTGGATGCAGACTAGGAGATAGGTTTACTGAGCACCTTCGCTCTGACTACTACAAGAGCAAGAACTTTTAATGGCTAACCATACTCCATTGCCACACCAACCTGTTTGTCCATGGCCTCATGCACCATCAAACCAAAGCCACCCACAAATTGGAGGAATACTTTATATTCTGTTTGGGCAGTCTGCATCCACATCACCTTCTCCAATTTCCATTAACCCCCACCCCCAGTCTCTTTCTTTCCCTATCCCTCTGTCTCTTTTCCATCAGCTTTCCTATCCCTCCCCTTCCATCTTATCCCTCTGCCCTCTTCCCATCACTTAGGTTCTTTCTCTTCCCTCCTCTCACATCTTTCCACCTCTTCCCTGCATCACGGACTGGTACGGGGGCACTAATACCTCGGAGCAGAAAGCCCTGCAAAATGTGCTGGACACAGCGCAGGACATCACAGGCAAAACCCTCCCCACTATTGAGAACATCTACAGGGAACGCTGCCATCGGAGAGCAGCAGAAATCATCAAAGACCCTTACCATCCAGCATCCAGCATCCAGCTCTGTTCTTGCTGTGGCCATCATGAAAGAGGTCTTGGTGCCACAGGGCTTGTACCATCAGTTTAGGAAAAGATGCTACCCCTCCACCATCAGACTCCCCAACAACAAACTCAATCTGGGACTCATTTAAGGACTCTCACTTTGCACATTATTTATATTGAATATTAATTCTCTGTATTGCAGAGTTTGTGTGTACTTCCTGGTTTATCTTTTGTATACGTATCTTTTGCTGAGCAGTTTTTTTTGCATACTAATAAGTAGAATTTCTACCTGGTCTGCAGGAAAAAGAATCTTAGGATTGTATATGTCATGTCATGTGTGTACTCTGACAATAAATCTGAACTTCGAACATGGCCTGTTATCCTGTGCTCCTCTCCTCCCTCTCCCCACCTTTTTATTTTGGCAACTACCTTTACCCCGATTGCTTACAAAGGCCTCAGGACCAAAATGTTGGTTACCTTTTACTTCCTATGGATGCTGTGTGACCTGTTGAATTTCTCTGCTGCATTTGTGTATTGCACTCGATCCCAGCATCTGAACATTTTCTTGTTTAAGTGCATTTAAAATATACTTCTGCCTGACAGTCCACAAAATAGTTTTTGAAGTTAACTATTGTTCTAATGACAGAAATAAAATAAACAGGTCCCAAAAGTAGCAAAGTCATGTAGTCTTGGTGCTCTGAACCCGAGCATGCAATCAAGGCCTCTGATCATGTAGCTGCCCATCATTCTGGACTGGTTTCCAGCTTGTTTCCACGTGCCTGGAGTAGGACTCAAACTCACAGCTTTCCTGGGAAGGCACAGTGGTGCATCCAACAGAGTTGCTGCCTCAAAGCTTCAACGACCCCTTTCAATGTTAACTTCCAGTGCTGTCTGCATTCTCCCTGTGAATACATGGGCTTCCCCGGGTGCCCTGGTTTCCTCCCACATCCCAAAGATGTGCAGGCTGGTGGGTTCATTGGGCCACTGTAAAATGCCCTGCTGTGCAGATGAGTGATAGAATCTGGGACAGGGATGAGTTGGTGGGAATGTGGGGGAGAATAAAATGAGGCGATTGTAGATGCATGAGGACAAAGGGCTTATTCCTAAACAGTATTACCCTTTCCCTCTGTGACTCAAGAGAAGAGAGTCTAAGTAACTGAATCTTCAGTGTTTGGCCACACCAATAGAACACCACAAGGATGACAGAGTGGTTCAAATTACACCATCCCTCCACAGTCAGAGGGCCTGACACAAGCTGGATATCACCTAACCCTGAAGAGGTACACAGCTTCCGTGAGCTAGCTTCTCTCATTGAAGCAGTTCACAAGCATTAAGTGATATCTGTTGGCCTCAGGCAGCACTCTCCACAAACCACTGGACTGCAGAGCGAAGAAAAAAAATGTCTTTTCTTCCGCCCCCTCTTTTCCCACTCAGATTCCCAACGACAACACATTCTCTTGTCACATGACTAAAGGATTAACCCATTCCCCAGGTTCTCATTTGAGTCTGCCGCAAACAGTAAAATCTATCCAACCCTCCAGACACCATTGAGAAGCAGAGGATGACAGAGGAAACATGGGTGCCACCAGGAACACTATCGCTGAACTGACAACCTCCTGCAGTGGACCTCACCTCCACTGGACTACATTCCCAGCAGACCAGATACTTCAGCACATGAATTTTATATTTGGTACATCTCCTTTCATCCAAGTGTGGAGTGGAAGGAGGAAATAAAGCAAAACTATTTTTCCTAAGATGAGTTTGTATTCTAGTTGGGCTTTTACTCTTGGCTGCATCTCTTTGACATTCTCCAATCGAGCACAAACATCTTTACTCCTTTAATTCTGGCTTCTTAGGAGGCGAGTGCAGTTCAGAACTTCACACAAATTTCCTCCCTGTGCACAGACCATTTGCATCTCCCGCTCCCTAAGAAAAGCAGGTAACACACAAGTGGTCCGAGCACTCCCCAGATCCACCCTCTCCTCCCTCTGCCCTTTGGGGGCATCTCCTCATGGCGGACATGAAGTAACGCAACTAATGTGTACATCTCGCCTGTGCAGAGCAAGAGGCTGGCCATCTTCCAGCAGCTCCCACCGTTGCTGGCGATGTTCAGGCCAGTTGTTCCGACTGGTGACTTCAACTGCATCATAGATAGAGCTGGATGATCCAGCGGTGAAGAGAGTAGACTGCACAGCTTCTTCAGACTCCTGATGGAGACGGTAAAGGACACACAGCTGTGCAATACCTTCAGCAACCCTGTAGGTGGAGCATAGCCACAGCCCACCTGGTTGAGATCAAATGGCTCAAACAGGTCCTGAATAGACTCTCTCTTCATGTCAAAGGCCGACACGGTCAGAACCACCGACGTCGCGTGGTGTATTTCTCTGACCACTGCCTCCTTCGCACATCCTGTCACATACAGGAGGACCAGAAGTTGGGCAGGGGACACGAAAGCTGAATGTGAAGTTGCTGTACCCAGAAGCTGTACAGTTGAAGAACCTTGAAACCCAGTGACCCGGTGGGAAGCGACCAAGGAGAACATCAAGAGGTTCTTTAACCTTAAAGGTGTTCAGAGGACAAGACAGAGACAGAGAGAGCTGAGCCATCTCAAGAGAGGTGGATGTGAGGGAGGAACAGAGAGGTAAAGAGCCAGCAAGCTTTGCTATTCACCTCAGAGTCCTCCAATCCCGAGTTCGCACAGTGGAGCAGGATGAGACGTGCTTACATTTCTTCTTCCAATAGGTTCACAGAGGGAACTCTGTGATCCACAGCCTGGAGGAAGAGGATGGCTCAATCACATCCTCACAGACTGGCATTCAGAGAATGGGCAGATCCTTTTATGACACAAATGTTCCCAACATTTCCTGTCCTAATCATGGAGATCTTGGACAATAGTATGAGAAAATGTTTGGAACAGCCAATTTCTCTGGGGGAGATGACGGACTCAATCTGCTCCTTTGGGTCGGGTAAGACTCCTGGAAGCAATGACCTACCTGCTGAGTTGTACACAGCTCTGTGGGACTGGGTGGGCCCGGACCTGCTGGAAGTATACAATGCTATGGTCCTGGCAGGAACCACATCAGACTGCATGAAGAAGGGCCTCATCACCCACATCTATAAAAAGGGGGCAGAAGAGGATATCAGGAATTGGAGACCTATTTCACTACAAAATGTGGACTACAAAATCCTGTCCAAGACCATTACCAATCGAGTCAAGACTGCTCTGGACAGGTAATCTGTTCAGGGACACCATTGCCGACATGCAGGACAGTGGGGTGGGTGCCTGACTGGTCAGCTTAGACCAGGAGAAAGCTGTTGACTGGAGAGCGTACATGTACATGATGGATGTCCTCTCCAAAATGGGTTTTGGGGAAGGTATCCAGAAATGGATTAAACTGCTCTACACAGACACTTCCTGTCCAAATCAATGGGTGGGAAGTAGATAGCCTAGCCATCGTCTGGTGTCTCCAGACTTGTATGCATGTTGTATAGATCCCTTTGCCGAATCCATCAGGAAGGATGAAGGCACAAGAGGAGTGATATTGCCTGGCAGTGGAGGCAACCGGGTCAAGGCCTCCCTGTACATGGACATCGTCGTGGTCTTCCGTTTGGATACATGATCGGTCTAGACACTGACCAGCATATGCATGCAATTTGAGTCTGCATTGGACACCAGGGTTAACCAAATGAAGAGCGAGGCAATGCTCTTTGGTAAATGGTTCAAATGGTCAACCATCCCCTTCACAGTCAGAACTGACTACCTGAAGGTGCTGGAGATCTGGTTTTAAGGGGCTGAGTTGTGCATCAATAATTCATTGGAGCAGATTACTAAAGTCCACCAAAAATTGGGACCGTGGGTGTGGCACTCCCTCGATAATAGGGAAGTACCTAGAGAGGTCATCAGGCATGAGGTGATCTCAGTGCTGCTGTACATGGCACAGGTGTGGCCCATGTCTCACACTTGCATCTTGGCAATCTGTGTTCTGATTCCTTTGGAGCTCCAAAATAAAGGGTCAAAAGGAGCACCATGTACAAGTCACCAGAAAATGGGGCAAGGGTGTACCCAATGTGGTGGTCATCCTGATGACCACCTTCATATGTGACTGCATCAAACTGTGCATTGAACCAAGGTATGAGGGTACCAAGTGCCGCTATGTGCTGAGGTTCTACCTGTCCCAGGTGTTGCAAAGGATAGGCTTGGCCCCATTGCCGCGCAATGTCCCAGCTAGCTGGACTTTGCTGCACAACCTATCCTTCGTGGAAAAGTTCTTCCAGGACAACACCTTCGACCATTAGGCAGTGGTCAGCATGGAACATCCTGCAGAAACTGAGACAGGAGGACTCAATGGATCTGGTGAGATGGCTTTCTGAACAGACAGTCCATGTCATCTGGCGGAATGCCCCATCACCTGGCTCACTAATAAGCACCGGGACTTGGCCTGGCTGGCAGTGGGAGGAGCCCTCCTAGTGAGATCCTTCCTGCACAACCGGAGCATTACCCCCAATGCATGTTGTCCTCAGGATGGCTACAGTGGTTGGAGACCGTTGCCCATCTCTTTACCGAATGCAGATTCACAAGCAGGGAGTCGAGAGGGATGCAGAGGGCTCTGTCACACTTCATCCCTGATTTACAGACTGTTCCCAGGGACATACTCTGACTCCAACATCCAGAACTGCTGGAAGGCCATCAAATTGGTGAAGATCACCCTTTGGTCAACCAGAAACCCATTGGTCTTTCAGCACACTGAGATGTCGGCCTGGGAACTCATTCCAGGCTGCAGCACTACGTGCTGAGGGACGCGCTGAGGCTTGGTGCAGCCAATGGGAGGCCACTGTGGGGAAGAACAGTTTAGAGTCCTCCTATTACTGGGCTCTGAGGGGCCTTAAATCAACAGGTGGGGGGGGGGGGGGGGAGGGAGGGAGGAACAACAAGGTGCCACAGGGATGGTAACAGAGCATTAATGGAGAAAGTAAAATGTAAAATATGCAATGATGAGATGATTATCACCATGTAAAAGTTATTTGAACAGTTCTTTTCTCCTGTATTGAAAATAATTTACATGATATGATGTAAACGATGAATGTAAATTCTTGAACAGTTTCTTTCCTGTATTGTATATAATTTATTATGAATTTATCATAAATAAATTATATTTTTGGAAAACCATGATATTGGGAGAGAATGAGCCATAATTGCTCTAGGATTAGACAAGGTGGACCTTCAGGGTCAAAAGACCTCCATAACAATTGGTATGATGTGGTGTAAACTACTTCATTGCCACTGCAGCAAGGTGCTATGTAAATTCAAAGACCATTATGCCGAGCTATTTCAAGGAACTATAAACATTTGCTGCAGAAAAATGTTTTGGACAATGGACTTCACTTTCAGTGGAAAGTTGTGTTTCTTTTCTGTGAAAAGAGTTCAGAAATTCCTTTTTTCTCTTATTTGGCTTCAACAATTTTGCTGCTGCCTCAGCTCGAGCACTGGCTACATCCCAGGTTTCCTTTTGATGTCTTGACACCATGTCATTGCAAATCAGGAGATCATCAAAAGGAACAATAGCTGAGCAGACCTCCTCTGGCCCCAGAGACGTCAGCCATCTACCTTTGCCCTTTTGGAAATCCGGGAAACTATTTCCCATGTCTCTGAATGACATGGTGATGAAATGCCATAATCCTCCGTCACTAAGCACTGCCACGCAAGGTACGAGAGCAGCGTGCACTTGTGGCAATATGACCAACTTTATAACTGGCTCAGGGGGTAATAGTATTCTGTGTGGCCTGAAGCCCGTGGGTTCAAATCCTACTGCCCATTTAAATCCCCAGGAGTCATCATCACAGAGGACCTTTCCTGGACTCAACATACGAATATCATTGTAAAGAAAGCACGTCAGTGCCTACTTCCTCAGAAGTTTGCGGAAGCTCAGTACAACGTTGGAAATCTTGGCAAACTTCTGCAGATGCGTAGTGGAAAGCTGACAGACTACATCACAGCCTGGTATGAGCGCGCTAAGACCTCTGAGCGGAAAGCCCTGCAAAAGGGTAATGGACACAGCCCAGTACATCACAGACAAAACTCTTCACACCATTGAGAATATTTACAGAAGAGCAGTAGCAATCAAGGATTCACACCACCTTGAACCTGCTCTGTTCCCATCACCATCTTGAATCCTGTTCCAAAACCTGGTCTCCAGCAGCTCACAGCTTGTTCAAGTCCTTGAACCAACTTGCCAACTATGAGCCCCTCAATGGTCTGCTGCCATGATTACCATCCTGTAGTGTCCTCTCATCTGCTTCTCCTCCTCAACAGAGGGTGTTCTCCCAGTTTCTGGTCCACCGCTCCCCAGGAGTCTATAACTCCTCGTGGTATGCTGCCCAGCAGAGATGCTGCGATCTTGGGCACAGGCAGCAAGGTTGCAGAATTTATACAAGAAACACCATTGGCTCCATCAACAGGCCATTTAAAGCCTGTATGGAGCGTTGGTATCAGGACTGGGAAGTCGGATCCTGCGGAGCAGCGCTTTGTCTCTGCTCGCTGATCTCTTGGGTCAGCGCCAGCGGTAGCGTTGCTGTTACAGCAGCTCCACCAGATTTTAAAATGAGTTCACGGTCGTATTCATTGTACAATGTACAGATACATTGAAACTTATTTGCTTCAGCCACAGGTACTTTGTTATAGTAAAGCAACTCCAATAGTATACATTAAAAAATAATAAATACAAAAGCTGATAGATAATAAATATTCGTACCATACTGCAAGAAAAAAAGTGTTACATTAGTCGAGACAATCCTCTTGTGGTTTTGAAGTAGTTTTGTGGTTGATGTACCAAGGGGAGGTTCAAGAGCCTGATAGTAGTTGGAAAGAAACTGCACTTGAACCTCAAGGTGCTGGATTTCAGGCTTCTGTACCTTCTTCCTGAAGGTATCAGTGAGAAGAGGTTATGACCACAGTAATGGGGATCCTTTATGATGTTGGCTGCCACGGATGGAAGGTCAGAGCCAGTGATGCAGCTGGCTACGTTTGCTACCTCCTGCAGCTTTCTGCATTCCTGGGCACTTGAATTACCAAACCAGACAGTCACTATACTTTCCATAGTGCACCATTCAGAATCAAATTGACATATTTCAAGTTAATGGTCATGAGTATCAAGGTCCAGTGAGAAAATATGTTTGGTGAGCAGTTCAGCTAGTCACCCCATCCATACATAGTTCAGCAGTTAAAAACATAGTACAGAGTTACCCAGAGATATCAGTTAGTACAGAGCAGAGGCAACGTTATTTTACTAGAGCGAGCAGACTCGGCACCAAGGAGAGGCAACCGTGTGCATTGCCCCCTGCCCAGAGAGCTTCTGGCACCGACCCGAAGTGCAAGGTTAATTCAGGAATCAGCGTCAGCAAGAAAAAAAACCTTCCTTGAATTTGGTTGAGCAGAATGTCACACTTGTGAATCTTCTTCCCAACAGGGGAATACAGCATGGCTGAGTGGGATGAGCCTTTCAACAAGTTGGCTTTGCTTTGCAGAACTTTCTGATATCTCTGTACTATTAATCTATATAAAATTAAAGTTACCCTCATTTTGAACAACTTTTCCCCTCACACTCCTCCAAATCAGTGGGAATCGACATCGATCCATGCTGTGCCAGATCCTGTCGATGCATGGATCGAGTCCTTTTTACTTGCGTCCCCAAGGCTCCTGTTCCACTGCTCTGAGGATTGCATTAAAGCTGGCTCTTGATCTCATACAAAACTCAAATATTTCATAATCCACATTGCCGATTTTGACTGTGAAAATTAGACTTTTTTTGTTATTGCGATAGGGAGATGAAAGAATAAACATCAGTGCAACCATTCAATAAAAATCAGGGTTGATCTTGGCTTCAGCCCCCACTAATCTGCCTATTCCTTCAATTCCTCGACACTTCAAAGATCATTTATTGGGTTTTAAATATATTCAATGATTCTACCTTCACAGTTCTGTGGGAGGAGAAAATTTCATGACCCCTGAGAGAAAAAGAAAATCCTCTTTCCCTTGATTGGGGAAAGCCTACATCTGAAACGAAAGTCTCCTGGTTCTAAGTTCCCCACGAGGACAAACATCCTCTCAGCATCTTCTTGTTAAGCCCCTCCCCTTAAATCTTAACAAAATTCAGTAAGATCAACTCCAATTGCCCCCATTAAGAGTGAGGATGCAGATCAGCTGTAATCTCACTGAACAGACCGAACGATTTGAACGGTCTATCCTGCCTGCTTAAGTATGAGAAACAAGGCACTTGCTGGTGTTACAGTGACCAAAGGTCAAGAGAAACTTTATGTCCTTTGTAAAGACAAAGCATGCAATGCGCTCTACAGAAATATTGGCTATTTAAATGTTTTTAATTTAGATATACAGCATGGCATCAGGCCCTACTAGCCGTGCCGCCCAATTACACCCAATTGACCTTCACCCCCCGGTATGTTTTGATGGTGGAAGGAAACTGGAGCCTTGGGAGGAAACCCACACAAACAGGGGAGAACGTACAAACTCATTACAGACAGTGTGGGATTCAAACCCAAGTCCTGATCACTGGCGCATGAACCAGCACTGCACTAACCACTACGCCAACCATATTGTGTATGATTGGCTAATGGTTAAATTACTGGAACCAAGTCAAGAGTTTGAGAATACCATCACGTTATATAAATGTCACTTTATTGGGAGAGGGAAAAAAACATCTTGGTTACAATAACTGGAAACTACTGGAGTACTGCAAATAAATCTGGTTCATGAAGAGAAGAAATAACAAGCCTTGGCCGAAATAGTTACGATACTTTAAAGTTCCAGCATCTGCAGAATTTGCGCTTCTCTTCTCATCTGGTTCACCATCGTCTTCCAAGGAATTCACATTGGCCTGTGTGCAGCTTCATTCCCGCTCCAGTTAGCTCGTCAGATTGGGACATTCAGCAATCTTTGTTGGCATTTTAAATGACAACCACACATGCCAATAAGACAAGTATACCTTGCAACTGAACAAGGAACTGGTGAGGCTGTATCAGAAACATTGTGTTTTTCTGGTCTCCTTACTTGAGGAAGGATGCACTGACTTTGGACCGATACAGAGGAGGTTCACCAAGTTGATTCCAGAGATTCAAGGGTTAGCCTATGAGGAAAGATTGAGTCATCTGGGACTGTACTCACTGGAATTTAGAAGAATGAGAGGGGATCTTACAAAAGCATATAAAATTATGTAAGGTAAGGATTAGATTGAGGTAGGTAAGTTTTTTTCCTTTCATAGTAGAGACCAGAACTAAGGGACATAGCCTCAAGATTCAGGGTAGTAGATTTAGGACAGAGAAAAGGAGGAACTGTTTTTCCCAGAAGGTGGCAAATCTGTGGAATTTGTTGCCCATTGAGGCGACCTCAATAAATACATTTAGGACAAGGATGGATACATTTTTAAATAGTAAGGGATATGGGGAAAAGGCAGTTAGTTCGAGATCAGCCTGGCAGAGCAGGCTTGACGGGCCAGATGGAAAACAACTCGTACTTTATCGTCTCACTGTTATGCACTGTGGCTGAGGGCTAATGCTCAGCTCACCTTTTTATTGTTACGGGCCCAGAGGACACCAAATCCCAGCAGCAATAGAAATTCACCAAGACAAATAGTTATTTAAATAAGTCATATTAAATTTTCTTTAAATGTAAAAACAGAATCAAACTTTAACTTATTACTATTAACAACCCCCTTCTCATTCAAAGCGCACGTGTGTGTAATGTGTATAAGTTCAGAAAAGTTATTTGATTCACAATCCAATTTCATTTCTCACTCCTCCAAGCTCACTGGTATCAAGCAATTCTAATACTGGGCACAGAGTTTAACCTTTATGAATTTTTACCAAGCTCTGGTGCTTAAAGGAAATTGGTTACCACTCTGGAAGGATCTTGTCTGTTTCAGAGAGAGATTTGTTGTTCATAAGACACACAAACTGATCAGCCACCTCAATGTCTTGCCGAAGAAACTTGCACCATGAGGGTTTTCCAAATTATGATCTTTTCTTCTGCAGATCACCACAGAGTTTCTTTTGTTTCCCTTATTTCAAGTGAAACACTCTCGCCAGCCATTTCCTCTTGTATCGACCTCAAGAGTTTTCAACCGGCTGAACTCAGAACTTACAACCAGTCTTTAAAATGGGGTTTCAACAAACTGCCAGTTTGCCATGACTGCAGAAATTAGTTCTCTCTCTTAGAGAAAGCCTGCTTGGTCTCTTCTCTCTGCTTGCAAAATCACATGACCTCCTTAGAACAGCAAACTGCAACCAGACAAATTGCAGCACCGGACCCAAACTTCTGAGTCCGTTCATCTGTTGCTTTCAAAACAATAATCAATTTACTCCTCCTTTTGAAATTCTCCTTGTTTTATTGTCTTTGCAAAGGCTCTCGTTGCCTGCATGACTCACTTTCAGTAAAACTCTGGCATTTTAAATGAGATCTGTTTTGTGAAGTGTTTGTGTTTGTTTGTGACCTACACTATACTCACAATCTACCTCCTTCAAAAACACATCTATATACAATATAATACATGATATAATCCATCATAGTATACTGGAGGTGATGGTCTAGGAAAAAACCCACAAGACATAGGAGCAGCTCATTGTGTCTACCCTGCCATTTAATCATGAGCTGATCCATTTTCCCCATTCACCCCCACTGTCCAGTCTTCTCCCTATAACCTTCGATGTCCTGGCCAATCAAAAACCTATCAATCTCTGCCTTGAATACACCTGGCCTCCACAACCACGTGTGGCAACAAATTTCACAGATTCATCACTTTCTGCCTCAAGAAATTCCTCCGCATCCCTATTCTCAGCAACACCCTTCAATCCTGAAGTTGTGCCCTCTTGCCCTAGACAACTTTTCTGCATCTACTTTGCCATGTGTTTCAACACTGAAAATGTTCCGATGATTGGTGTCACTACATTGACTTGGCATTTCACCCTTTATTATTTTCCACAATCTCTTGGTGCCTGCCACATTGACCACCGCCAGTGGGCTGATATCGCCTCAAACCGTGCATCTTGGCACCTCACAGTTTGGCGGTCAGCAACCTCCTTTGAAGAAGACCGCAGAGCCCACCTCACTGACAAAAGGCAAAGGAGGAAAAACCCAACACCCAACCCCAACCAACCAATTTTCCCCTGCAGCCGCTGCAACCGTGTCTGTCTGTCCCACATCGGACTTGTCAGCCACAAACGAGCCTGCAGCTGACGTGGACTTTTACCCCCTCCATAAATCTTCGTCCGCGAAGCCAAGCCAAAGAAAGAAAAGATTTTCCACAAGTATTCAAGCCACCACGTTCTATTTTAAACCAAGCAATACAGTAACTCGGAAAATGGTGGAAGATGTTGGATTAGAAAGGCTATATCACAGCATGAAAGCACCAAGCACACATTGGGAATATGGGTTTTGCAAAGACCAGCTGGGTGGAGAGGTGAGGGGAATGGGACCAGTCTTTCCCCAGGGTAGATGGTTCTAGAACTAGAGGGAAATAAAACACAAAAGTCTCCACACATCATGGTTGAAGAAAGAACACAACACTGGAGAAAGTCATCAGGTCAAACAGTGTACTTTATATAGCAAAGATACATAACCAACAATTCTGGCTTGAGCCCTTTATCAAGGTATATAGACATAGAGGGCATAGGTTTAAAGATGAGAGGGGAGAGATTTAAGAGGAACCTGAGGGTCAACTTTTTCCATCCAGAGGGTGATTTGTGCATGGAATGAGCTGCCAGAGGAAACTGCAGAAGCAGGCACCATTTTGATGTTCAAAAGACATTTGGAAAGAAATACGGAAAGGCTGATAAACAGAATACAGAAAATAAGACTGGCCCACAATGCTGACTTGCTAGCAATGGGCATGTTGGGCTGAAGGGTCTGTTCTGTGAATCTATGACAGATCACTGAGGGAGGGGAGATGAAAAACCTGTGCTCATGGTAACTGCTCAGCTACGAGGAGACACAGAATTTTCCACTCTATTCATCCCACTGGTTTGAAAGACTGGTTCCCAACCCAGATGAGAGGCAAGATCAGCTGCCCAGTGGCCACCAATTTCAATTCTCCATCCCATTCCCTTGCTGGCATGTCTATCCATGGTCTCACGAACAGCCAGACTGAGATCACCTGCAAATTGAAGGAACAACATCTTATCTTTTGACTGGGCACCTTCCACTGGATGGCATTAACATAGATTTCTCAGGCTTTCATTTAAACCCCCCAACCTCTTTCCCCGTCACCTTGCCCCAGTTCTGTCTCTCTCCCTTTTCCCTGTCTTTTCTTTTGCACAGACATAATAAATTTTTGCCCCTCCTCTTATCATATCCATTTAACACCTTTTGTTGGTCTCAATTCCTCCCCCAACCAGCATTGTCTGAATTCTAAGATTTCCTGCTCTTGGCTCATTCTTATTCCTTGAAGAAGGGTTCAGGCCCGAAATGTCAGCAATTGTCAAATCCTATAGACGTTGTAAAGACTGGCTGAGTTCCTCCAGTATTTCAGTATGTTTTTAACTATAATCACAGTGTCTGCAGACTTTTGTGTCAGCTTCCAGCCAGGAGAACAATGGTCAGCAGGGATGGCAACCCCCATCAACTACCAATTCCTCTCCAAATGCACAGCATACATTACCAGCCCAAGTGTTAAACGAAAAAAAATCTAGAGGCTGGGGTAGAGTACAACACACAAAAGTGCGGAACAGTTAGCGTAGCGGCTAGCACTACACTATTTCGGCACCAGCAATTGGGATCGGAGTTTGAATCCCACACTTCTGTAAGGAGTTTGCACATTCTCCCTGTGTCTGCCTGGGTCCCAGTCTCCTTTCACTGTTCAAAACGTACCAGGGGTTGTAGGTCATTTGGGTGTAATTGGGCAGCACAGACTCATGGGCCAAAAGGGCCCATTTTCCGTGATGTATGGCTAAAAATAAAATCAACAGGTCATACATCATCCTCAGGAACTCTGACCTAGACACTTGATCGAAGGGCCCAGGCCCGAAAGGTTGATTACCTTTTACTTCCTATGGATGCTGCATGACCTGTTGAGTTCTCCAGCACTTTTGTGTGTGTGGCTGATCCTAAATTCCCAAACTCAGCAGAAGCACTGCAGCGGTCCATGAGCAATTCACTCACCCCTTCTGGACCAGTTAAGAATGGGCCATGATATCCACATTTAAAACACCTCCCCCACAAAACACACCAACTCTCATCAACAAGCTCACGGCCTTCGTTGAGTCAGACACTTGCGAATAAGACACCTCAATGACAACACCAAAACTTTTGCTTCAAGTCTGACTGTAGATTTCAACAGAAAAATATCCCCCTCAACTGGGCCCATTATCACTCATGTCCTTCTAGTGCTCCTAACTCCTGTTTATGGATCTGCTACATTGTTCACCTCACGCCCTGCTCAATGTTCAGCTCTCCTGATCGAGTAGGACTTGCAGGCAGAAAGGTTATTTTACAACCACACTTTTGAACAGGTTTCCATCCGAAGCAAGATTGCTGAGATAAGTATACCTCAACTGAGCAGCTCCTTTTAATTAAAAAAAATAAGTATGGTGCAAAGTGCCAGGTTCTGAACTTACCAGCATGCAGTGGAACAATTGACCAATCTGGGAGAACAATAGACATCCTTTCACTCCAGACCCACAGGCTAAAATGTAATGAAGGCACATACAAATGGTAACTAGAAAGCCCTCATATCAATGAGTTCAAAGGACCAGTCTTGACATTTAAAAGATTTCTCACCCTGTAAAATTGCAACAGTATTCTGTAAAAACACACTCCACTCCCTCAGAATGGAGAGATAATCATCTCAAGTCTCCACGCTTCACCAAGGAAAAATAAGTGCAGATTTATGATTGTGACAGAAAAATGTTGCTATTCAGATTCCTTGGCGAGATATCATCCTTATTTTGTTGAACAAAAGAAAACAACTGAAAAAAATACAAATGCTGGAGAAACTCAGCAGGTCATACAGTGCCTTTATGTAGCAAAGGTAAAGATACATCATCAGCCGGTGTTGGTGGCCCAGTGTAACAGATTCAGCCGGTGTTGGTGGCCCAGTGTAACAGATTCAGCCGGTGTTGGTGGCCCAGTGTAACAGATTCAGCCGGTGTTGGTGGCCCAGTGTAACAGATTCAGCCGGTGTTGGTGGCCCAGTGTAACAGATTCAGCCGGTGTTGGTGGCCCAGTGTAACAGATTCAGCCGGTGTTGGTGGCCCAGTGTAACAGATTCAGCCGGTGTTGGTGGCCCAGTGTAACAGATTCAGCCGGTGTTGGTGGCCCAGTGTAACAGATTCAGCCGGTGTTGGTGGCCCAGTGTAACAGATTCAGCCGGTGTTGGTGGCCCAGTGTAACAGATTCAGCCGGTGTTGGTGGCCCAGTGTAACAGATTCAGCCGGTGTTGGTGGCCCAGTGTAACAGATTCAGCCGGTGTTGGTGGCCCAGTGTAACAGATTCAGCCGGTGTTGGTGGCCCAGTGTAACAGATTCAGCCGGTGTTGGTGGCCCAGTGTAACAGATTCAGCCGGTGTTGGTGGCCCAGTGTAACAGATTCAGCCGGTGTTGGTGGCCCAGTGTAACAGATTCAGCCGGTGTTGGTGGCCCAGTGTAACAGATTCAGCCGGTGTTGGTGGCCCAGTGTAACAGATTCAGCCGGTGTTGGTGGCCCAGTGTAACAGATTCAGCCGGTGTTGGTGGCCCAGTGTAACAGATTCAGCCGGTGTTGGTGGCCCAGTGTAACAGATTCAGCCGGTGTTGGTGGCCCAGTGTAACAGATTCAGCCGGTGTTGGTGGCCCAGTGTAACAGATTCAGCCGGTGTTGGTGGCCCAGTGTAACAGATTCAGCCGGTGTTGGTGGCCCAGTGTAACAGATTCAGCCGGTGTTGGTGGCCCAGTGTAACAGATTCAGCCGGTGTTGGTGGCCCAGTGTAACAGATTCAGCCGGTGTTGGTGGCCCAGTGTAACAGATTCAGCCGGTGTTGGTGGCCCAGTGTAACAGATTCAGCCGGTGTTGGTGGCCCAGTGTAACAGATTCAGCCGGTGTTGGTGGCCCAGTGTAACAGATTCAGCCGGTGTTGGTGGCCCAGTGTAACAGATTCAGCCGGTGTTGGTGGCCCAGTGTAACAGATTCAGCCGGTGTTGGTGGCCCAGTGTAACAGATTCAGCCGGTGTTGGTGGCCCAGTGTAACAGATTCAGCCGGTGTTGGTGGCCCAGTGTAACAGATTCAGCCGGTGTTGGTGGCCCAGTGTAACAGATTCAGCCGGTGTTGGTGGCCCAGTGTAACAGATTCAGCCGGTGTTGGTGGCCCAGTGTAACTACACATCAGTAACTCCAAAACTGTCAGATTTTTCATGGCTACTGTGGGAGTGATCCTAACAAATAGTCAGGCCTCCATTGTTACAGTTAAATCAGTTTTGCTCAGACTAAAGTCACATCTTCTTCCAAAGGGTCCTGAGCTGTTGATGAACAGTAATTTGGTCACAGAACTAGTAATTCTGGTGACAAGTCTCTGGAATTTGCAGAACAATTACTGCTGGTGCCCAACAGCTTCTGGTTTGATCTTGACCAGCAATGCAAACAATCCCCATCAACCTGGTCACAACCTCTTCTCACTACTACAGTTGGGCAGAAGATACCGACCGAAGCCTAAAGCTCACCACCGCGTGGTTCAAGAAGTTTATTTCCACCCCACCCCCCCTCCCATTTGCTACAAATGGAAATAATTATTTATTATAGCTTTTGTACCTTCCCCCCCCGTGTGTGTGTGTGTGTGTGTGTGTGTGTGTGTGTGTGTGTGTGTGTGTGTGTGTGTGTGTGTGTGTGTGTGTGTGTGTGTGTGTCCTCCCACCCTCCAAAACATGCAGGGTTGTAGATCAATTGGGTGTAATTGGGTGGCTTGGCTTTGTGGGCTGAAAGGACCTGTTACCGTGCCACATGTCTAAATTTAAATATGTATGTCTTGCATACCTACAAAAGAGTTGTAACAAGAATTTCAAAACAAGAGTACATTGTACTTATGTACATGACAATAACTCCTCAAATTATGTCAACCCTGTGATTACTAACCCATGATTTCTCCAACTTAATCATTACTTTAGTATCACATCATATTTAAAGTCCTTTTATTTTTACCTCCTTGTCCTTTACAATCCACCTAATATCTAGACTCACTTGCCCCAACACTGTTTGCCAACCTTATAAACTGTGGAATTTCCTCCCTAAATACCTGGAGCTCACTTTCCTCCTTTCAGCCATTCCTTCAAGGACCCCACTGACTTTTACCCACTTGCCCCGACATCTCACAATAGAGCTTGAAATCCTATTAACAAAAGCCTCAGCTGATCCTCTGCTGCTGTCTTGCTTGGTTAAAGGTGCTTCCAGCTACAGGTGGTTTTCAACAAACTCAGCCATCTTAATTTAAGCACATTTAATTTCTCTGGTCAATTGGGCTGCAAGCTTTTTCCATGCGGTATGGCTCAATGATTCTATCTCCACCCTTATCCAGTCACCATCTTGGAGCATCTTTCATGGACCCAACACGTTAATGGAATCACGAAGAAAGCATATCACTGCCTCTACTTTCTCAGGAGTTTGCAGAGGTTTGGCGCGACATCAAAAACGCTGGCAAATTTCTACAGATGTGTGGTGGAAAGTGTGCAGACCGCCTGCATCATGGTCTGGTATGGGGTATCAATAAAAAAGGTAATGGACACAGCCCAGGGCATCACAGGCAAAACCCTCCCCACCATCGAGGGCATCTACAGGGATCGCTGCTGTTGGAGAGCAGAAGCAATCATCAAGGATCCACACACCACTTGCTACAATCAGGAAAGAGGTGTCGGAGCCACAAGACTCAGACCACCAGGTTCAGGAACAACTGCTCCCCCTCCACCCTCAGACTCCTCAACAACGACTCAATAACTCATTGAAGGACTCTTACTTTTACCCTTTAACTGTTTTAAAATGATTCACTCTGTATTGCACAGTTTGTTTATATTTCTTTGTCTGTTTACATGTGTACCGTTTTCTTTTGCACCACCAATAAGGGGTAAATCTGCCTCACCTGCAGGAAAAAGAATCTCAGGGTTGAAAGTGATGTCATGAATAGTGAGAATCCCAGATGGTTAGTGTGAGCAGTTCCTTTGGTCGTTCAGCATTCTCACTGCCTGTGGGAAAGAGCTATTTCCCAGCCTGGTGGTGCTGGGTCTGATACTCTTGTATCTCTTTCCCAATGGGAGTAGCTGAAAGATGCTGTATGCAGGATGGAAGGGGTTCTCAATTATTTTGTGTGCCCTCTTCAGACAATGATTCAAGTAGATCATGTTGATTTGGGGGTTGGGGGGGGGGGGGGAAATGGTAAGAGTGGGGAGGGAAACTCCAACAGTCCTCTCTGCCACACTTATGGTCCTGTGGATTAACCTCCAAACTATTTCTCTGCAGCAACCATACCACATTGTTGATGCAGCCGGCCATGACACTCTCCATAGAACTCCTATATAAGGTCGACATAATGGTAGATGGTCGCCTTACCAACTTCATTCTCAAAAAGAGCAATTGCTGTTGCACCTTCCTGACAAGTTGAGTGTTCACTATAGGTCACTAGTTCAGTGAACTTCAAGCAACTTGGTGCTCTTCTCTCCTGCCATTCCCAGGAGTGCAGAAGGTTTAGGGTAGCCATTTTCAAACTTTTTATTGGTTATGGCCCCCCTTCGGACTCTGCTCAAAGTTTATGGACCCCTTCCCTGTGAAGCAGTCAAGTGTAATTGGTTTCTTCCATACTTCTCTCCTGCCATCCACGTTAAAAACATTTTAAAAATTTGATGAATTCAGTCTGTGGCCCCACCTTAAATATGCTGTGGCCCCCGGAGGAATGGGGGTGGAGGGCCTGATGGGCCCTATTGAGGATGGCTAGTTTGGGGTGATCTAGTCAAGAGGCAGTTGATACTAGAACTAGGGGGCATAGCCTCAAGATTTGGGAGAGTCAATTTAAGGCAGAAGAACTACTTCTCACAAAGAGTATTAAATCTGTGGAATTCTTTGCTCAACAGTAGAGGCAGTCTCATTAGATAACACAGGTGGACAAAGATTTGGAAGAACAGGGGTACTAGGTGAAGGGATACAGGTGGGAAAGTGGAACTGAATCCACAGCCAAATTAGCCCATGATCTAACTGAATGGCAGATGGGCCACATGGTTGCTACTGCAGTGGAAAGAGCTGAGGTCCTCAATGAAGCAATATCCCAGTCTGTGCCCAGTCTCTCCAAAGAGAGAGCTCTGGATGCAGTAGATGACCCCTGCACATTCACAAATGAAATGATGCTTCACTTGGAAAGACTGTTTGGGGCCCCAAATGTGGTGAGGGAGGAGGTGTGGGCGCAAGTGTGGCAATACCAGTGGTCACAAGGGAAGGTGCCAAAGAGGAGATTGGTGGGCAGGGAAAAGTGGGTGAGAGAGTCACAGAGGGAGTAGTCATTTGGAAGGTGGAGAGGGAAGGAGAACCTCTTTCCAGTAACTGGTCAACAGCAAATGAATTTTGGATCAGCAATGGTAAAGCTGATTAAGGGTGGAGATCTTCTGGCAGGTGAAGTTGGTCACTCCCACCAGTCCAAATAAAACACAGAGCCACCCTCCAATTGTCCCTCTCCAACATCCACATCTGATTCACTCACAGCCAAGAAACATTAACAGAGAAACACACAGCTGCCCAGACACAAGTTGTGGATCAAAAATATGTTCAACTGATCATAAATGCAAAACTTTTCAAAACAGAAACAAATGTTTTCTCCCCCTATTTGCATTGTTGCAGAGGATTTTTAAATCACCCAGTACAGTCAGCTCCCTCATTGTCATGTTTCTTTCCCAAGTCCTGATTTTACATCTTATTTTCATTCTTTTTTCCTCAGCCTGTTTTCAAGTTGGTGGCTGTGTACCCATCTATTGGGTTAGGTGCTCAGCTCCCTCATAAATTCAGACAAGTGTGCATGGGGAGAAGGAGTGGTTACACTTCTCCTGAGAGAAGAAAGGCACCTGTGTCTCAGCCTGAGCACTTTTCCTCTCCCTCCCTCTTTCCCTGCTTGCCTGTTCTTTCACTGATGTTTCCAAACCAGTGCGTAAACCATGCCACTGGACAAGGTCTTCATAGAGATCAGTACAGAGAACATAATGGTCTACATGAGGTTTCAAGCCTGCTCAACCATCCCAGCAACTGATGACAGCCTCCTCTCCACCTTTTGACATGATCCCAAGAAACTCAATTCCCCAGACACCTTCAATCTTAGTTTTAGATGCACTAATGACTTACTGGGTAGAAATTTCCAAAGATTCATAACCCTCAAAGGATTAAATTCTTCCTCAACTCCATCTTAAAAGAGCTAACTGCAAATGTGAATATTTATCTGTCATTTTATATTTTTTATGTTTTTGTGGTAGTTTAATTTGTTCTTGCTTATTAATACTTGAATAACTGCAGCAAGAAGAATTTTAGTGCATTTGTACATTATATTGACAATAAACCCTCATCATTATCAAACTATTATCAGCCCCACCAACCCCAGCAAGGGGAAAACATTCTCAGCATCACCACCTCAAGACCATTTAGAACCAGTGGCCACAAAGATCACCCCACCCTAAGTTTTTGAAGAATAAGAAAACAACAAATCTTTCATCGGAAGATAACCCCTTTTTTTTGTTCCAGAATCAATTCCTTATATTGCCTCCAAGCCAAATTTACTTCTTCAATAGACATCCAAAATGGTCTTGAACCACGACTATGGCCTGAAGAGCTACTTCGCTCTCCATTGAATAAAATAAATTGCAAAAATTAAATACAGTGGAGGGCATTTCTGTGCAATTCCAAAAGCAGTCATCAAGATGTCACTCATGTTGAGAACTCAAAAAAAATTAGTGCAGTTGAGTTCAGGTTAATGAGCCTCATCTCATGGACCCATTAAACAGAAAGTTTGGGTCTAGGAAGACTGAGGTTGGTTTAAAATGTGTGGTGGAGGGAGACAGGATCTCAAAGTAGAAGGAACAGGGCTTGCTCACCAATTAGCAATACATTGGGCCAAATCCGTTCGAAGATGTCACTGTTAATTATTTATCTCTGCTTCACCTTACAGACCAAGTGAAAGGGTCTACAATTTGTTCGCTCAATCCGACGTTGATCTTCCTGGTATCACTAGAAAAGTTCAACTTTCTTCTTGTGAAGGCAAGGCCTAACTTGCAATCTCAAGCTGCTTCAGTCAAATCAAGCACAAGACTAAATTGATTAGAAAAGACATTGTCATGCAATTATATAGGGCTCTGGGCAAAGGCATGGCAACTGAAATACAAAATGGAGAATTATGCAATCATCCAGTGTGTAAGAAAATAACAGAGAAAAGTGATTTTTTTTTTAAAAATAGAAAGATTGAAAAGTTCAGAGTCACCTGCAGATCTTGGTCCATAAATCATCAGGTTTACTATGCAGGTAATAGCACGTAATTAGGGAGGAAAATAGTGTGATGGATTTTTGCACTCAAATCCTCATGCTATTAGAATGTCTTACTGCAGTTAGAAAAAAAACCCAGGTGTCTGCATTGGCTACATTGCAAATGCTAATTCAATTTCTCAACCAAAAACAATGAACTTGAGGCAGAGAGGGCAAATGAAAACTCCCCAGATAGATTTGTAAGAGAGGCATGTCAGTTTGTCCTGAGCAGCAACTGAGCTACGAGTTGATGATTCTTCCATTGATCTCACGTACCATGAATAACCTCCCTTTCCTGAAGCCCATGTCCATCTTTCCCATAATTCCAGCTATAAACTTCTCGAATCGGGTTTACATCCTGGCTACTGAAAACCGTCCTGCAAATGACATTTTTGCCACAAAATGGTGAGAGGTGGTCCTTCCTCATCCTTCCTGAGCAGTCTAACAAGGGCGTCATTTCATCTCCGATGCCTCACCGCCAATGACCCAGCTGGCTGGAATGACATCAGCCTCATTCCATTCTTACCAACTGAATCATGGTCAGAGAATCACTCATTTGCTTCTCTTTCGAGTCATGTGCCACTACTAACGATAATTCCCTTCTGCACACCCCTCCTCAACGTTACAATCTGAAAAACACATCCAATACCTCATGCACACTCTACCTCATCACCTCCTTCCTGGACCTCACCACTACCACTGATTTGTCACACTGTTTGCTTGCTATCCAGTACTGAATGAGGAGATATCTACAAATATCAGGAAGACTGAAGTTATTGCAAAACAATGTGCAGTGATCCACATGTGGGAAAAGAATGCATGGCATTAGGAAGATGGGCTCTGATACTAAAGTAACGCTTGTAAATATGTTGGAATGGCAGATTGCAATAGACATCCCATTTGTTGAAATTGTTGTGAAGCTAAAATAAGCCCTTCAGTCCAGCACTGTCCAAAATAGTTCAGAGTTACAAGTTTACCACTTGTAACCAGATGTCAGAGAAGGCAATTGGGGATTATATTGTCAGCCTGAAAGACGTAGCATGACAGCATCATCTTTGGCACAATCCTGAACAGAGTACTATAGGATGGATTAGTGTGTGGATCAGGTGGTGGGAAGACAGGCCAAATTCTAACTTTCTGAAAGAGCCATGGAGACGTGCAGTTTTGCTGAAACCTCTGACCTCAGGCCCAAAAATAAAAAAAACTAACCCTTCACATTACCCTTGGCCGTTCTTTTATTTCAGAACTCTGGAGATCCCAGCTCAGTTGCATTTCTCCCATCTCCACCCATGGAGTCTAACTTTTGCAGGGACCTTCTAATATTCTTACTCCAGGTCTTCAATGATACCACATGTGAAATGTTCAAATCAACTGCAACTTCAGATGAACATCTAACAGCCAAGAGGAACTATTACTTAAGGTGATGCTAATCCCATTATCCCGGAAAGGATCAGGTCCTAGGTTTAAAGTCAGAGTTAGACAGCACAGAAGCAGGCCCATCATCACAGCCAAACCCTCCCCACCATCAAGAAAATCTACATGGAACGCTGCCACTGAAGAGTAGCAGCAACCATCAAGGATCCACACCACCCAGGACACGCTCTGTTCTCACTGCTGCCATCAGGAGAGAGGCATAGGTGCCACAAGACTCGCACCACCAGGTTCAGGAATAGTTGCTGCGCCTCCACCATCAGACTCCTCAACAACAAACTCAGAGATTCATTTAAGGACTCTTACTTTGAAGACGATTTATTACTGATTTTTTTTTTTTTTTTGGTATTGCACAGTTTATTTCCATTTCTTTCTTTGTCAAGTCTATCGTCATCTGATTGTACAAGTATAATCCGACAAAACAGCGTTTTCTGGTCCTCGGTGCAAAACATGCAGACACACAACCAGACACAACACACACAGACAAGCAGTATTAGTTACAGGACAAGTATTTCATCCATACAAATAGATAAATAAATATGATTTCATGAATACGAATCTTGAATGGTTAGTGTGAGCAGTTCCTTCGGTCCTTCAGCATTCTCACAGCCCGTGGGAAGAAGCCATTTCCTCACCCTGGTGGTGCTGGCTGTAATATTCCTGTATCTCTTCCCTGACAGGAGCAGCTGAAAGGTGGTGTGTGCAGAGTGGAAGGGGCCCTCAATAATTTTGTTTACATTTCTCTCTGTTGTATACACATCTTTCTCTTGACTACAGAAAAAATAATTTCAGTGTTGCTTGTGATGTCATGCATGTACTCTGACAATAAATCTGAACCTTGAATTTTGACAAGGTTTCCTACCTGACCCACTCCCATTTGCCTGTAGCCAACAGACTTTTAAACCATTCCTATCTGTGTCCCTGTTCAAAGGTCTTTTAAATCATGTCATTGTACCCACATTGCCCTGGAGCGTGAAAGGCAGAGTGACCTTGTGGAGGTAATTGTACCCACTTCCGCTGGTATCTAAATTCATCCTCTCTCAGGTTACCTTCATCTCTTTCCCTTCTCACCTTAAATCTATGCCCACTAATTTTAGACTCCCCTATTTTGGAAAAGTCATTCACCTTATCTATGTAGCCTTATGATTTTTGTACAGGGTCACCCTCAGCCTCCTGTGCTCCAGGGTAAAAAAGCCTCAGACCTACCCAGTGCCCTTTCAGTCCTAAATCTTTTCAGCACCCATTTGAGCTGAATAACAACTCTCCAAGAATGGTCCTTTGTACAGTTATAACATTACATTCTATAATTGTACTCACTGTCCTGACTGATGAAGGCAGACGTGCCATAAAACTTTCTTTAATATCTTGTCCGGTGCTCCTCCTCCTCTCCTCCCTCCCCCCATCTCCATCTCCATGATCTACCAGGATCGTTGTTTGAAGAGGACACACAAAATCATCGAGGACCTCTCTCACCCTGCACATAGCATCTTTCAGCTGCTCCCATCGGGAAAGAGACGCAAGAGGATCAGAGCCAGCACCACCAGGCTGAAGAACTGCTTCTTCCCACATGCTGTGAGAATGCTGAACGACCAAAGGAACTGCTCACAGTAACCCTCCAAGACTCTCATATGTACAAAACAATATTTATTTATTTGTATAGATAAAATACTCGCCCTGAATATGTATTGTTTTTCTGCTTGTGTGTCTGCATGTTTTGTCTCGAAGGCCAGAAGCAATGTTTTATTGGGTTGTACTTGTACAATCAGATGACGATAAACTTGACTAATGCAGCGCACAAAAGTGCTGGAAAAGCTCAGCAGGTCAGCCAGCATCCATATGAAATTTAAGCCCGTCAACAATTCAGGACCCTTAGCAAAGGACTTAGGCCCGAAGTGCCGACTGCCTTTTACTTCCTGTGTTACTTGCTAAGTTTCTTTAGCACCTTTGTGTACTGCACAAGACCCTAGCATCTGCAGATGTTCTTGTTTACTACCATCCTGTCTACCTGCATCTAACCATTTGTAAAGTTGTCATAAAAGGCATAGATTTACAACAGTTAGTGGGCAGTATCGACAGCATCAGCTGTACCTGCGTTAGCTCCCTGAGCAACCAATCTTGCGAGGCAAAAGCCAAGGGTACCCAAGGAACAGGAAAGTTGTGGTTCACACTATGGAGAAACCCAGATGGTCTTGTTACTGATGACACACGAGACTGCAGATGCTGGAATCTGGAGAACTGTAAGGAGTTTGTACATTCTCTGTGTCTCCATATGGGTTTCCTCTGGGGGCTCCGGTTTGCTCCCACGTTCTAAAGACGAACAGGGTTAGCAGGTTAATTGGTCGCATGGGTGTGATTGGGTGGCATGGGCCCATGAGCTGGAAGGGGGCACTACAATGCTGCATCTCCAAATTAAAATCCAGTATATTCTCAGTCCTAATTCAGTCTTTACCCGAAATACCTTCACAAACCTGCTGAGATCCTCCCATTGGTTGTTTTTTTTTGTTGCAGCTTTTATTACTAATCTGGCTGCCCAGTTAAATCAGCCGTTGTTATTCTTCTAAAAAAAATTAGACATGCGGCCTGAGTTTGCAGCTTGTGTCAAGAACTCCAGTACTGCTGGTAACCAAAGCATTAAACTCAAAGAGAGGGAGGTGCCAATTAAATATCATTCAAATACCCAAAGATTGCAGTTAGTATCTTCCATTGAAGTGGTAGGATGATGTAATGGGGTGAATAATTGGTAAATATCTACTTTGAACAGGTAATGCCCCACGATGAATATACTCTACAAACTTTGGGAGGACATGGGTACACGGTGGCCAAGGGTAATCGGGAGTCTGAGCATAGCATACTAAACCCATGAAACAGTACCGGGTTTGGGAAGGGGGGGGGGGGGGGGTCATGAGCCAACACATTCTGCTTGGGCTCATTACCTGGTGGTTCAGGGAAGACAAAGAGTGAACAGACTGGCATTTCCCACCAGAATCACTTGCATTGTCTTTGTTTCAGCTTGACAAAAGACCAACAATCAAATGAGCTCATGGGACAAGCAAAGACAGGAAATACCTGGGCAGATCAAAACCAAAGCCACAGACAAGTATCAGGAAAGGGCATGACCAGAAGCTAGACGTAGAGCTTTATGCGCAGAACAGGTATCATAAAAGGATCAATAATGGGAGAGTTATTGTTTAACTTGCCAGATAAAGGTCTCAGTTGCTTGAGAAAGTTGTGAATCCGAAAAACAGTGCTGGAAACACACAGAAGGTCAGGCAGTATCAGTGGTGAGAGAAATAGTTTGCGACCTTTCAGCATCAAGTTTCCACTTCTCTATCCACAGATGCTGCCCGATCCACTGAGTACTACCAACATATTTTCAAAAAATATGCTGGACAAGGAATTGAATTTCAATGAAATTAAAATAGCTGACAGTTACCATGACTAAGGTAACCAAAGGGACATGGTATGAAGATACAATAGTGGGGACGAACCAGAATCAGGAAACTCCAATACTGTCGGTCAGTGTTGGTCATATTGGGACTTCTTAGGAACTGTTGAACTTGACAGAACGGGAGAGAAGGGAGCAAACCACAGGAGTCTTCGTTGATTCAGCTGTACACAGCCAAGGTCAAGGAGCAATGAGAAACCTTAGACCATAACAGGGCTGATTAAGTTTGCCAAAAGGTCATAATGAGGCCACAATATGGACAAAAGTCTCGAATCTCACTAAATCACCTTTGAAATGTACTACCAAGTTTTTGCAATCATGAAGCACTCAAACAGGGGTCCATCAGCTGGACATGGAGAGGAGAATGAATGGTTAATATGGCAACAACACCAGAATGTAAGGAGTGCTAGAGCATACTTCAGTCAGAAGGGGCTAGGTTATCACTGATCGTCTAGTCAAAGAGGTATTGCCAAAGCATGGCAGAATTGGCTTTGTGATATTCGGGCTAAGAAATCAGGCATAAGAGTATGAACACCATGGAAAGGAACAGTACAAGGGCAGGAGAAATGAAGGAGAATACAGTATAGAAAGCATAGAGGTCGATGAGACAGAAAAATTACAAGGTTCTTCAGAAGTGGCTGAATGGTGCACCAACAGCAACCTTGCACTCACGGTCACCAAAACCAAGGTGCTGATTGCTGATTTCAGGAAGGGAAAACCAAATGTGTACGATCCAGGTCGGGTCCAGAGCGGGTGAGGGTGAGCAAATTTAAGTTCTTGGGAAGCTCTATGTTGGAGGACCTTTCCTAGGCCCAACCCACTAATGGCATTGTGAAGAAAGCACATGAGCAACCTTTACTTCCTTAGGAGTTTGCGGAGGTTTGGTATTGCCATCAGAAACACTGGCAAATTTCTATAGATGTGTGATGGGTAGTGTGCTGACGGGCTGCATCATGGTCTAGTATGGAGACACCAATGCCAAGAGCATAAAGACTTGCAAAAGGTTATGAACACAGCCCAGCACATCACAGGGAAAATCTTTCTCCCCATTGAGAACATCTACATGAAACGCTGCTGTCGGAGAGCAGCATCAATCATCAAAGACCCACACCACCCAGCACACGCTCTGTTCTCGCTACTGCCATCAAGAAAGAGGTGTAGGTGCCACAAGACTTGCACCACCAGGTCCAGGAACAGCTGGTCCCCCTCCACTATCAGACTCCTCAACAACAAACTCAATCAGAGATTCATTTGAGGACTCTTTTAGTGAGCACTTTATTTATTTTTTGTTTTGTCTGTATTGCAGTTTTTTTAACGTTTGCTATCTGTTCACAGTTCTTTTATTTGTTTACACTGTGTCTTTTGCACTATCAATTAGTGGTGATTCTGCTGTGCCTGCAGGAAAAAGGAACCTCAGGGTTGTATGTGAAGTCATACATGTACTCTGACAAAAAATCTGAAATCTGACCAGTTGGGCAGAAGAGCCTGCACAATTCTGAACAAGGATTGTTGGACAAAGTAGTGACTCTGTCTACCTTGTAGTAGACAAAAGTTAAAGAATTTCATTTATGTTACATTCTAAATGTAATATTACATAATAATGGAACCTTTAAACTTTACATCTTTATGAGGGCAATGTGGGCTCTTGTCGCTGGGTAAGTTGACCTAGGGGTGGACATCAATGTTGGCTCCTTTATCCTGCCAGCAGACAGTATATATATGCACCAAAAATCTTGTGTAACGTCACAGACCAGCAGCAATAGAAATTCACCAAGGCAATGGCATCTTAAATCAATAATTTTTATTAATAACTATTAATAATATCTTACTTAACTCTAAACTTAATCCCAACTATATGCAAATGTTTTTGTGTGTATAGATTACCCAAACCATTACAGTTTAGGCAGAATTCCAAAAGGTCAAATTCAAAGTTCAGTCTCAGAAATCTTGTGTTGAATCCCAACTATATGCAAATGTTTTTATGTGTGTATAGATTACCCAAACTATTACAGTTTAGGCAGAATTCCAAAAGGTCAAATTCAAAGTTCAGTCTCAGAAATCTTGTGTTGAAACTCAGAACTTTTAAAACTGTTATTCAGAAGTAATTATCTAGTTGAGACATCGAGTGACCAGACTTCTCAAAACCCATAAATTCTTTTGTCAAGTTGCTTTCAGAGAAATGTTTCTTCATTCAAATCATGTGAAACAACTTCCCCCTTTCTTTTGTAGGGGTTACAAATTTTGTGACCTCCACAATGGTTTCACAGACCCAGGTAAGGGTTTTAGATGAAATAACCATCAAAATGGTCGCGATCCAAATTCAAGAATGATCTTGATTCTTTACCTAGATTTGGGGCAGTCATGTGACCATTACGATGGCCACCACAAATCATTGTTCTGCCCTGGCAAGAACACAACAGCAGTGTCTATCTCAAGAATGTCACTGCATTTCTGTCTTTAGATCAATCTGGTTGACGATACTCAAATTGCTTTTTGAAGTGTCTTAATCACATGGCTGGCTTGAACAATGCTATTTTGGTTTCATTTTTTTCCAAAACCACAAGTCATTATGGCATATAGCCTCCTGTTTGACCAGAAGTCTTTCTGTTTAAACAGGTGTCCTTCTTAGCAAATATTCATTGTTTCAGGCTTTCAATGGAGAACAGTAACACTGGTCTTATAACCCTGAACGTAGGTGCCTTTGCATCTGGGTTTCAAAATGTGTGCGTCTTTCCCTGCCCAACCCTCAAAATAACCTACTAAAATATAGAATATAAAAATAACAAATGCCTGAAATGCTTGCTACAGACCAACAAGTACTTGTGAAGAAAAAGTTGCAAAATGTTGAGGTGGATTAAGAGAATTTTGTCGAAGTGATAATATGCCTTCAGTTGCAGGCAGTCCTGGATTCGGACAGAGCCAATGAAGCCTTGAGAAAGTGGTCTCATGAAAATAATGAATCTTTATTTGTGATATATGTGATATCTTTAACATAACTGGTTTTGCACGCCAAATATAATTACACAAACATTGACCTCTGTTAACTTAGCAGTATAAATAAAACTCTATTGTAAATATGTTTACCTGTTTAAACAGCATTGTTCATTTCTTGCTTGACAGCAAGGGAAAAGAGTGGCATTTGTCTAAGAGAGGCGAGGTTGGTGAGGATACAATCCTTCAAGGCCCTGCCTGCGGTGTGGACGGCCATGGCAACAGGCTGTTCTGTGCCTACACTTTGGGTGCAGATTGACCTTCACAGTCAGGATAGTGTGTACAGCAGGGGCCCTCACACTTTTTAAGACCGTCAACCCCTCGATGGAATCCTTCATCCCTCATGGACCCCCCCCCCTCCGGCAGGGGGCAGGTCACTGACTGAAAGTGGAAGTGGTGGTGGTGATGGTGCTGGACAGTTGGGGGAGGGGGGGGGGGGGTCGGGTGGCAGCACTGGCAGGGGTGAGAGGGGTGTGCTATCAAAGGTACAAAGAGCACATACTGGTACCTCCTTCTTCTATGCTCGGTCTGTCCTCCAATTCGCTCTCAACTTATTAAAAGGTCAGAGCCAAATACAAAATGGCAGCCACCAAGGCTAGCTCTCACTATTTTCCATAGACACGCCCCGGCTTTCCACCACAAAAGTTCAATCCACCCCCTCCTCCAGCATTTAGCAATCCCCTAGAATTTATCAACCCCTTGGATAGTCCCGTGAACCCCCATGGGCCGATATTGACCATTTTGGAGACCCCTGGTGTCCAGGTACGCATGTACACTGTCATTCTTACTGGTTGTTGATGAGTGGTTACTTCGTTTAAAAAAAATGCAAGAAAAACTAGGAAACAACTAAAATAGCTTACTTAATTAAATTAAAGAGACAATAAATACAAAAAAATAGAGCGATAATAAATATCAATTCCATTTGTTTAATGTCTCAGTAAGTGAATGAGCAAAACAAGACTTCTGGAGATCCCCCTCTACACAAAGCTGGCCAGTCGCACCCACCGACTCTGACCTCTGCCCATCAAAAGGGCTTAAGTCAGCTTCAAACACCAAGCCTCTGTTCTGAGAGGGCTTCTCCGCCATACCAGGCAGCCAATCAACCTCCACACATTGTCCCGAACAGTAAATATCTCACCCACCCAGCATGGATAAGGCAGAGGGTAGTGGGATTATGAAGGATAGTACTTCATAGTGGCAGCAGACACTCAATGGTCAGAAGAGTAATGAAGACTGGCCCTCGACTCAAGGAGGACCCAGAACTACAATGCCCAATTCCAGGAGGAAAACTTCAAAACACCAGCACAAAATTACCCATCTCTGAAGAGATCAGTAAGCATGGTCAATCCCCAATTTCAGGCATCACTCTATAACCACTGGAAGTGACCACCATTCCTTGGCTGGAATGTCTGTCCTTAGTGACTTTGGATGGAGAACCATTACATGCCAACACTCGCACATGGTACTTCATTTAATCATCTCAGATACATAAACAATGTTTACAAGACATTCAAATTGGCAAGGCATAGTAGGATATGGTCTTAATATGGGAAATAGTGCGGATGGGCAAAAAGATGAGCATGAATATAGTGGACCAAAGGGCCTGTTTCTGCACTTATTAAAATGCCCAAACACCTTTCATTTCAATGTCTGCTTCACTGGCACAGATAACTCTTCCCAAACACACTCTTCAAGAAATTCAGACACGGGGCTTAGCAGAAGTAGGCCTTCAGACCAGGAAGTGAAGTCGTCAAAGGCTATAAACAAGTGAATTACAAGCAGGAATAGGTCATCAAGTGCTTTGAGGCACACAAGAAGTCAATGGGTGATCTGTATTCCAGCAGGAAGCTACTATCCTTTTAATGTCAAGGTCACATTTCAAAGAGGGCAAAATTCCAGCAGAACTGTGGAAGATGCACAAGAAAATGAGAGGGAGATGAGACAGAGCTGAGGGGGAGGGAGAGAAAATCCAAATCGCTCCTGAAATGCCTCAGGTTCTCTCCACTGGTTTTACAATCTCGATGGATCCATCTTGGTAATTTTTAAAAAAAGTATTCCCATTTGAGCCATTGACCATTCATGTAAACAAAAGTCCTGGCGAAACTCACCAGGTCAAAGTTTGCCAGCGCTGGGATCTGATGAGGAGAAGGTGAGAAAAGAGGTATAAAGGAAGACCAGGTGTAACCAATGGCAGTTAGGGAGGGGGGGGAAGAGAAGGGTAAGAGTGCACAACTGAGGGGGGGAATGAGTTTCTTTTTCTCCCAGTGAACCTGATTCACTGAGTTCCTCCAGCAGATGGTGTTTGGCCTCAGATACCAGCATCTGTCATCTCGCTGGTTCAATGGAGGCTCACTCTTGGAGTTATCTCATGTGTATGGAACAGGAAGGACACACAGAAGAGTGAAGATGAAAGGGTAGGTCACTGATAAGCCAGCACCAAAGCAGCTTTAATCCAGCACAATTTTCCAAGTGAAGTCTCAACAACATTTTGTCTTGAACAGTTGTAACACGATTGTCCCTGCTCCTAAACTCAATCCCTTGACCAAAGAAGGCAAGCACACCCCATGTCATCACTGCCCTGTCTACCTACACCATCACTTTCTTGGATCTATGTACCTGTACCCCCAAGCCTCTTCATAATGGAAGAAATTTTGACTTTCTTTCTACACTAAATAGCACAATTATTCCAGGATACAAAATTCAATTAATTAATCAACAAAGCAGTTAAAAAAAATGAGAATAAATGGGAAAAATTGTAAGAAACATTAAAGTACTCTACTAACTCCTTAAAAATAATTTGGCAAACTGAACTATCTGAAAACATTCCTCAAGTATGTTTGTTTAGCTTCTCTTGCTGCTTTTAATTCATCCTGTATAAGTCCCCAAACTCCCACTCATCCGGGATCAAAGTTGGCCCAGGGGTTACACAAGACCAAAAGCATTCACACACAAACTGCCAGCTGCCACAGTGCAGTGGAAAGTAACCAACAGGGAACCCAGTGCAAGGGAAAAGAATGAGGCAGAAGCCCACGTCAAGCATCATCTGACGCAACAAGTCACAATTGCAGACGGGGATTTAATCAAAGCTGTTTGTCTGCCATGTTGACCTTGAACCTTTGCCATTTCCTCTCTGACAAGAAACTCCAAAAAATATTAAAACTGCCTGTCAGCCACTTGATCCTGGAGGTGATGACTTCTACCTTATGGACATAGGCAGTGTGACTCTGGCCAAATTCACTGGTGGGGAGGGGAAGAGAAAGATAAAAGGAAATAATTTCACTCATCTCCTCATCCTATGAATGCAGTTTTTTTTTAAAAATGCATGATTAACCCTTTGAAAAGTTAAAATTGAATATCAACCCTTACAATATTCAATGCAAGTTTGGGTTAAACAATGAAGATTCAAAGCACTTCCTCTCATTAAGCCAAGATACAACTAAACATTCCCATGATTGAACATCAAGTGTTAAATGGTATGGGCTCATCCTAGCTGTAACATTTTAACACCTCATTTCACCCCACCCCTGCCCAAGAACAGACCATGGATTTTTAAAAATTATGCTCCTGTGCTTAAATACATCCACGTTGGACAGGTTTGTGTCCATTACAGCTCCTCTACAGGAAAGGCGTGCAGACGCAAAGGAAACAAAATGGCACATCTTGTCACAATCAGCGATTAAAATGGTGCCATACGTCCACAGAGAACAAGAAACCACTTTTAGGAGTTAGTACAACATCACAAAGAGGGAAACAGGACCATGTTAGCTGGTGGCCCGCAAACAATAATGACTATTATCGTACACACAAGTAGAACATGCATATGCCAGAAATTCTCACTGCAACTAAGCAGGTACTTGGCAAAAGAAAAACTACAATGTATATGTTAAATTACGGTAAGGAAAATGATAGTAAATATAAAGATAAATAATAAATATTCACAAAGCCTCTCGTTCTTCAAAAATAGTAAATCTTCAAAGTTAAATCTTGCTTTCCCCAACAGGGATACAAAGAAACCTCACACACCGATAGTATACAACAGCCAGGGTTCCCACAGTGCCAGGTGTACTGCTTTCACCATCACTGGAGTTAAATCAAAACATTTATTCAATAAATAAATGAAGGGGAATGAATGACATCAATAACAGGCAATATTAGATGCCCGGTGAATAATATATACTCCAGCAAATGTTGGTCCCAATGCATTCTCCGTTCCTCAGCAAGGAAGGGCGAACATTTTTTTTTAAAAAAAAAGTAATACTCCTGTTTATGAAGTGTCCTTCCTCCGACTCCTCTGCACTACTCTCCAGCCTCAAATTTCTGCTGGTCTGTTTGGAAGCTGAACTCGAGGGCAAATCAAGCAACCACAGAGTCATTACTAACACACATTCAGACATTTGGTGAGAGTGAGAAAAAGGGTTTTCAAAGTTTCAAACAACTTTAGTTGTTAAAGATTAAAAAACTTCACTCCCTTGGTCATGAGGGGCGTTCTAACTGGTCAAACCTGGCAGAAATGCATGCGCAAGAGGCAGTTTCAGTCAAACCTCATTTCTGTTTGCCTCTAATAAATGCATTGGGTCTGCAAATGGTTGCATGCTAGTCTAACAAAAACACAAAAATGCTGCAGGAAATCAGCAGGTTTTGCAACATCCATAGGAGGTAAAGATATATAACTGACATTTCAGGCTTGAGCCCTTCAAGTTCCTCCAGCATTTCAGCGTTTTTACTACAATCACAGTATCTGCTAACTAACTCTTGTGTTTCACTGCATGCTAGTCTAATCTCAGAGCTTGCAACTTTCAAGAGAACCGTACACAATTCTCCTCAGCGGCTCTTGCATGTGCAGCGGAAGTGATCATTAATTTTGCTTTGTAGTTGTTTCGGTTGCCATGAATTAAAAGATTAAATTTGAACCAAATAGGACCAAAAATAAATGTAATAAGGTCTCATGTTGTGGTCAAGTACTAAAACAACAAGAGCAGGAGGAGTTGGCTGCACAGACTTTGGTTTGCTCTGCTTTTGAATAAGATCATGGCTGGTCTTGCCCACCATGCCACCTCTGCCACACTCTTAGATTATTTTATTGATTATTAACCAATGTGGTACAGGCTCTTGTATCTTTCAGGTATTGAAGCAAGACTTATCAGGCCCTAATAGCATTGTGAATCTCCCCATACCTCAAGGACTGCAGCAGTTCAAGATAGCAACCCACCATTTTCAAGAGCAGAAAGGGACGGGCGATTAAATGCTGGTTCACCCTGCAAACCCTAAATTCCTCGAATGAATAATTAAAGATGCTCTCTCATCTACTGGAAACAAAAGCCCCCAAACATTTTACCCACTCCGGTTGAGAAGTTCAACAAAGATTCCTTCAAATTAGAGCTGACCCATCAGGACAGAACCTCTCCAGTCTGAACTCAAGAGGCAAAGTTATCTCTTCCTCCCTGTCCCCCATCACTCCCTTTGGAACTGCCCCTATCCCACCAGTTTTGTTCTGTTCAGTCTCCTGCTTGCAAGTTTACAGAACAAGACTACAAACTCACTTTGAAATCCTCTGCACCATATTCTCCAAAGGATTCAACCGATCATACAGTCAGATTTTCTATCTGTGAGCAGAGATTTAGAAAGGAAATCATATCCCACCCAATCACACAAGATCTAAAGAGGGTACCATTTCACAGCTATGCTGATAAAACCCTGAATATTCTGAGTAATATTGGACAGATAACATGGCCCTGATGTAGAAGAGACCACTTAATACAATGTTATTTTTCAACATCAATTTACTAATGGTGGTAAAGCACGTTACTTACAGCAATCCTCAGGATTAAACTGTGCAGCCCACCTCGGTCATGTCACTTTGGTAAACCTCTACAGTATTTTTCCATCTGCTTTCTGATGTCACTACCCAGTGACTATTTTCACTCAGATGATTTCCACTCTAAACTCATTCTGTGCTTGATCCACATTAAGAAAATGGCCTTCCCCCGGTCTCCTTTTCCTAACAACAATCTCCTTCTACAATTATAGCTGGTTGACCCAATCATCAACATTAAGATGGCTTAACCACTTACCTCATTATCCCTCACTGCGTTTGCATACCTTCAGTATAAGGGTATTAAAGGTTACGGAGAGAAGGCGGGGACGGGGTACTGAACTTTAAGATCAGCCATGATCTCGTTGAATGGCGGAGCAGCCTCGAAGAGTCGAATTACCTACTCCTGCTCCTATCTTCTATGTTTCTATGTTTCTAACCCTCCCACCAGCAGGTTTGCAAGAGGAACCCATTTGGTGAAATTGGTACAGCCCTCAAATACAATAGGAATATATTATGCCCTTGAAACCTTTTCATTCAGCTTTTCAGATTTAGGAAAACCATTCTGAACCCTAATGACACTGCAATTTTCTATCAATATAATCCAAAATGGCTCCCCTTGCAAATCCCGCAGGAGCTTCAGAGGGGTGGTATATAATTAAAAAGAACCTTTGTCACACGGGTGGTATACAATCAAAGAGAACCTTTGTCACACATCGATCAGCTTTGTCGAAAACAAGTTCAGGGCCAGATAGGGAAAGGCCACAGTGGTTTTAGATGAACCTAGTTTAATCAAAGTTAAACAGAGTGGCAAGCTCCTTTTTAAAATAAAAAAGTTTCCCTGTTCACTTAGTTGCAAGTCTAACAACAGCGTGTAACCAAACAAGCATACATTTGAATGACCAAATCCCTCTTTCCAAAGCAACACACACATTGTAATGCCTGCAACTCTGTGCAGGGCTCAGGAAATTACTCACCTTAAGAACTGCACTGACCCACAGAACTTTTTTTAAAGTTTGGCACAAGATCACCAAGATGCAAAAAAAAAATCATAAAATCTGTTGCACACCTGCAACCTTACAAACCAGGGTTTAGAAGCTGATCCCCAAACAAGCATAATTCTCAGTAATAAAGATTTCTGAATTATGGAATCCTGTTCCTATTGTCCTCAATGTCAAAAACTATGGTGACCTTTCAGTCCATTGATCTTTCAACACCCACTGATTTCCACAATAGGGAGGGATTTTGAACAAGAGAAATAACATACTGGAGCAATCATAGGATAACCTTGAAACAACAAGAGCCCAAACTATAAAGCAACAAATGGATTCAACAGTTCCAAAAATGTAGGCTGCTACTGCATTCATTTTATTTTACTAAAAAGACAGCCCAGCCATTGTTTTACTGTCATCGGAATGGAAAAGTGGCTGAGTAAACAGTGAGGGGGCGAATGGGAAGAAAATAAAACCTTGAAGTCACGGAAACTCCTGGGTTTGACTAGTTCCATTTCATTTTCTCAGTCTCAAAGTTGGATACAGGCTGACCCACGATCAAGACACTGGGCAACCCAGCTTTCAAAATCATTAAAAGTTGTGGTCCTTTTAGATTAATGGCAAAAGTCTTATTTGCAGAAGTATTATTGTAGTGAGTATTTTTTCCTCCATTGGCTTTGCACACCCTTGTATGTTGTAAACATTTCAATCCATGAGCCTTATTTAAAATAAAGGCCCTCGCCATAATGCTCTATGAATTGGTCTGTGGCCACACAACTCGTGTGCCCGATAAAAGCTCAGCTGGATTATCCACTTTATATTTATTAAAAGGCCCTGTGTGAACAGCAAGTAAAGTGCAGTTGGAAATTTACAGAAAACTCGCAGTTTTGATCAATGGGAATATGTGCCAGAGTCTCTGTGAAGTCCAACCATGCATTGCACACAATGCCCACGGCCAGCTTTGCTATAAACTATTGGGATTCTTGGAACAGTTAACCGCAATTCAATGTTCAATTTGAAAGAGAATTTGCCGTACACGCCTACAGTGAATAGATGGACCAACATTCATACTTGCTGATGCCAAACAGATGCACCAGCTACCTTTGTAAAATTTTAAATAATTACAAATGCAATCAGAAAAAAAAAAGGACAGATTCACAGTTCCAGTTAATGCAAGAAAAAGAATATTTCAGTATGCAGACAGATCTTTAGGTGGTCCCTGAATAGTTTATGGTTAGGAATTTTACATGTTGCAACAATTATAGTCAAAAGGCACAATCTAATATTTTACTGCATTAATCTAATACTGGCCCCATTGCATTCCTGACTCCAGCAAGTAAATGTATTACTTTTGAACAATATTGACATCCATAAATTCACATGGACTGCATTTTGAATGTTTCACCAATTGGAAAAAAGGCTGTACTGAATTAAAGGGTGAAGTCCCCTGCTCTGTTTATTTGGTGGTGTTCAAAAGAGGGTGAGATGATATTCATCAAGGCAATAATAAAATGCACAAAGCATTGGGGAAAGAAATCTACTCCCTCCCTCACTGGACTAATAAAACTATCCAAAAGACATACAAAACCAACATTTCTGTCTGAGCAAGGATCTGTTAACAAGGAAGCAGGTTTCAGGACAACAAAGGGATTTCACAATCTGGTGCGACTCTCTGGGCACCATGCTTCCTGAAATTCTCACTCAGGCTAGGCCACTTCTGTAAGTGCTTTGCCACTGACTTACAAGCTTCTCTTTGGCTTTCAATACACAGGGACCAGCCACCTAGTCAATTACAGTCATTTCAGTAGATGAGAGAATATCAGTGTACCCGACGAGAATTTTCAATCCTTGCCTTGGAGTTAACAAAGCTCCAAACCAGGTGGAAAACACAAGCAATTTCAGATCAACATTCAAACTAGAAGGAACCGACTTCTCCTGTGGGTTGAGTGAGGGCCGTATTCCATAGCAAGTGAAGGTGACCTGCATGCAGCCCGGGTACAAATTGAAAAGTAGTGGAGAGAATAGTTTGTGTGGAAGTGATGGATTGAAAACCAATGTCATCTTCAGGATTAAGCAGGGAGACTAGAGATACTTCCCAACCCCTACCAAATATTAAAACACAAAAAGTCTGCAGATGCTGTGGTTGAGAAGTAAAAGCACATTCTGGAGAAACTCAGCAGGTCAAACAGATTTGGCAAAGATAGATTCATAACCAACGTTTTGGGCTTGAGCCCTTCATCAAAGTATTATAATATTAAATAGGATTATATTACCAAATATATTACCCTATTTGGTAGGGGGAAAAAAATATACATCACCAAGTAGAATCTATATCCTACCAAATTTTAGAAAGGTTACAAATGGAGAATTCACATTGACTGCTTTTAAGAGGTTTTGTTATTTTTTTTTCGTTAATTCGCCTCGTAATAAAATATAATAAATTTACTGGCCGATCCAGGCCATAATCGAAGCAGTCAGCAAATAAGGAGGTTGAAGAGAAACAAAAGAAATGATTTCAAAATTAAGGATTAAAAACAAATAAGGGGACAGAGGGCCAATTTCGAAACAAAACACACAGCTCTCTCTCGTTTCCACCCTGTCGCATCTTGTTCAGACATCAGCTGATTATTCTATTACAACTCAAGACTTTTGAGGCAACTACTTATTGAGAGTTAGCGGACTCAAACTGCAAGCATATAGAATGACCCAGGGACAGAGAGTGGAATGTGCCGTGGAACAGGCTGGCTCTGTGGTCTATCAATAGATGAACACACTCACAATCGCTCCATTTATATCGGAAAGCGAGAGGGAGAAAAGAAAGTTTTAATATACAAGGAGGAGTGGGGGGGGGGGGGGGAGCTGGTTTCTGCAGTCAAGGTTGACGCCAACATTCTTGGATAGTTCCCCTCTTCTGGAAACTGCTGGTTTATAATTAACATGTTTGACAAAATATTTACAATTGCCAAATGCTGATGTGGTCAGAGAGAAATGACGAAGCGCTCGTCCTTTTAAATCTTTGACCGGGCAGAAGTTTGCAGGGAAGAAGTTGGTTAACTACACCCTTCCACACGAGGGTTGGTGGGATTCTGCTCCACATGACCCCCCCCCCCCTCCTCCTCCACCACACACTGAGGCGGTGGGATTCTGCTCCACATGGACCCCCCTCCTCCACACACTGAGGCGGTGGGAATTCCCAGCGCAGATGGTGACAAGGGGGTCATTGTTGACTTGGAAGTTTGATGCAGGGACATGGGGCAAAGCGAGGGGACATGAAAATGCTGCAGCGCCCCGAGATTCAGCACTGGGACGGGGGACATTGACAACTGGTCCAGTGGTCCAGCCCTCCCGACCCCCATCGCCCCGCTCCCTGCCCCACTTACAGCGGACACTCCTCGCCTCCTTTTGTTCCTCTGCCTCGGCTCTCCGCTGCCTTCCGAGGTGGGTGCTGCGTGGACTGGACACGCTGCCCTCGGGGAGCTTGAATGGGGAAGGGATTGGGGGAGGGGGGTTTGGGGGGAGGGGGAAGGGGGGGTCACAAATCAGAGCTGCCCCGTGCCAAGCGACTGGTGCCGGCGGCACGTCGGCTGAGATCCCGGCTCCTTTCCCATTGTAACCCACTCGCCAGCACTTAAAGGGGCAGGTTCCTGCAGCCCGTGCAACCTTTGGCCGACACCAGTCTCATTAAAGGCGCGGTCCCTCTCAGAGTGGGTTCAGGGAAATAAAATCCACGATAGCTGTCATTTCGGTCCATTTCTTCCTGTTTATTGAAAATAATAACTAACCTTTGAACATCCTCGATGATGATTTCCCATCTCATTGCCCTGCGATGCACAGTTTCAGTTTTTTTTTTAACTCCACTCATAAGTTTATTTGCCACAAGATAAGCTTGCACAGTGAACACCAACTGCTGGAGGAAGTCAGTTTGAGAAAAAGAAAGGTCGATGCTTTGGGTTGGAACCCTTCACCAAGCCTGGGAATGCAGAGAAGAGAAGCCAGTGCACAGAGGACGAGGGTGAGAGGAGGTGGACAGGGGCCCACGTGGCAATGGTGGACCAGGGAGAGGGGAGGCATGAAGGGCCGAGGCAGTGGATGGGCAGAAGCCAGACACCAAAAACAGAGGTCAGGAGAAGGGAGACGAGAGGTGGAGGGGGTTGTGGGTGGTTAGAATACAAAGGCTGCCAGTCTGGAATCTGATAAGAAGGTGACCATTGCTGGTATAAAGAGAGAGCAGACTGAACAAAAGGGCACGATGATGGGCGACAGTAAGGAGGAAAGTGGACATAAAAGGGGGCTAGGGTGAGGGGAAGGAGGAAGAGTAAAAATGGTACACAACAAGAAATTTAAAAGTGCAATGTTCAGACCATTAGGCTGTAGACTGCCCAGGCAGAATATGAGGCGTTGTTCCTCTAGTTTACCGTGGCCTCACATTGGCAGTGGAGAAAGCCCGAACAGGGAAGGGGAGTTGAAATGGCAAGCAACCGGGAGCTCGGGATTGCAGTTAGATTGTAAATCCTCAGCAAAACAATCCCCAAGATTCAGAATTTATTGTCATGAACAAATCACAAAATTTGTTGTTTGCACAGCATCAGATTGCAAACATTTATATAAGGCACCTTTCAAAAATAAAGAAAAATAGGGTACGAAAAGTCAAAGTAAGGCAGAGTTAGGTTTTTTGATTATTCAGGAATCTGATGGCAGTGGAGACGAAGCTGCCCTTGTTCCGCTGAGTGTTCGTCTTTAGGCTGCTGTATTTTTTTCCCGATGGAAGCAGAGTGAAGAGGACATGGCCTGGTGGTGGGGGGTCCTTGAGGATAGAAGCTCACGTAGATGTCCTCGATGGAGTGAAGAATGGTGCTCATGATGTCACAGGCCGAGTTAACAACCCTCAGGAAATTTTTCTTGTCCCGAGTGTCAGCACCTCTGTACCAGACAGTTTTGCAACCAGAATGCTCTCCATGGTACACCAATAGAAGTTTTTGAGAGTCTTTGATGTCATACAGAACCTCTTCAAACTCCTCACAAAGTATAGCCACTGGTGAGCCTTCTTTATTGCATTGGCATGGAGGCTCCGGGACAGATCCTCGGAGATGTTGAGATTCAGGAATTTGAAGTTCTTGACCCTCTCCATTGCTGAACCTTTGATGAGGATCGGGTAGTGTTCCCTGACTTCCTTCTGAAGTCCACAAACATCGGTTTTGCTAATGTCGAGTGCAAGGCTGTAGCTGATCTATTTCCCTCCTACAAGCTTCATCAATGCCGTTTATGATTCTGCTGACAACCGTGGTGTCATTGGCAAATTTATAGATAGCATTGGAATTGTGCCTGACCACAGAGTCATGGGTGTATAATGAGTAGAGCAGCGGGCCTGAATAAGTACGCCTTTTTAAATGAGTTTTGTTTCAAATGATAAAGTAGGAATTTAAAATTTGTGCAATGGTCTAGAAGCAGCATTGTGTTGCGGGGAAGTTCAAGAGCCTGATAACTGTTGGAAAGAAACTATTCTTGAAGTGTTGGGGGTCAGACTTCTGGTCTTTCTAGTGCTTAGATGATTCGTGGAATCTGAGGGCAATTGATGAGAGTGTGGGGAAAATAAATGGAGCTTCGCCTCAAGGGTACTCGATGGTCACTGAGGACTCAGCAGGCCAAAGGGCCTGTTGCTGTGCTGTATGAACCATAGAAATCTACAGCAAAGAAACTGACCCTTTGGCCCTTCTTGTCTGTGCCAAACTATCTTTCTGCCTAATCCCACTGACCTTCACCCAGACTATATCCCTCTATGCCCCTCCCGTGATTCTGTGAATCTTTGAAATGTAATGAAATTTAATCCTGTGTCAACTCTCAAGTCATTTTTCAACCCAAAATTGGTAGGGCTTCAATACAGGAACTTTTGGGTTATGAATGACCTGACATGGAATCTGACGTGGTACCAATTCTCCCATACAATTTTCAAGCCTGTTATAATATTAAACCACTTAATATTAAACCATGGTGTTCATTAATGACTGTTCTGTGCTTATATTCCATTAAAGGTCCTCCCTGAGTTACAATTACCTGGCAATGTGAACACCTTGTACATTAAACAGTTCACTCAGATCAGCTATGGTTTCATTAAATGGCAGAGCAGGCTCGACGGGCTGGATGGCCTACGCCTGCTCCTATTTCTTATGTTCTTACATTTGGGAGAATGGCAAGGCAGGATGGACGTGGAGGGATTTGCTGACTCCTGCCAAACTGAAGGCATCTTCGGCCTTTCACCAACATTTCTAGAGTCTCACCCTTGTCGGGACATCATTCTCTCAACATTGCTCTGTGACATGGGCCCTGATTCAAGTGCCTGGGTTGGAATTCTAAGCCCTCTGATGCAGCTGCCGGAATGCAATTACAATGAATGAGGTAAAACACAGGATTCTGTTGACACCATGGTTAAGTGAAAAAACACACAAATTCTGGAGAAACTCAGCAGGTCAAAAAGTGTAGCAAAGGTAAAGATACATCACCAATGTTTCGGGCTTGAGCCCTTGAAGGTATGGGGGAACATGAGAGATGTCCGAGCATTTTTTTTTACTCCTGGTACTTTCTCCCGCAACCATAGGAAGTAACACCATTGCTCTTGTACCCTCTCCCTCACTACTATCCAGGGTTCCAAACAGTCCTTCCATCTGAAGCAAAGATTCATATTCACCTCCTTCAACCTCATCGACTGCCATCAATGTTCCCGATGTGTCCCTCACTTCATCATTGAGACTAAAGACAAAGTGTGAGCTGCCTCAAGGACAATCACCCAGGACTCATTGCGCACTACCAACCAACTATCTTTTGCACGATGTCCAACAACCAATCTTCACATTTATGTATTTTCCCTCTTCTAATAGTTTTATGTGCGGCAAGGCAGACTTCCATTGCATCAGCATTTTGTTCTACAAGAAGTTTGAATTTCTGATCCAAGACCACAACAAAATACTTAGCAAACCAAACAATTTCAAGTCAAATCTCCTTTATATATTGTTCATACCTTGCTCACACAGTAAAGACAAGATAGCATTTCTCCAGGACCATAAAGGATATTTACATAGATATAAGTTAGAATAGATTAAACACATGAAAACATTCAAATATTAAGATGTATTCAGTAAAAGTTCATGGTACCCTATCCACATATGTTCTGGGAATTCAGGAGTCTGATGGCTTGAGGGGAAAAAAACTGTTACCCAATCTGGACAAAAGAGCCCAAGTGCTGTGGTACCTGAATGGAGATCATTTTAATCATTAAAACACTTTAACTTGTGTAGTAGAATGAACACAGCAACCATTTTAGCCTTCATGTTTGTGAATGCATTAGCTAACAACGACAAGGGCTCTCTTTAAAAAGGCATTATCCCAGTTTCACATCTCACCTTACCAATGTGGTCAGAGAGGAGTTACTTAAAGAGAGAGGTTGAGACACAGCAAGGGTCTGTGAATTCCAGAGTTGAAAGGCTCAGTAGCCAAAGGCAAGGTTAGAAAATATCAATGGCATTACAGTTACAAGTGGGTACATTGGAAAAGAGCAGAGATCTTATGAGCTGTGGCTGATGCAATAAGAATTTCAGTCCACCTTTTGTTGTACTTCTGGAAGAGATTATAAAGATAAGGAGGAGCAAGGCCATGAAACTCTACTAGTATAAATGTGGACTGATTACTCTAGGCACTTTCAGATAGTCACGATATCCCACTGTAAAGCCATCTATTCTATCCCAATGCAGCTGTCAGGTGGCCACCTGAAAGTGGAGAACCCGGCCAGGAGGAGCACTTACCTAACCCTCCTCCTGTAGGTATAATCTCCGGCTCCCCCGTTGCACCTGAAAGCAGTAGTGGGACTACGGCCACAGTCCACAGGAGCTGGCGTTCGCTCGGACGGAGCTCTCCTTCTTGGCACATTCAAGTCACAGAAAGGAGTCTTCTCCGCGGCCACCTGAACGACCCAGCTGCACTCCCCCAGCCACATCTGCCAGAGCATTATCTGCGTCCGAGCACCTGAAGGTGACTTCAGCTTGATGCACCAGCTTTTGATGTACAGAAATTTACCTAAAGTTACCACAAATACAATACCTGTAATTAGGACAGTTTGCTGATATATGGATTATTGTCCCCAGAGGAAAAGGATATTTATAGCTATTTGGATTAATTGTAGTCACCTTTAGTTAAAGTTATTTGGTTTGATTACGGAGTTAAACTAATTGAAGCTCACTGAGTGAAACCCAATCACTCATGCCACCAAGTTTTACAATGCAACCAATAGACTGGTCAGTAACTTTGCTTCCAATTAGCCTTTCCACCCTGATATAACATTAATAGATTTCATGGTTTACAACATTAGTGGAGATTCCAACAATTTATAGTTACCTGATCTCACTCACATCACTTCTCGACATAGTTCTCATAGCAGAAAGTGTTGCGATTGGTCCTCCCAACCAGTTAACACATACAATCTGTCGTCTCAAAATTTTCAGATACTGAATCCTAAAGTGTACCTATTCTGCAGAACGGCCTTTGAATAAATCACCTGGAACACATTCCAGAAGTTGACATCTTGTAAAATATTGCTGAAAATGTGTCCATCAACACACTCACATGATAGCAAATCATTATACTCTGGTTATAGTATTCTAGAGTAAGATTTTTCATTTCACATTTCATTCCACGGTCCCTGAAAATTTCTTTCTGTTTTATTTGAGAAAATAATATAGATCATTGTGATGGGACAATAGCTGGCAGTGAAATGTCAGCCAATATTGATGGATAGAAATCTCTGTTAAACAAGAAAATCTGCAGATGCTGGGGTCTAGTACAATACACTAAAGCACTGGAGAAACTCAGCAGGACACATGACCATATGAGTGGCAGAGAAGATCACTTGGGTCTCCCCGCCCCCCCCCCCCCCCCCCCCACCAAACCACGACATGGCGAGTAAATGGAACAAGCTGCCAGAGGAAGTGGAAGAAGCAGGTACAATCGTAATGTTTAAAAAAGACATTTAGACAGGTACACGAGTTGGAAAGGTCTAGTGGGATATGGGCTGAATATAGTCAAATGGGACTAGCTTGATCAACATGGACAGGTTTGGTTGAAGGGCCTGTTTCTGTGCTGTAAAACTCTATGACTCTTAAGCTTGTGCTCCCTTGTGTGAGCTAAGTGCCCAACATTGCTCTATGGGAGCTCCCCTTTGCATCAAGTTAAACCCCAATCTCTAAAGTCCATTCACCCTCCAGTAAGCAGGGCACATTTAACAGCTTCCCACCAAACTGTCACTCTGCACAGCTGCTATCAAGTACTGCATCAACCCACTTGACTAGCCCTTCAGCCCAACTCATCCATGCTGACCAAATTGGCATTCTAGACGACCCATTTGTTGAATGGAATCACAGACTTGAAACTCGCTGGTTTTATTCCATGCACTAATTGTTAAACAGATTTATATCTGTAATTTATGAAGGACTTGCTGATAATTAATAAAAAACAGAAAATTGCTGTGAGCACTCAGTAGGTCTGCCAGCAGCGAATCACCACTGATACACAATAGCAACAGTATGGGCTTTCCACAGGATGGACTGCAGCAACTCAGCGAGACCCCTTGGACAGCACCTTCCAAACCCATCTGCACGTTGTTCCCCCCCCCCCCCCCACCCCCGCCCCAACTTCGAGCCTCCTCCTGATTTGTAAATATAATGCTACTTCTGCACTGTCACTGGGTCAAATTCCTGGAAGTCCTTTCCTAACAGCATTGTGGTCTACTCATACCTCAAGGTTCAAGAAGGCAGCTCACCTCCACATTCGCAAGGGCCATTAGGGATGGACAATGCTGACTCAGCCTGTAAAGCCCACATCCGTGTATGAATTTTAAAAAATCAGAACCACACAGCAGAGAAACCAGCCCCTTTGATCCACCTCATGTGATGCTTATTAACCCTAATCTCATTTGCATGAAGCCCCTGTCCCTCTTCACCTTTCCTTTTTAAGTACCTGTCCAACTACATGTCAAACACTGTAACTGAATTCTCCGGCCACACATTGTAAATGACCTCCGCCATTGATGTGAGAAACCTATCCCTCAGATCTCTTTTAAATTTTTCTGCTGTCACCTTAAACCTGTGGCCCTTAGTTTCAGACTCCCCTGCATTTGGAATTAATATTCTGAATATCTATTTCCATCATAATTTTATAAACCTTGATAACTTCCTGCACACCAATGAGAATAAACCCTTCCCAATCTCTCCTTCTAACTAAAGCGCTCCATTCAACACAATATCCTGGTGAATCTCTTCTAAACACTCTCTGTAGGTTTCTTTGAGGGGTTCTGGACAAAGTGGTGACTCTCTGATAAAAGTTAAAAATTTCAACCATGTTCCATTCTAAATGTAGTCATTATGTGACAATAATGGGACCCTTACCTTTATTGTGACCACATCCTTCTATAGTGCAGTGACGAGAAATTTTCACAATGCTCCAAATACGTTTTAACCAATGATTTATACAGTTACAGCATGACTTACCAACTCTGATACTCAATGTCTCAACCTATGAACATAAACATTTCAAATACCTTCTTCAGTACCCTATCCACTTATGTCGCTCCTTTCAGGGAACTATGGACTTAAATTACAAGATCTCTGAAAATCACTGCTCCTAAGATCCCTGCCATTTATTTTATGTGACTAACTGTAATTTGACCAGTCACTGGTTACCATTCTTCCTTCCAGCAGGGACTGCATACATCCTGAAATAAATCATTTATTTTCATCTCCAAGTTGAGTTGGCACAGTTGGCAATAGTGGCTCGAATCCCACATTGTCCGTGAGGAGCTTGTACATTCTCCCCACGTCTGCATGGGTTTCCTCCGGGGGCTCCAGTTTCCTCTCACCGGGTGGGGGGGGGGGGTTTAGGTTAATTGGGTGTAAATTGGGCGGCATGGACTTTTGAGCTAAAATGGCTTGTTAACATGCTACATGTCTAAATTTAAAATTTTAATTTAAAAGTTGCTGACCTAGTCAGATAGAAAGGAGAAGATTCAAGTTCTAGACTTGAATTAAACTGTATTTAATGAATATATTACCAAAATTTTTATATCTTTTCCAGTCTAAACCAGTTTTTACCCCTAAATATTTTTTTGACTCACTGGACTCATTTATTTCCTCATATATACAGCAAGGAAAACAACCTCATTTATATAAAGTGCATTTTCAAAAATTGAAAAAGAGCGGAGGTTTGTCACTTCCGAATTTCAGATTCTACTATTGGGCAGTCAATATATGTAATTTGCTTCTTTTATTAAAATTTGATAAATTAGTTGACAGCCCTTATTGGATGGAAATGGAAATGATTTTTTCGGAAAAAAAACATTTATGTTGGCAGTCCCAGAGTCTTTCTTACCTTTTTATTACATTAACAGGTAACCCGATAATTAGACAGAGGTTGAGAATATGGGGCCAATTTAGAAATTTTTTTGAAATCAATAGTTTTTCTCTAACAAGTCCTATTAAAACTAATCATCCTTTTTTTTTTAACCTTCTTTGTCAGATACAGGTTTCAGAGAGTGGTGTAGACTGTGGATTAATAATTTTAAAGATCTTTTTATTCAAAATAATTTTGCTTCTTTTGAACAATTAAGGGTAAAATTTAAAGTACCTAATAATAATTTTTTTTCAGATATCTACATCAGACATTTTGTTCAGTCCAAGCTTTCTGATTTTCCATGGATTTGTGAAACATTCTTGATTTATTTTTTTACTTTCAATTTTCTCATAGAGGCTCAATATCAATTATTTACAGGGATTTGATGGATTTGAGAACAGTTTCTCTAGTTATGATTAAGAGAGAACCGGAGCATGATTTGGATTTGTTGCTTCCAGAGGAGGACTGGAATTTGATTAATGAATCCTCATTTTGTGCACAACATTGTTTTTTGCAATTTAAGGTTGTGTATAGAGTACATATTTCAAAAGTTAAACTATCTCACTTCTCTTCTGATATTGATCCATTATGTGATAAACATAAAATTTTTGAGGCTTCATTGATATAGATCCTCTGGTCTTGTCCCAGTTTAGAAAATTTTTTGAATATTTACTTTCAAACTTTATCATCCATTTTTAAGGTCAAATGAAAACCATGTCCCTTAATGGCTCCATTTGGTTTTTCTCAATAAAAGGAAACATTGTTGACTTCATCTCAGAAGTGAATTTTAGCTTTTACCTCCTTGATAGCTAGACGGGAAATTCTGATGAAATGGAAAGACAGCTCCCCATCTACTCATATTCAATGGTTACAGGAGGTAACATCCTTCCTAAGTTTAGAAAAAAAATCAGACATAATGTCAAAGAAATAAAGGTGAACGTTTATAAGATGTGGGGCCCATTCATGGAGTATTACCATAATTTAGCGAATTAGGGTGTTTGATGCTCTTGAACAGTGCTGTCTCCTGAACTTTCAGAACATCTGGGGATTGGGTACCCTCGACTGTTAATGTCCTAATATTTTAAATGTGTTGAACTTCTAATCTATATTTATGTAACTATGCTCCATGGTCCTGGAGAAATGTTATCTTGTCATTAACATGCGAGCATGGTATGAATGATAAAGGTGACTTGACTTGGTCCCCAAGTGTCATCCTTCATTTCTTATTTTTATTCGATATGCAGATTTGCCTTGTTTAGAGGGAAGGGTTTGATTATTGGGGGGGGGGGTCTCTCTTTTCCTTTTTTTTGTTTTCTTTTTCAATAATTTGATATAATAGGTTTGATTTGAAAGGGTGCACATAATTTGTAATATGTATGGTCAAGGTTTTATTTGAAGTGTTCAAATTTTTTAACTTTTCTTATATTCCAGCATATGTATTAGATTTATATGTATATTTAAATTAAACTCAAAGATATTTAAAAAGGGAAAAAAAACTATCTTTTCCTCTCTCTTAGCTGTTGATGATCAGCTTTTCATGGAATTAACACACAGAAGATTGTTTTCCAAGGTAGGGGAGTCTAGGGCAAGAGGGCACATCAGGATAAAAGGGGCATCAACAGAGATGCAGAAAAAATTCTTTAGTAAGAGGTCATGAGTCTATGGAACTTGTTGCTACAGGCGGCTGTGGAAGTAAGGTCGTTGGGTATATTTTAGGCAGAGATTGACAGGGATTTGATTAGTCAAGGCATCAAGGGTTATGGGGAGAAGGCCAGGAGTGGAGTTGAGTTGGTGGATGAAGTAGCTTATGCTAGAATAGCAGAGCTGACTGGATGGGCCGATGGACCTACTTCTGCTCCTATAATGTGATCTTGTGAAAAGTTGATGAGCATGCATTCAGGGGCTTAGCCATTACATTCACCTCTGAGTTTCAAGTTTGCTGACACAATTCCCAATGCAAAGAGTAATCCATAAAAATTTAGACTGAGACCCCAGTCCAGTACCAAGGAGGTGCTACACTGTCAGATGTGTAGTCTTTCAGAATTGACATTAAATCAATGTACAGTCTGCCTGCCCTGTTAGGCCAATGTAAAAGAGTGGCAGATGCAACATTGATCAAGAACCTATCAATTCACCTACCTGTTTCCCAACTCCACCTCTCACCCTCCTCATGTGGCTCCATCTGTCCATCCCCCTTCACCCCTCTCTATCTACCAATCTCCCACTGGCCCCTGTTTCACCCCACCCCACCATTTTCTCATTATACTGCCTATCTCTTCACTCCACAATTGGTCTGAGTTTTGACCCGACATGTCGACAATTGTTTTTTCCCCAACAGACACAGGTTGACCCACTGAGTTCCTCCAGCAGATATATTTTTTTGAAAATTTTATTTGAAATTTTCACAAATGCATTAAAACATATACATAAATTGTTTTATTCAAAATAATAAAGATTAATACATAGTGTTTAAACCCCTCCACCCTCCCCTCAATAATAATTCAGCCCCAAAGAAGAAAAAAGGAAGAAAACATCTGGATATTATGAAAACAAAGATAAAAATTAATAAAACTATCACCAAAACCTATCTTAATTTTAAGGAATCGGAAGATTTAGGATGGGTGATTACAACCTAAACCCTGCAATTTGAAGATATAGTTCCCGAAAAGTTTCAAATTTATTCGGTAAATTATATGTAATCTTTTCAAGTGGTTTACAACTATGTGTTTCAGCATGTCATCTATCCATCCCCAAATAAATATCCAACTTTCAAGTTACTGCTATGCATTTCCTCGCTACTGCTAGGGCAATCTTTATGAATTCTTTTTGATATTTATTTAATTTCAATTTCAATTCTGTATCCAATATATTTCCAAGTAGAAAAATATATGATGCTGAGGAAATTTAATTTTTGTAACTTGCTCTAAAAATAAACCTATTTCTGTCCAAAAAGGTCTTAACTTAGGACATATCCAGATAGAATGTAAAAAAGTACCTATTTCCTGATTGCATCTAAAACACTTATCTGAAAAATTTGGATTTAATCCATTTAATTTCTGAGGAGTAAAATATAATTGATGTAAAAATTATATTGTACCCATTCTATAAAGAACATTTATTGTATTGGGTATACTTTCTTGACAAAGTTCTAACCAGCTTTTCTTTTGAATGTTTATATTTAAATCTGTCTCCCATCTCTGTCTTGGCTTCTAGTTTACACTCCTCGTTTATACATTCCTTTTTGCAAAGTTGTATACATAATTGAAATAAACTTTTTAATAGACGTATCTGTAATTAAGTTTTCCAAATGAGTCAATATCATTCTTGCTATCTGATAATTTCTCATTTCCATTTCCAAATGTATTTTGCTCCATATTTTTAAAAAAAATTAACAAAGGTGTATCTCTGTCTCCATTTAACAATTTATCATTCCATTAATATATAAAGTCAAAACAAGCGTCACATCACCCTCATCAGTGTCTATGCTCCAACCCTCCAGGCGGAACCAGCAGAAAAGGACAAGTTCTACACCGACCTGCGCAACCTCATCCAACGCACCCCTACAGCCGACAAGGTTGTCATCCTGGGCGACTTCAACGCTCGTGTCGGCAAAGACTCAGAAACCTGGCCAGGAATCCTGGGCAAGCATGGCGTCGGCAAGTGCAACGACAACGGGCGCCTCCTGTTGGAGCTCTGCGCAGAACAGCGGCTTGTCATTACAAACACCCTTTTTCAGCAGAGGGACAGCCTTAAGACCACCTGGATGCATCCCCGATCCAAACACTGGCACCTCCTGGACTACATCCTGGTGCGAGAAAGTGACAAACGAGATGTGCTCCACACCAGGGTCATGCCTAGCGCGGAATGCCACACTGACCACCGGCTGGTTCGCTGCAAGCTCAACCTTCACTTCAAGCCAAAGCCCAGGAACAATAAAGCCCCCAGAAAGAGGTTCAATGTTGGAAACCTGCAGTCAGACGAAGCGAGAGGAAACTTCCAGGCAAACCTCAAAGCAAAGCTCGACGATGCAACCCGCCTCACGGACCCGTCCCCTGAAACCCTCTGGGATCAGTTGAAGACTACCATACTGCAATCCACTGAAGAGGTACTGGGCTTCTCCTCCAGGAAAAACAAGGACTGGTTTGACGAAAACAGCCAGGAAATCCAGGAGCTGCTGGCAAAGAAGCGAGCTGCCCACCAGGCTCACCTTACAAAGCCGTCCTGTCCAGAGAAGAAACAAGCCTTCCGTCGCGCATGCAGCCATCTTCAGCGCAAACTCCGGGAGATCCAAAATGAGTGGTGGACTAGCCTCGCCAAACGAACCCAGCTCAGCGCGGACATTGGCGACTTCAGGGGCTTCTACGAGGCTCTAAAGGCTGTGTACGGCCCCTCACCCCAAGTCCAAAGCCCGCTGCGCAGCTCAGACGGCAAAGTCCTCCTCAGCGACAAGATCTCCATCCTCAACCGATGGTCAGAACACTTCCAATCTCTTTTCAGTGCCAACCGCTCAGTCCAAGATTCCGCCCTGCTCCAGCTCCCTCAACAGCCCCTAAGGCTAGAGCTGGATGAGGTTCCCACCCTGGATGAGACATATAAGGCAATCGAACAACTGAAAAGTGGCAAAGCAGCAGGTATGGATGGAATCCCCCCAGAAGTCTGGAAGGCTGGCGGCAAAACTCTGCATGCCAAACTGCATGAGTTTTTCAAGCTTTGTTGGGACCAAGGTAAACTGCCTCAGGATCTTCGTGATGCCACCATCATCAACCTGTACAAAAACAAAGGCGAGAAATCAGACTGCTCAAACTACAGGGGAATCACGTTGCTCTCCATTGCAGGCAAAATCTTCGCTAGGATTCTACTAAATAGAATAATACCTAGTGTCGCCGAGAATATTCTCCCAGAATCACAGTGCGGCTTTCGCACAAACAGAGGAACTACTGACATGGTCTTTGCCCTCAGACAGCTCCAAGAAAAGTGCAGAGAACAAAACAAAGGACTCTACATCACCTTTGTTGACCTCACCAAAGCCTTCGACACCGTGAGCAGGAAAGGGCTTTGGCAAATACTAGAGCGCATCGGATGTCCCCCAAAGTTCCTCAACATGATTATCCAACTGCACGAAAACCAACAAGGTCGGGTCAGATACAGCAATGAACTCTCTGAACCCTTCTCCATTAACAATGGCGTGAAGCAAGGCTGTGTTCTCGCACCAACCCTCTTTTCAATCTTCTTCAGCATGATGCTGAACCAAGCCATGAAAGACCCCAACAATGAAGACGCTGTTTACATCCGGTACCGCACGGATGGCAGTCTCTTCAATCTGAGGCGCCTGCAAGCTCACACCAAGACACAAGAGAAACTTGTCCGTGAACTACTCTTTGCAGACGATGCCGCTTTAGTTGCCCATTCAGAGCCAGCTCTTCAGCGCTTGACGTCCTGCTTTGCGGAAACTGCCAAAATGTTTGGCCTGGAAGTCAGCCTGAAGAAAACTGAGGTCCTCCATCAGCCAGCTCCCCACCATGACTACCAGCCCCCCCACATCTCCATCGGGCACACAAAACTCAAAATGGTCAACCAGTTCACCTATCTCGGCTGCACCATTTCATCAGATGCAAGGATCGACAATGAGATAGACAACAGACTCGCCAAGGCAAATAGCGCCTTTGGAAGACTACACAAAAGAGTCTGGAAAAACAACCAACTGAAAAACCTCACAAAGATAAGCGTATACAGAGCCGTTGTCATACCCACACTCCTGTTCGGCTCCGAATCATGGGTCCTCTACCGGCACCACCTACGGCTCCTAGAACGCTTCCACCAGCGTTGTCTCCGCTCCATCCTCAACATCCATTGGAGCGCTTACATCCCTAACGTCGAAGTACTCGAGATGGCAGAGGTCGACAGCATCGAGTCCACGCTGCTGAAGATCCAGCTGCGCTGGGTGGGTCACGTCTCCAGAATGGAGGACCATCGCCTTCCCAAGATCGTGTTATATGGCGAGCTCTCCACTGGCCACCGTGACAGAGGTGCACCAAAGAAAAGGTACAAGGACTGCCTAAAGAAATCTCTTGGTGCCTGCCACATTGACCACCGCCAGTGGGCTGATAACGCCTCAAACCGTGCATCTTGGCGCCTCACAGTTTGGCGGGCAGCAACCTCCTTTGAAGAAGACCGCAGAGCCCACCTCACTGACAAAAGGCAAAGGAGGAAAAACCCAACACCCAACCCCAACCAACCAATTTTCCCCTGCAACCGCTGCATTCGTGTCTGCCTGTCCCGCATCGGACTTGTCAGCCACAAACGAGCCTGCAGCTGACGTGGACTTTTTACCCCTCCATAAATCTTCATCCGCGAAGCCAAGCCAAAGAAGAAAAGAAATATATAAAGTTCTCTGGATTATCCTCTCCTATTTTGTTCATTTCTATTTGAATCCATGCTGGTTTCTCTCCCTCTTCAAAGAAGGCAGAAAGAAATCTCAGTGGTGCTGTCCTATAATAATTTATAAAATTTGGTAGTTATAACGAATATTAATAATACTTTTCACATTATCATAGCGTATCTCAGCCCAGTTGTCATCAGATATAGCTATATTTAAATCTTCTTCCCACCTATTTTTGGATTTAGTCAGATTAATCTTTTTAACGCTTTTAAAAGTAATTGGTACATAACTGTTATAAATTGTTTAACATTCAGATTATTTATGACACCTTCAATTTCATCGATTGGTATACTAAAGATAATTTGTTCCTCAAATATGCCCTTAGTTGGTAATATCCAAACATAGCATTCTTTTGTATTCCATATCTGTCTTTTAATTGGTCAAATGACATTCATTCTCTAGCCTGAGAACAGTCTTTAATATATTGTATTCCCTTATTTGACCAATCAATAAAATTCGTATTATTTATCGTAAAAGGTAACAATCTATTATTTACTAATGGCATATTTGCTAATCTATATCCTTTTATTCCTATCAACCCATGTGTTTCATGCCATACTTTCCCTACCAATAAAATTTCATTCCATTTGTATATCACCTCTTCTGGCTTTTGCTCTCCTATTTTACTCAATTCAGCCTTTACCCATGCTACCTTATCTAAAACTTCAGATAAAACAAAAGATTTAATGCGGTAACTTAATCTTGTGGCTATTTGGAGAAGACTGCACCCGAGAGAGTAAGGTTATTCATTTTATTCTAGTCGACAAGATTCTTATTCAAGACTTAATATGTTGTTGTTATCAGAAAGACTTCAAGGTAGAGTACAGCAAGTTCAGTATAAAGCGAGACTTATTTCGGACCACTTCCCCTTATTATTGTTAATTAATTTGGAAGATATGCAAGAATTAACTTTTAGATGGAGATTTGACAACGCATTATTGAAGAGAGAGGAATTTTGTAAGATTGTTAGAGATCAGATTAAACTTTATTTGACCATGAATAAAAATAGAATTGGCTAATGTTTATTTTGTGCAATGCTATAAAGCTTATATTCGTGGTCAAATAATAAGCTTATCCACTAAAATTAAAAAGGACTTTATGTCTCAGGTAAATATCTTGGAAAGGGATAACTATATTGGAGAAGGATCTACATAAACATACCTCGGATGAAAATAAAAGAATGTTGATAAAGAAAAAATTAAAATATAATACTCTGCAAACCTCCAGGTTGGAGAAATCGATTTTACATAATAAACAAAGATATTATGAACTAGAGGAAAGAGCACACAAAGTATTGGCGTGGCAACTAAAAATGGAACAGTAATCTAAAGTAATTCCAGCAAATAAAATAGGAAATGACACTATATCATACAAACCTAGTGATATAAATGAACCATTTCAAAGATTTCACACTAATCTGTATCAATCTGAGTCATTAAAAGATGACGGGAAAATCTTGAGTTTTTTTATAAGTGAAGTGGCAAAGGTTATAACTTCTTTACAAAATAATAAATCACCAGGTGATTTCACATCTGAATTTTATAAAGAATTTAGAGATGTTTTCATCCCAGTTTTTATGCAAGTACTGACACAATTGACCAAAATGGATGATCTACCCGACACCTTCAAAACTGCAATCTTAACAGTAATTTTGAAAAAAAGACAAAGATCCATCGATACCAGCTTCCTATAGACCAATATCTTTATTGAATGTAGATTACAAAATTTTGGCAAAATTGTTAGCTAATAGATTGGAATTTTTTAAAATAACCAAAATTAATTAATTAATAAAGACCAAATAGGTTTTATTAGAAATCGAAAATCAGCAGATAATGTAACTCGATTTATAAGCTTGACTCATTGAGTACAATCGAAAGAGAAAATGAGTATTGCAGTGGCATTAGATACAGAAATGGCTTTTGATAGAATTGAATGGGATTTTTTTATTTCATACACCTAATAGATTTGGATTAGGCCCTGCGTTTATAAAGTGGGTAAAAGCTTTGTATATGGAACCTAGAGCATGAATTATAACTAATGGTATGATGTCAAACTATATTTGCCTGGGCAGATCTACTCGACAGGGATGTCCTTTATCCCGGCTCCTGTTGTTCTGGCAATTGAACCATTGGCAGAATTCATTAGACTGAATTCTGATCTAAAGGGTATAAAAGTAGGGAAAAATTAACATAAATTGAGTTTATTTGTGGATGATGTTTAAGTATATTTGACAGAGCTGAGAATTCAAAAATCACTTGCAAGAATTGCTATAACAGTATTGGACACTGTCAAGTTACAAGGTTAATTCAAATAAGAGTGAAGTCATACCTTTGACAGTAGGTGATTATACAAAATGTCGCCAAACCTCAAAATTTAAATGGCCTAAAGAAGGAATAAAATATTTGGGTATTAGAATAAACACTTCTTTTTACTTACTTTATAAAATTAATTATGGACTGTTATTTTAAAAAATTGAAGAAGATTTAAAGGGTTGGATAGATTTACCTGTAACTTTGATAGGACAATTTAATTTTATAAAATTGAATATCTTTCCAAGAGTCCAATATTTGTTTCAATCATTACCTATTAATATTCCCAAACAATTTTTTAAAGATTTAAATAGAATTGTTAGGATATTTTTATGGAAAGGTGAAATGCCAAGGATTGCTATAGAAAAATTAACTTGGAGATATGAACAAGGAGGGCTACAACTACCTAATTTTGAACTTTATTATAATGCAGCACAATTATGGTTTCTCTCCTCTTTCTTTGAAGAGGGAGATAAAGTAGATTTTTTCTAATACTTTAAATAAAAAGTCCCATTCCAGCCTATTGAATGCTTTTTCTGCTGCCATACTAAGTTCTTCTATCTGTGCTAAATGTATTATGCTCATTGATTTTGTCACATTATCTACTGATTTTCTTTTTTTTAACAAATCCACTTTGATCCATATTTATTAATTTAGTTAAATATTTCCCTTTTCTATTTGCTAGCATTTTGGATGTTATTTTGTAATCCACATTCAATAACGAAATAGGTCTATATGATGATGGTTTTAAAGGGTCTTTTCCTTTTCTCAGAATCACTGTTATTATTGCAGTCTTAAATGATTCTGGTAAGTCATTCACCTCTCCTACCTGATCTAATAATTCCATAAAACTCTTCAGATCCTTTGTAGAATTCAGATGGAAAGCCACCTTCACGCGGGGACTTATTATTCTTGAATGAACCCAATGCTTCTTTTATCTCTGTCAGAGTAAATGGAGCAACCGATATTCTTTGATCTTCTAAATTTAATTTAGATACGTTTATTTGAGATTTTTAAAATCTTCTATTTTACTTTTATCCTTTAGAGATTCTGACTGATATAAATTTTTATAAAACTTAAAATTTTCACTTATTTCTTGTGATTTACAAGTAATTTGATTTGAATCTTTCTTTGTTGCTATCATTGCTGTAGATATTTGTTCTGGTTTTAATTGCCATGCAAAGACCTTGTGAACCCTCTCATCCAGTTCATAATCTCTTTGCTTAGTTCTCATTATGTCTTTTTCTATTTTATATGTTGGCAAAGTATTACACTGTAACTTCTTATTTCTCAATGCTCTTCGTTTATCCTCACTTATTTGTCTATACAAATTCTTTTCTGTTATTTCTTTTTCAAGTTGTTCTACTTCCATATAATCTTTCTTTATCTAAGAATATATAGCTTATTATTTGACCTCTTAAATATGCCTTCATTGCATCCGATAAAATAAACTTATTCATTACTAAATTAGAATTAATTTCAAAGAAAATCTCTATTTGCTGTTTAATAAACTCACAAAAATCTTCTCTTCTTGACAACATCTATTCTTCATTGCTATTGCTAAGAATAAAGGTAAGTAATCCGACAAAACTTTTGCTTTATATTCAACTTTTTAAATCCTTCCCTGCAATTGTGCTGATATTAAGGGAAAAAAATCATTTCTAGAATAAGAGTCATGTCTATTAGAACAAAAAGAACAGTCCCTTTCTCTTAGATGAATTCTCCTCCATGCATCTACTAATCAATTTCATCAATGATAATGTAACTTTAGCTGCTTAACTTCTAATAACATTCCTACCAGAACTATCCAGCAATGGATCAAGACAAAAATTAACATATTTACATTAGCATTTGCTAAATTCAAAAATGTTTCCTGTATAAATTTCTTATCATCTAAATTTGATGCATATATATTCAAAAAGGGTCAAAATTCAGAAAAAAAATTGACAATATACCATTATATATCTGCCTACTAGATCAGTAATAATATTTTGTATCTTAACTGGAAGATTTTTATTAATCAGAATTGCTACCCCTCTTGCTTTAGAATTAAATGAAGACACTGCAACATATCCTACCCAATCTCTGTTCAGTTTTTGATGCTCAGTTTCAATCAGATGTGTCTCGAGTAAAAAAACTATATCTACTTTCATCTTTTTATATGTGTCAGTAAATTTTTTTTCCTTTTCACTGGGTTTTTAATTCCATTAATATTAATACCTTCAAAATTTAACATTTCACCCACTGAATGTTTTAGTAATAATACCTTATCTCACCCATGCCTCAACTCTTCTAATTCTACTACATTACTATATTCAATGCTATTATTATTAACTCTTCCAGATGAAACACAAAAAAGAGAAAAGAAAGAAATCCTGTAAAGAAAGAAAATAAGAATCTCCCTGTTAATATTGTTATTAATATAGAAAGCAACATTACTCCCCTCCATGTTACAGGCAGTGGCCTGTGCCTCAAATGCACACATAAATTGGCAGCTATCAGCCCCTCTATCCCTGCTCTCCCGAATCCATGTTATTACAATTTTATTTACTTAAACAGATCACCCCTTTTCAGTTACACATACTGTAATTCACAATGTCCTTCAAGTCGCACTTTGCTGGGAGGAGTCACGTGATGGAGTAGTGGCCGGTCAGGGAACTCCAGCCCTCTCCGGAAAAGTTTTAAAAAAATACACAAAACACAAAGGTTCAAGAATAAAAATTAAAACAAAGTAAAAGTAAAGGTGGAAAGAAAATGGCAGCGAAGAGAGAAAAATCGAAAGCAACGGGAAGAAGAGAAGATGAAAGAACGTCGGAGGAAGAAGGTGAAGGCTTTACCTGTCCAAGGAGGCCCGCCGCGGAGAGAGAAGCTCGCTTCCTAAGGTCGATGGAAGTCCCGAGCTCGGGGCTACAAAAATGGCTCGCGGAGCCGAGTAAAAGTGTGCAACCGCGCATGAAAAAAAACACACTGACGGGAGGGGGGAACACTGAGGAGTCGATCTCCACAGCTGAGGATGACAGCTGCAACACAGCAACAGGAAGAGAACACAGAAAATAACGAGAACAAGAAAGAAGAGAGCAAAAAGAAAACAAGGAAACAACAGATGGCCAACCCAGAGGAAGAAGAAGAAGAATATAGAGAAATGGAAGAAGAAGGGAAAGGCAAGACAATGGATTTTTTTTTTAAAAGAATATATGGAATCAGTAAAGGAATGGCAATTACAAGAATTTAATGAAATAAAAAGAAGAATTAAAAGTGCAGAAGAAAAAATGAATAAAATAGAGATGGTCATGTCAGAAATAGGAAAAAGAGTGGACAATGTGGAAGAACGAAAAACAATCGCAGAAATGGAAGTAGAGGACTTAAAAGAGAAATTAGAAGAATCTAATAAAAAAGTTAAAGAGGCACAAGAGCTGTTAGCTCAGAAGATAGATATAATGGAAAACTATAATAGAAGAAATAATATAAAGATAGTGGGCCTTAAGGAAGATGAAGAAGGCAAGTATATGAGAGAATTTATAAAAGATTGGATCCCCAGGGTCCTAGGAAGACCAGAATTACAGGAAGAAATGGAAATAGAAAGGGCACATAGAACATTAGCCCCGAAACCACAGACGCACCAAAAACCAAGATCCATTTTAGTAAAATTCTTAAGATATACAACAAGAGAAAATATATTGGAGAAAGTAATGAAGAAAATAAGAGAAGACAAAAAGCCACTGGAATACAAAGGTCAAAAAAAATTTTACTATCCAGACATAAGTTTTGAACTCCTGAAGAAGAGAAAGGAGTTTAATACAGCAAAAACGATCCTATGGAAAAAAGGATATAAATTTATGTTAAAGTACCCAGCGGTACTTAAAATAGTTATTCCAGGGCAGCAAAACAGACTATTCTCGGATCCGGAGGAAGCACGAAAATTTGCAGAACAACTACAAAACAGGCAGAGAGATGAAGACATGTAACGAGAGTAAAAATGACCACGAACTATATGTATGTGTGTATATGGGTATATATATATAGATGTGTATGTATATATGTGTGTACATGAGTGTATCCGTATTTAGAGGAAAATATATAGAGTATAGATAAGAATTAATAAGGGAATGAAAGGGAACAGAGGAAGTAAGGAGGGAATTAAAAGAGTGACCTTTGTTATATATGAAAATTGAAATCTTTTCCGGGAGGGGCTGGGTGGGGAGGAGTTACGGTCACTGCAAAATCAGTTGACGCTTGCGAGTGAATTCGCAAATCCAAATGGAGAGGGGAGATGTGGTTGGCCGACAAGGGATAACGGGCAACTCAGGAGGGGGAGGGGAGAATGGGGTTAAAGAAATTTTAGATAGGAGAATATGGGAAATGTTTGATGTTTTAGAAATGTTGTCTTATAAAGTGTTCAAAACAAGAAAGCAGAAATGGATAAGAAGGGAAGGTGGTGATGAGGAAACGGAAAGGGATGATAAACAAAGTATGAAATGGCTACGTTGAACTATATGACTTTAAATATTAACGGAATACATAACCAAATCAAAAGGAAGAAACTGCTAAATTTACTGAAAAAAGAAAAAATTGATATAGCATTTGTGCAAGAAACACATTTAACTGAAATGGAGCATAAGAAATTAAAGAGAGATTGGGTAGGACATGTAACAGCAGCGTCATATAATTCAAAAGCTAGAGGAGTAGCTATATTAATCAGTAAAAATGTACCAATTAAAATAGAAGAGGAAATAATAGATCCAGCAGGGATCTATTAATGATAAAATGTCAGATATATTCGGAGTTTTGGAATTTACTCAATGTATATTCACCTAACGAAGAAGATCAAAAATTTATGCAAGATATTTTTTTGAAGATAGCAGACATGCAAGGGAACATATTAATAGGAGGGGATTTCAACCTTAATTTGGATTCAAATATGGATAAAACTGGGAAAAGAATTAACAGAAAGAACAAAGTAACCAAATTTATGATTAAATCGATGCAAGAAATGCAACTTTTGGATATATGGAGGAAACAACACCCAAAGGAAAAGGAATATTCATATTATTCAGGTAGACATAAAACATACTCAAGAATAGACCTATTCCTGTTATCAGCTCGTATGCAAGATAGAGTAAGAAAAACAGAATATAAAGCTAGAATATTATCGGACCATTCACTCTTGATATTGACAATAGAGTTAGAGGACATCCCTCCAAGAATGTATAGATGGAGATTAAACTCCATGCTACTTAAAAGGCAGGATTTTAGAGAATTCATTGAAAGACAAATTAAAATGTACTTTGAAATAAATACGGAATCAGTGAAAGATAAGTTTATACTATGGGACGCAATGAAAGCATTCATTAGAGGGCAAATAATAAGTTATGTAACCAAGATGAAGAAGGACTACAATCAGGAAATAGAGCAGTTGGAAAGGGAAATAGTAAATATAGAAAAAGAATTAGCAATGAAGGAAGACACAACTAAAAGAAGAGAATTGGCAGATAAAAAAATAAAATATGAAACACTACAAACATATAAGGTGGAGAAGAACATAATGAAGACAAAACAGAAATATTATGAACTAGGAGAAAAAACACACAAAATTCTAGCATGGCAGCTTAAGACAGAACAAGCTAAGAGAATGGTATTGGCATCAAGGAAAAAAGACAACCAAATCACATATAATCCAACGGAGATTAATGAAAACTTCAGAGAATTCTATGAACAATTATACCAAACTGAAAACGAAGGGAAAGAAGACAAAATAGATGAATTTTTAACTAAAATTGAACTACCAAAATTATAAATAGAGGAACAAAATAAATTAACAGAACCATTTGAAATAGTAGAAATACAAGAGATAATAAAAAAATTACCAAATAATAAAACACCAGGAGAGGATGGATTCCCAATAGAATTCTATAAAACATTTAAAGATTTATTAATTCCTCCCCTCCTGGAAGTAATCAACCAGACTGACAAAACACAAAGCTTACCAGATTCATGCAAAATAGCAATAATTACAGTAATACCAAAGACAGGGAAAGGTCCACTCGCACCAGCGTCATATAGACCAATATCTTTACTTAACACAGATTATAAGATAATAGCTAAACTATTAGCAAACAAATTAGCCGACTATGTACCAAAAATAGTAAATCGAGACTAAACTGGATTTATTAAAAAAAGACGAACAACAGACAATATTTGTAAATTTATTAACTTAATTCATGCAGTAGAAGGGAGTAAAGCGCCAACAGTAGCAGTTGCTTTAGACGCAGAGAAGGCCTTTGACAGAGTAGAATGGAATTATTTATTCAAAGTATTACAAAAATTCAGTTTACCAGAGAAGTATATTAATTGGATTAAAGCATTATATAAGGGGCCATTGGCGAAAGTTACAGTAAATGGATATATATCAAAGCAATTTAACTTAAGCAGATCAACAAGGCAGGGATGCCCACTATCACCCTTATTGTTCGCGTTAGCTATAGAACCACTAGCAGAATTGATAAGAACAGAAAATAATATAAAAGGGATAAAAATAAAAGACAACAAATATAAAATCAGTTTATTTGCGGATGATGTTATAGTATACTTAGCAGAACCAGAACTATCAATAAAAGAATTATATAAGAAATTGAAGGAATATGGAGAAGTGTCGGGTTACAAGATTAACGTAAATAAATGTGAAGCAATGCCAATGAATAATGCGGATTTCTCAAAATTTAAGAAGGAATCACCATTCAGATGGCAAATGCAAGCAATAAGATACCTAGGTATACAAATAAATAAAAATCTCGGCCATCTATATAAACTCAATTATTATCAACTAATGAAAAAATTACAGGATGACTTAGAGCATTGGAAAGATTTACCATTAACACTAATAGGAAGGATAAACTGTATTAAAATGAACATTTTCCCAAGGATATTATACCTATTTCAGGCATTGCCAATACACCTGACAGAGAAATTCTTCAAGGAGTTAAAGAAAATAATAAGGAAATTTTTATGGAAAGGGGGGAAACCAAGGATAGCACTAGATAAATTAACAGAATGGTATAAACAAGGAGGCTTACAACTGCCAAACTTTAAAAATTATTATAGAGCCGCACAATTAAGATACCTATCAGATTTTTATCATACAAGGGAAAAGCCAGATTGGACACACAGGACTAGATTAGAACTAGATAAAATAGGGGAGAAGATACCTGAACATATATTATATAAATGGGATGAAAAATTGGTACAACGTAGGAATTCTCCAGTATCCATCTGCTCAATATTTGGAAGAAGATTCATGTAGAAAGGAATAAAATAAATTATCAATTACCAAAACTAATATTGACGCAAAATAAGTTACTCTCTTTTACAATAGATACCCTTTCCTTTAGAGAATGGGAGAAAAAAGGGATCAAAAGAATAGAAAATTGTTTTTCAGGAAATAGATTATTATCCTTTGAACAAATGAAAGATAAATACAATATAACTCAAGATACAGTGTTGGCATACTACCAACTGAAATCCTACTTGAAGGACAAATTGGGAAGCAGTCTGAGGTTACCAGAGGGAAGTAACTTTGAATATGTGATAACAGATACAATGACAATCAAAAAATTTATAACAAATATGTATATTAAACTGCAAGAAAAGGAGAATGAGGAAACAAATGGTAAAACTAAACAAAAATGGGAACAAGATTTAAACATAAAGATAAAGAAGGAAACATGGGAGAAGTTATGCTCTGGAACTATGAGAAATACAATAAACACGAGGTTACGTATGATACAATATACACCAAGACACAAGAGAAACTTGTCCGTGAACTACTCTTTGCAGACGATGCCACTTTAGTTGCCCATTCAGAGCCAGCTCTTCAGCGCTTGACGTCCTGCTTTGCGGAAACTGCCAAAATGTTTGGCCTGGAAGTCAGCCTGAAGAAAACTGAGGTCCTCCATCAGCCAGCTCCCCACCATGACTACCAGCCCCCCCACATCTCCATCGGGCACACAAAACTCAAAACGGTCAACCAGTTTACCTATCTCGGCTGCACCATTTCATCAGATGCAAGGATCGACAATGAGATAGACAACAGACTCGCCAAGGCAAATAGCGCCTTTGGAAGACTACACAAAAGAGTCTGGAAAAACAACCAACTGAAAAACCTCACAAAGATAAGCGTATACAGAGCCGTTGTCATACCCACACTCCTGTTCGGCTCCGAATCATGGGTCCTCTACCGGCATCACCTACAGCTCCTAGAACGCTTCCACCAGCGTTGTCTCCGCTCCATCCTCAACATCCATTGGAGCGCTTTCATCCCTAACGTCGAAGTACTCGAGATGGCAGAGGTCGACAGCTTCGAGTCCACGCTGCTGAAGATCCAGCTGCGCTGGGTGGGTCACGTCTCCAGAATGGAGGACTATCGCCTTCCCAAGATCGTGTTATATGGCGAGCTCTCCACTGGCCACCGTGACAGAGGTGCACCAAAGAAAAGGTACAAGGACTGCCTAAAGAAATCTCTTGGTGCCTGCCACATTGACCAACCCCAGTGGGCTGATATCGCCTCAAACCGTGCATCTTGGCGCCTCACAGTTTGGCGGGCAGCAACCTTCTTTAAAGAAGACCGCAGAGCCCACCTCACTGACAAAAGGCAAAGGAGGAAAAACCCAACACCCAACCCCAACCAACCAATTTTCCCCTGCAGCCGCTGCAACCGTGTCTGCCTGTCCCGCATCGGACTTGTCAGCCACAAACGAGCCTGCAGCTGACGTGGACTTTTACCCCCTCCATAAATCTTCGTCCGCGAAGCCAAGCCAAAGAAGAAGATACACAGGCTATACATCACACCTCAAAAGTTAAATAAATGGGACCCAACAGTATCTGACAGATGTTTTCTTTGTAAAAAAGAAATGGGAACAACAATTCATGCAATCTGGACATGTGAGAAAGTGAAAAATTGTTGGGAAGATCTAAACCAGATATTAAATAAAATTACAGAAAACAATATACCAAAAAACTCAGAGATCTTCCTCCTAAGTAACATAAAAAACAAAGAATTTGGACTTGATTTGGATGGTGCACAAAAAAGATTTGTTAAGATAGCTCTAGCCGTAGCAAAAAAATGTATTATGTCAGCCTGGAAATTAGAAGATAACTTGAGAATACAACAATGGTATATAGAAATGAATAAATGTATTCCATTAGAAAAAATAACATATAATTTAAGAAATAATATTGAAATATTTGAACAAATATGGGAGCCATACATGAAACACAATAGAGAAAACCTACCGGGGACATCTACCACCTAAAATAATGGAAGGAGAAGGAAATGAAAAGAATTGACTCAGTGGAATTTCTTGTTTATTTTTATTGAGTGACAACATTGTTTGACTGGTTTAATGTATCTTAGATTCTGTACTTTAAATGAATGGGAGGGGAGGTAGGGAGGGTGGGTTGGGAAGAGGGAGGGGGGGAGAGAAAACGACACTATATATTTGAAAAGGAAAATGTATGTATCTTGGTCAATGTGGTATATGGTGTGAAAAATTTTTAAAAATTTTTTTAAAAGTTGCACTTTGCTGCTCATCTTCTTCATGGCGAATATCTGGCAATATACCTTTTAGCTTTTAGCTTTTCTTGGTACAAAAAAACTTTTTTTTACCTCCTGGAACAAGATCTTCAGGGTCACTGGATATTGCAAAACAAAGGCATAGCCTTTTTTTCCCAGTACATTTTAAATTGGATTAAATTCCTTTCTTTTCTTCAAGAATTCAAAAATTATGTCTGGATAAAAGAAAACTGTACTTGCATTATATTCTAAAGGACTTTATCTTTCCTTTGCTTGTCTTGCTGCCAATTCTAAAATCTCTCTTACTTGAAAACGAAGGAATTTTACCAGTATTATACATGGGCTTTGATCTGGTTGCGGATAAGGTCTTAGAGCTCGATGTGCTCTCTCTATCTCAATATCTCCCTGAAATTCATTAACTCCAAAACTTTGTGAATCCAGCATTGCAAAAATTGTCTTATATCATCTCCCACATCCCTTTCTTAAGTCCAACAATTTTAATATTTATTTCTTCTGCTAAAATTCTCCAAAGCATCCACTTTTTGAGCCAATTGATCTTGAACTGTAGTAAAATTAGTTTACATATTTCCCATTTGTTCTTTAATTGATTCAATTTCAAATTCTGTTCCTTTAATCCTTTCTTCCACTTCTTCAGATCTTTTTTTGCATATTTACCACTACTTCTACATGTTTCGTTCAATACCACAGCTCCTTTTCCAGCTTTCAGCATGCCCCTGGCTCTCTTTGTCTTCTTCCATTCCTTCTTGTTCCAATTGTAGAACTCCTTCATCATTGCTGGAATCCGATCCTTCATCTGATTCTTCTTGCTTTTGTTGCAGCAGTGGTACCTGCTTTCTTCTCTCAATGCTGTTCCCGTTTTATGCATCCTGCACGTGTGTCTCCTCACACACACACAGAAGTGCTTCTTCTTGCTGGTCCTCCGGCCATTGTTGGAGGTGGTTCGATGTCACAACGTCTAGAGCCATCTCAGTTGTTGCCTTCGTTGAATGGGTTGCCACTTTCTGGACAACCCCTGGATCCATCTTCAAGGTAGGCCTTTCTTGCTTTGCTTTTTTGTTGTTCCTCTTGTGAACTCACAGCAGTTTTATCTTTTTTATGGAGACATCCTGAGGGTGTTCTCTGTTGATTTACCTTCCTTTTCCTCTGTCTCTTTCCTTTTCTTACACTTTTTAAAACTTTTCTCAGGAGAGCTGGGTTTCACCAACCTGATGCTACGTCATCATGTGACGCCCCCCAGTAGATTGCCTTTTTCTCCAGATTCCAGCATCTGCAGTCTTTTGGCACCTTCGGTCAAGAATATGTTGGTTGCTTTTTCCATTCTGTTTTTTTTCTATGAAGAATTTTGTGCAGGGAGTTTGTCTGAAGGCCATGTTTCCATGTTTATTGCATATCTCCAAAACCTATAGGTAAGGAACATTTAGTCAACTTACTCTGGTCAACCAACCTACAGGCTCAAAATGACAATATTTCATGACATAAATGATTCACTTGCTGGTAAGGATTTGAGTCATTTTGTTGAACTGTGGGCATCAGTTTTGCTAATGAATCAAAAGCTTCGAGGTTCAATTTCTACTGAAAACTTGAGTGCAAAATCCTAGACCGATGTTCATTTGTCAGAAGTCCTTATTCTCTCTGCTCTTGTGAATGGATGTAAAGATCTCCCTGGCTCTAATTTGAAGAACTGAGGACTGCACACTGGTTCTTGTGCCAGTAATTGGGGCTCAGGCAAGGTATCTCAAGCAAACTATCTGGTCACTATCACACTTGTGGATGGACATTGGGCAGAGATTTGTTACTGTGTTTCAAAAGTTCCAACAGTGATTGAACCTGAAGGTGATTTTGTTAACTTTGAAGGCTATTTTTAGTAATACAAGGTTATGAAAGGTCAAGTTTATTGTCATCTGATTAAACAAGTACAACCCAATGAAACAGTGTTCTCCGGACCTCGGTGCAAAACACGTAAACACACAACCAGACGTAACACACATACAGACAAACAATACATATGCAGGATAAATAAATATTGTTTTGCACATATGAGAGTCTCAGATGGTTAGTGTGAGCAGTTCTTTTGGTGGTTTACCATTCTGACTGGGGAAGAAACTATTTCTCAGCCTGGAGGTGCTGGCTCTGATCCTCCTGCATATCTTCTCCAATGGGAGCAACTGAAAGATGCTATGTGCAGCGTGTAAGGGATCCTCAATGATTTTGTGTGCCTTCTTCAGACAACGATCCTGTTTGATGGGGGAAGGGAGGCTCCCCTCCATCGTGCAATAGGACTGAAAGCTCCTTCTTTGTTAATTATTTAATATATGAAGTCTTTGTACATTTTCTTCATGCTTTCAGTTGGCAAAATTCCATGTCCAGATTCCTTGGCATGGCTGTGCTATCATTAAGACTAGTGTTGGTTAATTGAAACTACCAAGCTACCAAGAATGACTCCATGCAGAGCATAAACATTTTTTGATGGAAGCTAAGCTCTGATGTGTATTGTTTGGAGTTTCATTTCACAATGGCGACATGTCATGTGAGGGCGTTGGTGTTTGTCACCACTGGCAAAGAGACTTTTACTAATCTGCTCATAATGGGTAGTTCTCATTGTCCAAGGGTCAGGCCTAATCAGATCTGAGGGTGTTGATAAAGCCCTAGAGATCTTACAGTGTGCAGTCAAAGACACAGTGGGAACAGTTTGTCACCTTGTTACACCAGGAGTTCTTTGGTACTAATGCCTTTGACACAATAGTATCAAACTAATCCCCAAGCTACAAGGGATCCATCTATCCTACAGGTTTCAATCAGTGAGGATTGGGGACAGCACTTCCTCCACAATCATTCTCCGCACTGGGGCAGCACAAGGCCATGTACACAGTCCCCTAATGCACTCCTAAATGCAGTCTCAACTCTTTCTCTAAATCTGTGGATGACACCACCATCATAGGCAGGAGCATGAATGACAGTTCAACAACCTCTTCCATTATGTCAGCAAGACCAAGAGGCTGATCTTCTGAAAGAGGGGTGGAGCTCATTCCCTGGTCCCATCGCTAGTGCTGAGATAAAGATAGTAGATGACTTTCCGTTCTTAGAGGTAAACATCTCCAGAGGCCTGTCCTAGTCCATCCACATCGATTCAATGAGCACCAGCACCTCCACTTCCTCAGAAGCCTAAGAAAATTTGGCATTTGGTTAAAGGTTCTATTATTGTCATGTCAAAGTACATTTAGAATGTAGCATACATGAAATTCTTTAACTTTTGTCTACTGTAAGGAAGACAGAGAGTCACCACTTTGTCCAGGCCCCTCTCAGAAATGAGACCCCAGCAAGGATGCCATCCTTTAACAATGTCTACAGGTGCACAAATGAAAGCATCCCATTAGGGTGCATCACTGTGGCCCAAGTCTGCAGGAAACAGCTGAGAGTTGTGAACACAGCTCAGGCCACCACACACAACCCCCTCCCCTCCATCGACTTCACCTGTACCGTCCGTTGCATTGGAAAAGGATCCAGCATATTAAAAGACTCATTCCACCCTAGCCACATTCTCTTCATCCCCCACCCACCCACTCATCCTGAAGAAAATTCACAAGTGTGAGATCGCGCACCAACAGATTCAAGGATATTCACTTTTCCACCGTTATCCAACTCCTGAATGAATATCACAATAGTAAAATTATGTTGCATTTACTCCAAACCAACTGATCTCTGTAGCTCTACACTGTTGTATAGTAAAACCACTGGTATCCGGAATTCAAACAACCGGCAGCCTCAAGCAACTGACAAAAAAAAAAACAAAAACGAGGGAAATAAATACATGTTTTAATAAATAATAAAATAAGAGGTGAAAATATGCAAGTTTAAAATTGTAAAAGTAACACATAAACCGTTGGTGAAGACAGGAGCAAATATTTAACCAGCGGAGTACCTTGGTTGTGCTTTGCTGGTAGCAGCTGTTTAAATAAAGTTGTGTGAAACAGCAATGGCGTGGCCCAGGACGATTGTGGTTGATGCCGCTCGCTGTTGGGTTGACTCTCTTAAAATGTCTCCTCAGCAAGAGTCGCCCCAGTCAGTGGTTTTATCTGTAAACTTGGGATAATTGTCTATAAATGTTATTGTTCATCTTCTGGGCGGCTCAGTGGAGGGGGAGGAACCTGCAGAGGCAGCGATGGTTTTCACAGAATATGACTGAAAATAAAGTAAAATGGTTTATATAGTCATAAAAGTGAAGTTTGTTCAGTGTAAGTACAGAATAGTATTTTTGGTTTTTGTCTTTTAAACTGTTTATTCTTAATGCAAGTGTATTGTAAGTCTCAATCAACCAGAAAATACCCTTATCCAGCATCTACCAAACCCCACAGGTGCCAGATACCAGGGTTTTTTTTACTGTACTTCTGTATCATTTTTTGTTGTACTAAGCTGCTCACAAAGCAACCTCTATCATTGCATGTTTGTGACATCTGATAATAAACTTGAACCTTAAGTGGGATAAAATCAGACACTGGTTATAATCACCTCACACACACTCAACACTGGTAATGGAAAATAGAATGGAATTTGGGAGAATGTAGGTAGAATTAATCTGTGCAGAAATGATTACAATGCCTGCTAATATTTCCAAATATAGTTCGCCTGAGAGACCCCAGGTAAATTTCTCTTCATAGAAGCAAGTTCCTCAGGAAGTCATTTAACCAAGCTGGCGCAACATAGAAGTTCCCCAGTACTGCACCATCTGCTCAACATTTGGAAGAAGATTCATGTAGAAAGGAAAAAAACAAATTACCAACTACCAAAATTATTACTGATGCAAAATCAACTAATCCCTTTCACAATAGATAACCTTTCCTTTAGAGAATGGGAGAGAAAAGGGATCAAAAGAATAGAAAATTGTTTTTTGGGAAATAATTTATTATCTTTTGAACAAATGAAGTACAAATATGGTATAACTCACGGTACAATGTTTGCATACCACCAACTGAAAACCTACTTGGACAAATTGGGAAGCAGGCTGAGGTTACCAGAAGGAAGCAGCTTTGAATATGTGATTACAAACACAATGATAATTAAAAGATTTATAACAAACATGTACATCAAACTGCAAGAGAAAGAGAACGATGAAATAAGCTGTAAACGCAAACAAACGTGGGAACAAGATCTAAACATAAGGATAAAAAATGAAAAATGGGAAAAGCTATGCTCCAGAACTATGAGAAATACAATAAACATGAGGTTACGCATGATACAATATAATTGGTTACACAGGCTATACACCACGCCCCAAAAGTTAAATAAGTGGGACCCAACAGTATCAGATAGATGTTTTTGCTGTAAGAAGGAAACGGGAACAGTACATGTAATTTGGGAATGTGAGAAAGTGGAAAATTTTTGGGAAGATCTAAATCAGATATTAAATAAAATCACAAAAAGCAACATCCCAAAAAATCCAGAGATCTTTCTTCTAAGCAATATAAGTAAAGATTTAGGCCTCAAACTGGATGAAGCACAAAAAAGATTTATTATGATAGCCTTAGCTGTAGCAAAAAAATGTATAATGTCAACTTGGAAATCAGAAGAGAGCCTGAGAATACAGCAATGGCAGAGCCCACCTCACTGACAAAAGGCAAAGGAGGAAAAACCCAACACCCAACCCCAACCAACCAATTTTCCCTTGCAACCGCTGCAATCGTGTCTGCCTGTCCCGCATCGGACTGGTCAGCCACAAACGAGCCTGCAGCTGACGTGGACTTTTTACCCCCTCCATAAATCTTCGTCCGCGAAGCCAAGCCAAAGATATAGAAATGAATAAATGTATTCCATTGGATAAAATAACATATAATTTAAGAAATAACATCACAGTATTCAAACAAATTTGGGAACTGTACATGGAACACAACAGAGAGGGCCTACCGCGGACCTCCACCCCCTAAAATGACAGAATGAGAAGAAGATGAAATGAACTGACCCAGTGCGTAAAAGTAGATGACACAATTTTCTTGTTTATTTTCATTGTGTGATGACATTGTTTAATGGGTTTATTGTATTGTATATTTTGAATGTTTAGTGGGTTTGGAGGGGGCTGGGAAGGAGGGAGGGAAGGGAGGGGGGAAAATGACACTGTGTATATTCAAGAGGGAAATGTTTGTGTGTATTTTGGTTAATATGGTCAAAATATTTTTTTAAAAATTTAAAAAAGGAAGTCATTTAACCCACTGACATAAGACAAAGCTGACAGTCCCATTCCCACTGTCCTCTAAATATTCAGACAATTTGTTTTTACTGGAGGCCATAGGTTTAAGGAGATAAAGAAAGACTTAGAGGGGATTTGTGGAGCAATTATTTCATACTAAGGATGGAGCAGTTGTTCATGAACCAGCTGCAAGAGGAAATAGTTGAAGCAGCTACAATTACAACATTTATACAGGTACAATGTTTAAGGGGGATATGGGCCAATCATAGACAATTAGGATTTGTTCAAGTAGGCACTTTGGCTAGCATGGATGAGTTGGACTCAGAGACTTTTTGGAACAATTTCTTTTTGGACCCTTTATCCCGACCTGAAAGGTTAACTGACCATTTCTACCTCTGCATGCTGCCTGATTCACTGAGTTTCTCCAGCAGCTCATGTTTCACGTCAAGTCGCTTGTCACCTGATTGCACAAGTACAACCTGACGAAACAGCGTTCTCTGGTCCTCAGTGAAAAGGCATGCAGACACACAACAAGACACAACACTCACATATACAAATAATACATATGCAGATGTTTTGTACATAGGAGAGTCTCAGTGATCAGTGTGAGCAGATCCTCTAGTTGTTCAGCATTCTCACTGCCCAAGGGAAGAGCTGATCCTCAGCCTGGTGGTGCTGGCTCTGATCCTCCTGGATCTCTTCACTGACAGGAGCAGCTTAAAGATGCTGTGTGCGAGGTGGAAGGGGTCCTCATTGTTTTTGTGCATTCTCATCAGACAACGATCCCAATGATGGGAGGGAGGGGGATTCTTGTGATCCTGTGGATTGACCTCCAATCTATTTCTCTGTAGCATCTGTACTACACTGTGATGAAGCCGGCCAGGACTCTCTTGAGAGAACTATTATAGAAGGTTGACATAATGGCGGCCGGCAGCCTTGTCCACTTCAGTCTGCTCAGGATGCGCAGTCTTTGTTGGGCCTTCCTGACAAGAGTGGAAATGTTGAGTGTCCAAGGTACGTTACTAGTTAAGTGAACTCCAAGGAACTTGGTGCTCTCCACTCTCTCTACTACAGAATTGTCGATGTGTAGTCGAGGATGGTTATTCCTGGTCTCTTAATGTGTCCCCTGAGAGTATCCAGTGTGCCATTGAGCTCAGAGCCAATTTAGGAAAGGCATAAGGCACAGGCCAGACCGAGATCCTGTCAAATAAAATGTTTAACGCGCGCTCAGGTTAGCATATGTCCCAACACTTCTCCATCTTTCTCATTTCTCAGCACACCCTTTCCTCCATGCACATTCCCTCAACTGGAAAGTGTGGCAATCTCTCGAAAAGGCCTCCACAAGACCACTGTTGTCAAAAGCCATTGAGAAGTTAGTCGGTTTCAAAGTTAGGCAATAGGTTGATAACAATGGGAAGCAAAACTGGAAGTGCATTGCAATGGTTAAAAATCTGTGCTTGCTCTAAAATACCAAAACAACATGCAACATTTGGCAGCAATCCATATTAACGTGAAGCAGTCAGAAATAATCTGCAACCGCACACACCAGACAATTGACATTTGTAATAACAGGCAGCAGTGTGCAACCAACTGCAATAACGTGCACCAGTCATTGAGAAGGTGCAGACATCTGCAACAGCAATTAACAATTGGCAGTAAATGCAATCATCTGCAAGACCTATCTGCCATGGTAATGCAGTGACCTGGAATTCTGCACAACCATTCCAAAAATATCCATCTGTTTGCATTAGTGTGTAGCAATCCAAAACATTCTGTGACTGTCTAAGATGCCAGATACCATCCCGAGCAGCGTGATGTGACCAGAGTGATATGAACTCATTTTTTAGGTGCCGGAGCTCACCTAAACGGCAACAAGGAGGTGCAGGAGCCACCCCATCAGGTAGCTGGAGCAGCACCCCATGTGGTGCCAGAGTGGTGCTCCAGTGAACTCCAGCAGCACCACACCTCTGGATATGACCCGTAAATATTTGTAATGACTGTGATTCCAAAAGCTACCTGCAACATGCCATTTACATGACTGAACCTGTCCTTGGCAAGACAAAACAGAAGACAACCAGCAGTGTCTGTGTAAAACCTTGGTGATTTATTCAGTACAAATATTCTACACTTAACAACAGGTGATAGCTGGTGAGTAACTCACAGCCATTGGTCTCTAAATGCACCGAACTTCCAGCAACCCCCCAGCTTTGTGAACAAATGCTTATATCCCCATGTCCTTGTTAACGGTTGGACAGCAAGGTTAGTGTATTACACTACCAGCCACTTGGAATCAAATAAGTTGCTGACTGTAAGGAATTTGTACATTCTCTCCATGATGGCATGGGTTTTTTTCTGGGTGCTCTGGTTTCCTCCTGCGCTCCAAATCGTGCAGAGCTGTAGATTAATTAGGTATAATTGGCAGTGTGGGTTTAAATGGCCAGAATCGGCTTCTACCATGTTGTAAAAGAGAAAAAAACTTGATGACCACAAAGGTTGGTTTGGCTCAACAGACAATGGTCTAAACCAATGCTCATTGAATAGAGAGACCATTTCATTGAGGAAGGATTTGTACCTCATCTCATTTCTGCGGCATCTTCTCAATTAATTACCAAACAAAAGATCCTAATGCCATCAAACATTGCACAATTCCTTAATCCTTAACACGTTTCGCCAAGTTTATCATCATACCTTGTGACTATAATTTCATTTACACATTCACAAATTGAACGAAAGGGGGGTGTTCGTTGCTTCAAGCACCATCCAGTAATCTCATTCAATAGATAACAAATTAAAATGGCATATAACAACTTAAAAACAATTAACATTTCCAAGAGCCACATATTATGGGAGGAATATTCAGCAATCCATTACAATGTTCAGCAATCCATTACAATCCATTACAATATTCAGCAATCCATTACAATCCATTACAATATTCAGCAATCCTTTACAATCCATTACAATATTCAGCAATCCATTACAATCCATTACAATATTAGTTTTTAGTAACAACGTGGAGTTATGATCTCTTATGGTGTTAGTAAATTTCACCAATCTGTTATAATCTGTATATTAACATATTGCCAATTGTAGCAACACATAGCAATCTAGTGCAATATTAGGCAACTGGAACCATGCAATAATCTGTGGCAGCATGGCATGATCTTAAAAACATTTCATTACATTATGTAATCAATTGTAATAGTAGATTACAATCTATAAAAGTATCCAAATATGGCAGAATGCAGCAATCTATTAATTTTAACAACATTTAACAGCATGTACCAATCATTAGGTGTAGTTGAGTTAAATCCCTCTTGATATTTTATTTGGGAAAAGTCAAATTGCAACTATGGTGGGGGCCTAGTTACATGCATTAAGGTATATAAATGATGCACATATTGAACACAATAAAGCTCTTTAGTTTCATTGCAGTACAGAAAAGTGCTGGAGAAACTCAGCAGGTCACACAGTCATAGAAATTCACCCTTTTGGAATTCATAAATTACTGCCAAAAAAAAATCTGGAACAGAGATGTTCTCCAGCAAAAAAATAGATTTAAAAAAGGAAATAAATGAACACAATTTTTTTTCCCAACTCACATTTTTTGATGCGGGCACAAATGATGTGGCTTTGCGTTTCGGGAAATAATGATACCGACCATTTTCTCGGAATGGAACTCTCTGTAATTAGGGGGTTTGCCTACATCACCTACACCGTCACTCCTACACAGGTGTCACCTGATTAATTTCCCTATGACTGATGCGACGGACTCTTCTTAACTTCAATGGTGCTCAAGGTTGATGATAAATTCTTCACTCATTATCAACACTCCAGTTTACACTAACTGTCCTTGTCCTGGTTTATCTCAATCATTTATTTGGAACTTGATGACCACAAAGGTTTGTTTGGCTCAATCAGGGAGGGACTTAATCATTGTGTTCCAGGTTTGGATTTACCACATGACATAGTGTCACAGGAATACAAGGCCAGTGAAAAGCCTGGTCTATCACAGTAATCAGAGTGTAGGATCAGCCTTAATCGTCATCTCTGAGAGCTATCTGTCCTGTTCTCCCTCAGTTCCTTTACAATGCTGTTCAGTCAGTGCTTTTCATTGATTAGCTGTGCATAACCTCATCCACATTTTCAGCGCCTCAGTGTTCAACACATAAATTTGGACTCTCTGTGTTCCTTGCTGTTACAAATGTGAGTTTTTCAGTTCCTGAACTTGTGTGAGTTCATGGTCAGGCTAACATTATAGTCCAACTGGTGGTACTGTGGCACAGCTGGTCGAGTTGCTGCTTCCCAGAACCAGTAACCGTGTCCTCTGCCGTCCGCGTGGACCAAAAATGGTCAGTTTTTAAACAGACATACATTCAGCATGGTACAAGGCCTTTCAGCCCTCAAGCCCGTGCCGACCAATTGAACCTAATTGACCTACAACTCCGGTACGTTTTTGGATGGTGGGAGGAAACCTGAGCACCCGGACGGAGGAAGCCCACACAGACACAGAGAATGTACAAGTTCATTACAGATTGCACCGGATTCAAAGTCAGGTCACTGGTGATGTAATCTTTTCTTTTTTTTCTTTGGCTTGGCTTCGCGGACGAAGATTTATGGAGGGGGTAAAAAAAGTCCACGTCAGCTGCAGGCTCGTTTGTGGCTGACAAATCCGATGCGGGACAGGCAGACACGATTGCAGCGGTTGCAAGGGAAAATTGGTTGGTTGGGGTTGGGTGTTGGGTTTTTCCTCCTTTGCCTTTTGTCAGTGAGGTGGGCTCTGCGGTCTTCTTCAAAGGAGGTTGCTGCCCGCCAAACTGTGAGGCGCCAAGATGCACGGTTTGAGGCGTTATCAGCCCACTGGCGGTGGTCAATGTGGCAGGCACCAAGAGATTTCTTTAGGCAGTCCTTGTACCTTTTCTTTGGTGCACCTCTGTCACGGTGGCCAGTGGAGAGCTCGCCATATAATACGATCTTGGGAAGGCGATGGTCCTCCATTCTGGAGACGTGACCCATCCAGCGCAGCTGGATCTTCAGCAGCGTGGACTCGATGCTGTCGACCTCTGCCATCTCGAGTACTTCGACGTTAGGGGTGTAAGCGCTCCAATGGATGTTGAGGATGGAGCGGAGACAACGCTGGTGGAAGCGTTCTAGGAGCCGTAGGTGGTGCCGGTAGAGGACCCATGATTCGAAGCCGAACAGGAGTGTGGGTATGACAACGGCTCTGTATGTGCTAACTGCCTCACTAACCACGCCGCCTCCACACTAACTGCGCCACCCCTTAATTGCCACTGTAGATTATCTGTAGTATGCAGGAAAGTGATGGAAATCTGGATGGAGTTAATGAGAATGTGAGGAGAATAATATAGGATTACTTTAGGATTAACGGAAATGGGTGACAGTGAGTGGGTTGAAGGACTTGTTTCCATGCTGTCTGATGGTGTGAATCAGAATCAGAATTTATTGTCATGAACAAGTTATGAAATTTGTTGTTTTGTGGTAGCCTCACAGTGCAAACGTTCATATAAACCACCTGACAAAATAAATAAAAATAGTGCACAAAAAGTCAAAGTGTCTTTGGTTCATTGATCATTCAGGAATCAGAAGGTAGATGGGAAGAAGCTAGCCTTTTACTACTGAGTGCTCATCTTTTGGTTCATGTACCTTCATCTCAGTGGTAGCAGAGTGAAGAGGTCATGGCCTGGGTGGTTGGGGTCCTTGAGGTTAGAGGTAAGACATCACATCTTGTAGATTTCAACGATGGAGTGAATACTGGGGCCCCTGATGTTGCAGGCCACGTTAACAACTCTGGAATTTTTATCCTGGTCCTGAGCTTTGGCACCTCCATACCAGACAGTGATGCAACCAGCCAGAATGCTCTCTACGGTACACCTGGAGAAGTTTACTAGAATCTTTGGTGTGTTATGTGTTGTGGTGCTCTGAGGTAGCAGCGAGTAAGCACAAAACTCAAAAAACTGTACAACAGGCTTTATTCCAGTGAAAGTCTGAACACCAGTTCATGCCTTGGTGGTCCCCCATGTGACTGGCTCAGGAGGGGCCAGCTCAGGTCTATATTAGGGTTGGCTGATTGACAGTCAGCCAGGTGGAGTCAGCCCCTTAGGTGGTCTTCCTGCAGGTACAGAGATTGCCTCCTGCAGTAACGAGTCTGAATGTAGCTGATTGAACAGAAGTGTAGGGGAGTTGCAACAGGGGTAAAAGACATACATAGACTTGCCGGATTAAACGATACACTCACAACCACTCATGGGGAGAAAGGTTTACAATCAAGTTACCTCATGCGATATCCACCTCGCCTTGTAATCCCTGGCAGGCACGGCTCTTATCTAACTAGGGACACTAGGCACACAATACTACACCTCCCCACCTTTTGTCTGTGCACATCTTACCAATGATCCTCCAGTGTTGCCCATGGTTCCCAACCTGGAGTGAAGCTGGGGTTTGTCCCAGTACAGAAAGAGAGAGATGGCTCATATGTCATCAGCTGGAGAGTCTGGCCCAGGTATCACGAAGCCAATTGACCAAGAGTGTGCTGACCTGTGGGCAAGGCTTGACCTTGATTGGCAGATGAGGTGACTTCCAATCAGGATCCAGATGGAGAGGTCACATGCCCCTCCAGAATCCACATTCCCACCAAGTTCCAGATAGAGGAGTTACATTACCCTCCACAATCCACTACACGGTGACCTGCCGAAACTCCTCAAGCACCTCACAAAGTCTAGCCGCTAGCAAGCCTTCCACTTCATTGCATTGACATGGCAGCTTCAGGACAGATCCTCTGAGATGTTGACACCCAAGAAATTAAAGTTCTTGACCTTCTCCTCTACTCACCCCTCGATGAGGATTGGTTCGTGCTCTCCTAACCACCTCCAGAAGTTCACAATCATCTCCTTGGTTTTACTAAATTGGTTTGCTAATGGATTAATCCATTGACACGAGGATCTTGCATACTTGTACATCAGTTTGTCTAATTAGCTCAGTGGTGAAGGGACAGAGTTGGCCATTGATCTTTGATTTTTCCCTTTGTCCATGTCCATGTCAGTTGATGTTAGCCATCTTATATTGGGATCAATGGCACTCAGCAACAGTGACGTCATCAAGCCCAATGCACATCCAATCAACAACAAATCTCACAGATAGCAAACCAGGAAGACCAAGTTTCACATTTTGTTTAATATTTTAAGCATTTTATTGCAGGCATCATAAAATCTTAAAAATATATTTTTAAATTTAAGATGCATAGAATTTTGAAATAATTATCCTCAGGGAATTAAATCCTTTTCAAGTAAAATTGAATTGAAATAACTTGAATTGTGGATTGTCAGGTGAAGGAAGATACAGTGAAAGGCTTTGTTTTACATGATAGCCAGCAACTTAACCCATAGTTACAGAATATAGGACAATAATAAATCAGATACAGGGTATATCAATTTTTAAATTTAAATTTAGACATACAGCAAGGTAACAGGCCCTTTCGGCCCACGAGCTCATGCTGCCCAACTATACCCAATTGACCTACAACCCAGTATGTTTTGGAGAGTGGGAGGAAACTAGAGCACCCAGAGGAAACCCACGCAGACCTAGGAGAATGTACAAACTCCTTACTTAGAGCGCCAGATTTTAACCCCAGTCCTGATAACTGGCGCTATAACAGCGTTGTGCTAACCACTGCACTAACCATGCGCCCCAAATAAAGTTAAAATAACTCAAAAAAGTGCAGAATATAGAGAAAAGTACAGTGGCTACATCTTTTATCAATGAGAGGTTCATTGAAAAGTATAATTACCTAATTAAAGATATACATTTTTAAAAATGTCATTAGATATGGGGATAGTGCCGGAGGATTGGCGCATTGCGCATGTGGTTCCGTAATTTAAAAAGGGTTCAAGGAGGAAGCCTGGCAACTATCGGCCTGTAAGTTTGACGTCTGTGGTAGGTAAATTAATGGAGAAAATTCTTAGAGATAGTACTTATAAACATCTGGATAGACAGGGTCTGATCAGGAGCACTCAACACGGATTTGTGGGCGGAAGGTCCTGTTTGACCAATCTGATTGAATTTTTTGAAGAGGTGACTAGGAATGTGGATGAGGATAGCGCAGTGGATGTTGTCTATATGGACTTCAGTAAGGCCTTCGATAAGGTACCACATGGAAGGTTAGTTAGGAAGGTGCAATCTTTAGGTATAAATTTTGAGATAGTCAAATGGATTGAACATTGGCTGAAAGGGAGAGGCCAGAGAGTGGTAGTGGATAATTGTCTGTCAGGTTGGAGGCCGGTGACCAGTGGTGTGCCTCAAGGATCTGTATTGGGCCCATTGTTGTTCGTTATATACATTAATGATCTAGATGATGGGGTGGTGAATTGGATTAGTAAATATGCAGACGATACTAAGATAGGTGGAATAGTGGATAATGAAGAAGGTTTTCAAGGATTGCAGAGGGATTTGGGCTGCTTAGAAAAGTGGTCTGAAAAATGGCAGATGGAATTTAATGCTGATAAGTGTGAGGTGCTTCATTTTGGTAAGAAGAATCAGAATAGGACATATGTGGTAAATGGGAGAGCATTGAGGAATACAGAAGAGCAGAAAGATTTAGGAGTGACGGTACATCGTTCCCTGAAGGTAGAAACTCACGTGAATAGGGTGGTGAAGAAGGCTTTTAGTATGCTGGCCTTTATCAATCATTGCATGGAGTATAGGAGTTGGGAGGTGATGTTGAGATTGTATAAGACGTTGGTGCGGCCTAATTTGGAGTTCTGTGTGCAGTTCTGGTCGCCTAATTATAGGAAGGATATAAACAGAGTGGAGAGAGTGCAGAGAAGGTTTACCAGAATGTTACCTGGGTTTAAGCATCTAGAGTATAGGGAGAGATTGGACAGATTAGGTCTTTATTCTTTGGAGCGTAGAAGGTTGAGAGGGGATTTGATAGAAGTATTTAAGATTATGAAAGGGATAGACAGAGTGGATGTGGATAGACTATTTCCGTTAAGAGGAGGAAAGATTAAAACAAGAGGACATGAGTTAAGAATTAAGGGGCAGAGGTTTAGAGGTAACATGAGGAGGAACTTCTTTACTCAGAGAGTAGTAGCCGTGTGGAATGAGCTTCCGGGAGAAATAGTGGCGGCGGAGTCAATTGTATTATTTAAGAAAAGGTTGGACAGGTATATGGATGAGAAGAAGATGGAGGGTTATGGGCATTGTGCAGGGAGGTGGGACTAGAAAGGGGTGTTTGGTTCGGTGCGGACTAGAAGGGCCTAATGGCCTGTTTCCGTGCTGTAATTGTTATGTTATGTTATATGTTATGTATTGCTTAGTTCAACGGTTCTCATCACCATAGGTGCTGTGCTTAGTAAGGGTGGTACGTGAATAGGACTAAAAAAAGGCTGAGAACCACTGGTTTCATTTTTCAGCACTGGAGAGGAAATTCAGTGGTAATCAAGATAAGTTATTGCTAATTTTCAGGACTTCTGTGGCTCATAGTGACAGTCTTCAGTAGAACTATTTAATGGAACTGTTATACAATCATTTGCTTTATTGGACATTTTGCACAGTAACTGTACAATGGGTCCATACATTGAAGTCATAGAGCTCTTATCAAATTGGCCAGATGTTGAAGAATGGATTAAAGGATAGCAATTGGTAGTGGATGGAAAATATTTACCCTGGGGCATGGTGTTTCTTAGGGATTTGTTGCTCACAGTGGATGAATAAAATAGAACAGGATGCTTGAACATGATGATATAAAGCTGATTCGACAGATTGGATTGGTCATTCCACAGGTAAGTTGCATTGTATAAGACAAGGATCAATCTGCTTGATAGATTTGGAAGAAGTAGAAGGTTTGGGTACCAAACGTAAGAAATACTGCCGAACTAAAATTGCACAGTTACAGTGTAGAGTTTCAACCTCATGAGAATAAAGATGGAAAATATTGATTTTTATTGTCAGTAGCAGAGAGACCAAAATGTAGATATAAAAAGGGTAATAATTGAATAACAATTTGGAGGATGACATACACATCATAGCAAAAGTATCTGATGAACAGAATAAGTTATATAACTGGGATATAAATCAGAGGTTATATTAAAATTGGAGAGGGCATTGGTAAGTCTATTAGCATACAATTTTGGAGAACAGATCTTGAGTTGTTTTGGTCACACCATCCACAAAAGACACAGCTGCTTCAGAAAGATTAAAAAGGAAGGAATGAAAACAAGTTCAACTCTAGGGGGACTTCATTGAGAAAACAGCATTTCATTTATTTAGAGGCAAAAATGGGAAGTGAGAAGTGAAGTAATTCTCAAAAGAAGTGGATGGCAGAGATAGGACTGAAGAAAGCTAATTGCTTAACTGGGACAAGTAACACTTGATTTGCGGGCAAGAATTTACAAGACAAACAATGTTATTTGGACCAATGGATGTTGTAGATATTAGCTCCCAAAGACATATTTGAATCAGGATCATGTAACATGTTTAAAGAGGAGATGACAGATACCTATTGTGAAGGGGATTTAAGAATTATTACTCAGTATCACAAGGTATTATTTTACTTGGTGGTTGAAAGACTTGCATTACTATAAAGAGTTCAATGGCATGAATCATCCCAAAGAACTTTATATTCAGTGCCAGAAGAGAAAGCAGGCACTACTCAATCCCAAGTGACTGCCCAGGATATTTAAGTTTTAGGTCAAAGTTTATTGTTACTTTATACCTGGTACAGTGAGAAGGGTTAGAACATAGAACAGCACAGTACAGGCCCTTTGACCCACAATGTTGTGCTGACCATTTAACCCTGCCTCCCATATAACCCTCCACTTTAATTCCTCCATATGTATGTCGAGTAGTTTTTTTTGAAATTCACCAACTTACCTGACTCTACCACTGACCCAGTTCATGCATTCCACGCACCAACCACTCTCTGGGTAAAAAACCTTCTTCTAATATCTTCCTTGAATTTCCCATCCATTACCTTAAAGCCAATGCCCTCTTGTATTGAGCAGCAGTGCCCTGGGAAGGTGGCGCAGGCTGTCCACTCTATTCCTCGTACTATCTTGTATACCTGTATCATGTCTCCTCTCGTCCTCCTTCTGTCCAAAGAGTAAAGTCCCAGGTCCCTTAATCTCTATTTATAATGCTCTAAACTAGATATCATCCTGGTAAATCTCCCCTGCACCCTTTCCAATGCTCACCATCTTTCCTTTAATGAGGCAACCAGAACTGGACACACTACTCCAAGTGTGGTGCTAACCAGAGTTTTGTGGAGCTGCATCATTACCTCATGACTCTTAAACTCAATCCCTTGACTTACGGGGCTTAACACCTCATAAACTTTCTTAACTACCTAGTTTACCTGTGAGACAACGTTCAGGGATCTAGGGATACAGACCCCCAGATCGCACTGCTTTTCCACACCATCAAGAATCCAGCCATTGACTTTGTACTCTGTCTTGAATTTTATCCTTCCACCTCACACTTCCTGGATTGAACTCAATCTGTCACCTCTCAGCCCAGCTTTGCATCCTATCAATGTCCTCTGCAATCTTAAAAAAGCAAATATTAATTAATCTTACAAATTTTGAAACTAATTAAGGAAAGAACCCCATAAAGAAACAAAGTTAAGATTCATTTCAGTTAACATTTGAACAAATGAAGTACAAATATGGAATAACTCATGGTATAATGTTTGCATACCACCAACTGAAAGCCTACTTAAAGGATAAATTGGGAAACAGACTGAAATTACCAGAAGGAAGCAGCTTTGAATATGTGATTACAGACACAATGATAATAAAGATTTAGAACGAACATGTACATCAAGCTGCAAGAGAAGGAAAATGATGAAATAAGCTATAAACCCAAACAAAAGTGGGAAAAAGATTTAAACATGAAGATAAAAAATGAAACATGGGAAAAGTTGTGCTCTGGAACTATGAAGAATATAATAAACACAAGGTTACGCATGATACAGTATAATTGGTTACACAGGTTATATATCACGCCCCAAAAGTTAAAAAGACAGTATCAGATAGATGTTTTCGCTGTAAGAAGGAAACGGGAACAACAGTACATGCAATTTGGGCATGTGAGAAAGTGGAAAAGTTTTGGGAAGATCTAAATCAGGTATTAAATAAAATCACAAAAAGCAACATCCCAAAAAATCTAGAGATCTTTCTTCTAAGTAATATAAGAAGTAAAGAATTGGGCCTCAAACTGGATGAAGCACAAAAAAGATTTATTATGATAGCCTTAGCTGCAGCAAAAAAAATGTATAATGTTAACTTGGAAATCAGAAGAGAGCCTGAGAGTACAGCAATGGTACATAGAAATGAATAAATGTATTCCATTGGAAAAAATAAAATATAATTTAAAAAATAAAGTCGCATTATTTGAAGAAATTTTGGAGCCTTACATGGGACACAACAGAGAGGGCCTACCGTGGACCTCCACCCTCTAAAATGACAGAATGAGAAGAAGACGAAATGAACTGACCCAGTGTGTAAAAGTAGATGACACAATTTTCTTGTTTATTTTCATTGTGTGATGACATTGTTTAATGGGTTTATTGTATTGTATATGTTGAACGTTTAATGGGTTTGGATGGGGGTGGGAGGGAAGGGAGGGGAGTGGGAAGGGGGGAGGGAAGGTAGGGGGGTAAAAGGGGAGAAAATGCCACTGTGTATATATCCTACCTGTTAGGATATTGGTCCCCACCAGTTTAGTGTTTTGTGGCAGTATCACAGTACAAACATTTGTATAAACCACCTTACAACAATAAATATTTTTTTAAAAACTGAGTGGAAAGCCCTGCGAAAGGTAATGGGCACACCCCACTCCCCACCATCAAGATAATCTATATGGAACACTGCTGTCGGAGAGTAGAGCAATCATCAAGGATCCCCACCACCTAACATATGCTCTGGCTGCTGCCATCAAAATGTTTGTATGTATTTTGATTGATATGGTTCACAGTGTGAAAATTTTTAAAAATTTTTAAAAATGATTAATTTCAGTAGTGGAAAATCTAATTTTTTCCAAAGTCCGACATGTCATCCTGTCGGACAACCATTGAGTGTGAGTGGGAGGGACAGCAGCTTTCCATCTCATTAAAATGGAATTTGTCTGTTTTTATCCTTTTCCATAGCTATGCTGAATCTAAGGAAGTTGCAGTCTCTCTCACAAAAATGCTCCCCCACTGAGAGGTCTGCCACCTAACCAGGGGCATTACCCAGAACTAGATCAGTAACACCTCTCCTCTCCTCTCCTCGACTCGTCGACAGACTGTGTCAGGAATCCTTCTTGAACACACCTGACAAATTCAGCCCCATCTTGCAGTCAGGAGGTGCCAGTCAATATTAGGGAAGTTAAAATCATCCATAACTACAACCCGGTATTTCCTGCACAATTCCAAGATCTGCTTGCCTATCTAGTCCTCGGTGACCTGAGGGCTATTTGAGGGTCTACAGACTACTCCCAGTATAGTATTAACTTCCTTCCTATTTCTGACTTCCATCCACACCAACTCAGAGGACAATCCCTCTGCAGCGTTCTCCCTTTCTATAGCCATGATACTATCACTGACCAGTAATGCTCCTCCCCCTTTTCTACCTCCCATCCTATTCCTTCGAAACCTCAGTACCTGCATCAGCCAATCCTGCACATCCTCCAGTCAAGTTTCTGTAACAGCCACAGGATCGTGGTTCCACGTACTGATCCATGCTCTGTTCATCCCCTTTATTCCTAATACTCCTAGCATTGAAATAGACACATTTCAACCCCCCCCCCCACCTAACTGGCTACATTTATATTTTGTTCCCTCCCTGTCCTTCAACAATTCAGAACAAAATAGCTTCATGCTTTTGTCCTTCTACCCTAATCTCTTCACTCACATTCTGATTCCCACCTCCCTGCCAAGCTAGTTTAAAACTTCCTTCTTGGAAACCTACCTGTTAGGATATTGGTCCCCACCAGTTTAGTGTTTTGTGGCAGTATCACAGTACAAACATTTGTATAAACCTCCTTACAACAATAAATATGTTTTTAAAAACTGAGTGGAAAGCCCTGCGAAAGGTAATGGGCACAGCCCACTCCCCACCATCAAGATAATCTATATGGAACAGTGCTGTCGGAGAGTAGAGCAATCATCAAGGATCCCCACCACCTAACATATGCTCTGGCTGCTGCCATCAAGAAAGAGGAGTTGGGGCCACAAGACTCGCCCCACCAGGTTCAGGAACAGCTGCTCCCCCTCCACCCTCAGGCTCCTCAACGACCAACTCATTTAAGGTCTCTTACTTTGCACTTATTACTGAATATTTATTTTTTCTGTATTTGCAGTCAGATTTTTTTCTTCATTTACATTTCTGACTTTTGTATACATATGTTTTCCTTGAGTACAGTTTCTACTGACAAGTAGAAATTCTGCCTGGCCCACATGAAAAGTATGTGATGTCATCCATGCATGTGCTTTGACAATAAATCTGAATTTGAACTGGAACTTGAGCTGCCCTGTAGCTTCTTGTGAAATTGAGCCTCACTGTGATGCACCTAGCAATTTTCCGTTCAATGATTTTACCTGTAGAAGTTCTTGAGGAACAAAGGAGATAGGCAGAGCTTCCTTAGTTTTCAAATAAAAGGGGAATAAAATGGTGAGGTGAGGGTGACCATTGGATAATGGCTAGTGAGAAGTTTTGAAGGAATTAGTTTTTTTTTTGTCATGCACATAAGTTCTACATACGGATGCAAGGAAAGTCTTACTTGCTCCATCCACCCAGTTGGGTAAAACACACAAAAAAACCAAATTAATTTTAAATAAGATATCATGAAGAGAATAGAAAAATAAATATGCATGAAAGGAAGAGAAAGTAAAGAAAATGATAAGAAATAAAAATTCACAGACTTGCAAAAGTGTGTTCTCTTGGTAGTAGACAGATCTTTTGGTGGTTTCGGAGAGGTTAGGATAATACGGGGAGGTTCAAGGCCAGATGGCTCTTGCAAAACCACTTTTTTTGAACCTAGAGGTGCTGGTCTTTAGGCTTCTGTATCTTCTGCCTGACAGTAGCAGTGAAAAGAGGTGGTGACCGGGATGACGCGGGTCCATTATGATGTTAACTGCCTTCTTGCGACTGCGCCTCATGTAGACATCCTTGATGAATTGGAAATCCATTCTGGTGATGGACTTATCCATGTATGCCACTCTCTGAGGTTTCTCTGTCCCTCCACATTCAAGTTTCCAAAGCAGGCCACGATGCAAGCAATCAGTATATATTCCAGGGTGCACCATAGAAGTATTCATTGATTTCCCTAATCCTCTCAACTCCTTTGAAATGATAGCATGAATGTGGTGTTGAAATGGAGCAATTAATTTCTGGATAGCAAGCTACAAACACTAAGTATGATTGTGACCTGAAGGCCTTTTTTTGTGATTTTGTTCTTGGGATAAGTATTGGTTAACTGACCAGGGATATTTCTGTGGGATAGTGCCATGGGATATTTGGTGTCCTTTTGGGTCATGCGTTCAGTCAGCAACTGTAAGAGTCCAGCACCCTCAGTACTGCATCAGAGTATCAACTTGGAGTTTTGTCCTCAAGTCTCTGATCTGGGACTTGAACCCCACAGCCTACTGACTGAGGGTGAGAGCTTCATGGTGGATGGAAGACTCATAACAGAAGGATGGATGGAGGTTCAAGCAGCAGATGTGCTGAGCCAAGGAAGGAGTAGATTTTTCCATGACTGAACTATTAAGGATTGTGGGAAATGATGTAGCAGATGGAGGCAAGATTCACAACTCACAAGGATGGTTTCTTTCCCACTGCCATCAGACTCCTGAATGATCTTCACATCAGTTGACCTTGCTATGTTCTAACTGATCTCTCCCCATAACTTGGAACTTGGTACTGAGTTCAATTTGCCGTTCTAGTATGTGGGTTGATTTACTGGAGAGCATGCAAAACAGATCTTTCCACTGTACCTCGGTACATAAGAAAATAAAATTGTTCTTGAAGAAATGGATCTGTCTTGATCTACGTGAAAAGTGGAACAATTTATAGGAACTGAATGGCCTTCTCTTGTTACTTCAGGACAGGTGCAACCAGCAGGTCACATGATTAGCAACAGATGGTGACACAAATGAAATGCAAATCCACAATGTCACCAGATGCTTCAATGGTCACTTCAGTTCAACTTTATACAGTATCTACCCTATTAAATTCTATTGAGATTCCAATGAAAGAAGTTAGCCAGGAGGTTTGGGGAATTAAGCATCAGGAGAGAGGTTCCTGATCCTCATAATATCTACTGATGTGATGCATTAACTCTGTCAAATAATTGGAATTTACAACAAGGAGTGAAGCTGTTCTGCCTTGTGTGTTGAAACCTCTTCACATCCTCCTCTTTCAAGTGTAAATAATTAGTGCCTCTGTCACCCTTGCGGTCTGCCCACCACACTCAAATAACATATTTTCTCCCAATTCCCATCTAATTCCTCCACCAATCTCATTAAATCTGTGTGGTTTATTCTTCAACATTTTCACTCAGCGAATTGGTCCATTCCTATTCATTCTGCTCTGGCTTCTCATAACCATGTATGTAAGTAAACTCGCTGGTTCCCTTTTATTGACTCACATATGAAACACACAAACCAGGCACTTTCAGGTGGCCAAAATACCCCAATGTAAAGCTGCATATTCTACCCCTATGTGGCTGTCGGGAGACCACCTGAAAGTGGAGAACCCCACCAGGAGGAGCACTTACCTAACCCTCCTCCTATAGGTATAAGCCGCTTTCAGGTGCTCAGACACAGATAATGCACCGGCAGACGCGGCTGGGGGAGTGCAGCTGGGACGTTCAGGTGGCCGCGGAGAAGACGCCTTTCTGTCAACTGAACATGCCGGCAGAAGGAGAGCCACATCCGAGCGAACGCCGGTTCCTGTGGACTGTGGCCGTAGTCCCAATGCTGCTTTCAGGTGCAACGGGGGATTCTCAGAGCCAGAGATTATACCTACAGGAGGAGGGTTAGGTAAGTGCTCCTCCTGGCCGGGTTCTCCACTTTCAGGTGGTCTCCCGACAACCGCACAGGGGTAAAATATGTGGCTTTACATCGGGGTATTTTGGCCACCTGAAAGTGCCTATATTCTCTGGCTCCAAGAATCCCCGTTGCACCTGAAAACAGCAGTGGGACTAAGGCCACAGTCTAACAGGAGCCGGTGTTCGTTCGGATGCACCGCTCCTTCAGCTGGCTCATTCAGGTAACAGAAAAGTGTCTTCTCCAAGGCCACCTGAACGTCCCACCTGCACTCCCTCAGCCGTGTCTGTCGGTGCATTATCTGTGTTGAGCACCTGAAAGCGGCTACATACTCAAATGGGTCACATACAGAGCATCAAGTAAAGACTATTCATTGCAAAGTAAAGCAGGAAATCATGTTATTCCAAAATTATTTGCAATTGAAATGATCAATTCCAATCTTCACAAATTAAATCATTTGCTGTACACAGCATAATTAGCAAGAAACCATGAGAAAGAGAAAGAGAAAAAGAGATGAGAGTGAGCGAGGGGGAGAGGGAGAGCAAGGGGAGGAGGGAGAGCGAGGGGAGGGAGAGCGAGGGGAGGGAGAGCGAGGGGGAGGGAGAGCGAGGGGGAAGGGAGAGCGAGGGGGAAGGGAGAGCGAGGGGTAAGGGAGAGCGAGGGGGAGGGAGAGTGAGGGAGAGTGATGGGGAGGGAGAGTGATGGGGAGGGAGAGTGAGGGGGAGGGAGAATGAGGGAGACCGAGGGGGAGAGCGAGGGGGAGGGAGAGCGAGGGGGAGGGAGAGCGAGGGGGGAGGGAGAGTGAGGGGGAGGGGGAGGGAGAGTGAGGGAGAGTGAGGGGGAGGGAGAGTGAGGGGGAGGGAGAATGAGGGAGAGAGAGGGGGAGGGAGAGCGAGGGGCAGGGAGAGCGAGGGGGAGGGAGAGCGAGGGGGAGGGAGAGCGAGGGGGAGGGAGAGCGAGGGGGAGGGAGAGCGAGGGGGAGGGAGAATGAGGAGTGCACATGGGCAATAGAAGGGAGCCAACACAAATAAAGGGAGAGCGAGGGGAGGGAGAGCGAGGGGGAGGGAGAGCAAGGGGGAGGGAGAGCGAGGGGGGAGGGAGAGCGAGGGGGGAGAGCGAGGGGGAGGGAGAGTGAGGGAGAGTGAGGGGGAGGGAGAGCGAGGGGGAGGGAGAGCGAGGGGGAGGGAGAGTGAGGGGGAGGGGGTCTTCAGGGAATTTAGAAAAAAGAAAATTAAAAAATAGAGAGGTGTCTGTCTGATATGGTTCAACTTGTTACTTTGGCATATAAAATAAGAATAATTGTAATTTCCTTTTGGACTTCAAGAGTGAAGTCAAAATGTTTTCAAATTTGAAATCGAGAATGAACAGAGAGATAACACAACAGATGGATTGTGTTCAAACAGGCTGAGATGATAAGAAACTTCAGCAGCCAGCATATTTCTTTAACTAGAGGAAGTGATTACATAAATGTTGCCATTGCAGGAGAATAGAGAAATGAGTAATATGATAAGTGAAGAGGAAAGAAGGTTTATTTTACATCACCGGCAACGTCATATGATTTTATCCTTGGTCCCAGGAGCAGGAATTGTCATGTGGATGTAGCCATTAACATTGTTTCTATTAATGGAGTGGATCAGAATTTATTGTCATGAACATGTCACAAAATTCATTGGTTTGTAGAAGCAAACATTTATATAAGCCAGCTTACAAAATAAATAAAGATAGTCCAAGCTAAAGAAAAAAAAAGTAAGGCAGTGTCTGTGGTTCATTGATCATTCAGGAATCTGATGGCAATGGGGAAGAAGCTGTCCTTGTGCCACTAAGTGCTCATCTTCAGGCTCCTGTCTCTTTTTCCCAATGGTAGAGGTAGTGGGTAAAGTTATTGGAGGGTTTTATGAGAGATAAGGATATACAAGTATTTGGACAGTCAAGAGCTGATTAAGGATTAGTTAACATGGCTTTGTGCATGGTAGGTCATGTTTAACAAATCTTAGAGTTTTTTGAGGAGGTTACCAAGAATGTAGATGAAGGAAAGGCTATGGATGTTGACTACATAAACCTTTACAAGGTCCCACACGGGAGGCTAGTTCAGAAGGTTCAGACACTAGGAATCCATGGAGAGATTGTAAACTGGATTCGAAATTGGCTGAATGGGAGAAGACAGAATGGTAATGGATGCTTGCTTCTCAGTCTGGAGGCCTGTGGTTAGTGGTGTGCCTCAGGAATTGGTGCTGGGACCATTGTTGTTTGTTGTCTATATCAATGATCTGGATGATAATGTGGGAAATTGGATCAGCAAGTTTGCTGATGAGACTAAGATTGGAGATGTGGTGGACGGCGAAGAAGGCTTTCAATGCTTGCAGAGGTATCTGGACCAACTGGAAAAATGGGCCAGAAAATGGCAGATGGAATGTAATGCAGACAAATACGAGGTGTTGCATTTTGGAAGGACAAACCAAGGTAACACATACATGGAAAATGTAGGGCACTGAGGAGTGAGGAAGATCAAAGGGATCTGGGCATACAGATACACAATTCCCTGAAAGTGGCATCAAAGGTAGATAGGGTTGTAAAGAAAGCCTTTGGCATCTTGGCCTACATAAATCAAAGTATTGAGTACAGGAGTTGGGATGTTATGGTGAGGTTGTTTAAGACATTGGTGAGACCAAATTTGGAATAATGTGTGTAATTCTGGTTGCCAAACTACAGGAAGGAGATCAGTAAGATCGAAAGCGTGCAGAGAAGATTTACTAAGATGTTGCCAGGTCTTCAGGAGTTGACTTACAGGGAAAGATCAAACAGGTTGGACTTTATTCCCTGGAGTGTAGAAGAATGATAAGAGATTTGATAGAGATTTACAAAATTGAGGGGAATAGACAGAGTAAATGTGAGTAGACTCTTTTCACTTTGATTGGGAGAGATAAATATGAGAGGAGATGGCTTTAGGGTGTAAGGTAAAAGGTTTAGGGGTACATAAGGGGAAACTTCTTCACTCTAAGTCATGGGAATTTGGAACAAGCTGCCATCTGACATGGTAAATGCAGGTTCATTCTTAATTTTAAGAATAAATTGGATAGATACATGGATGTGAGAGATCTGGAAGGTTATGGAATGGGTGCAGGTCAGTGGGACTAGCAGAATTATGTTTTGGCACAGATTAGAAGGGCTGAGTGGTCTGTTTTCTGTGCTGTAATTTTATGTAGGGATTCTATTATGTCGGGAGTCCAAGATTTCCATTGGAGGAAGCTTGGTTCAACAAACAAAAAGATAAATGCAGGGTGCAGGTAAAGTTTTACATATTACCTATTTTTTCTTCACACAGAAGGAGGCTATTTGGCCAAAATCCATAGCTGCTGCGAGGGCCTTTCCATTTTCCCACGAATCTTCCTTTTAACCTATTGCCCCCACAGTCCCTTTCCCCACCAGATCCTACAAGTTGCCTGCACACTAGGAGGAAGTTACAGCCGCCATTTAACCTACTGACTAGCTGAGACGCAAGGAAACTGGAGCACCCAGAGGAATTTAACGTATTTCCATGTAAACTCCACACAGACAGAACAGGAGGTCAGGGTTATGCCTGGATCTCTGATTATGTAAGGCTGCAGCTCTGATAACTCAAAAAAGAGTTACAAAAGAACTCAGTGGGACACCATCATCTTGACGTAAGGTTGTATCTTGAAACTGTCGCTCCCTAGATGCTGATTGACCCGCTGAGTTCTTCCAGCAATTGATTTGTGCTCAATGATCCTAGTCTCTTGTGTTTCCAGGCTCCACTGGTCAGAATTCCTGAAGTTTCTGCAATCAAACTGGGATATGGAACGTTGAGCTAAAACCAAGCTTAGCAGGTCAGGCACCATCCTCTGTGTAAAAAGGTTACAGCTTAGGTTCCTGTTAAATCTCCCCCCCCACTCCACTTTAAACCCCTCTCCTCTGGTTACCAATTCCCTTACTCTAGCAGTTTTATTTTGCTGCAGATTCTACTTTCTACAGTTTTTTTTGTAATTGTTTTAAAATCATCATCTCTGTCAGCTGGAATTTGAACCTATTCTACATCTTGACCTTGGAACAGTGGAGATGAAGATGCAAATTGATAATTTGTTTCAGTCCAAATAATGAGAAGCTGAAGGAACTCAGCGGGTTAGAGAGCATCCGCGGGTAGGAGTGGTCAGTCAACGTTTTGCGTAAGCACCCTTCATCAAAGACTGCACTTAAAGACAGCAGCACCTAATAGCCTGAATATGCTTGATATTGTCTAATCTTGGAAGCTAATCAGGACTCAGGACTGGACAGCACTTGGAGGGGAGACCGCCAAGGAACTCCAAGTGCTGTAGGTTTCTGTGAGAGGCACTGGACAAAGTGGAGACTCTCTGTCTACCTTAAGATTGATAAAAGTTAAAGAATTTCATTCTAAATGTAGTATTATGTGACAATAATGGAACCTTTATGTCTTTCAGGATTGGCTTGTTGCTGTGTACAAATTGACAGCCACATTTATCTCATTATAACAGTGACTATATTTCAGCAGTATTTTGTTATAAATTGAAACACTCCTCACAAATAGACATCCCCAGTGGCTCAGTTGTTTGTGGTGGTCAGAGGTTGTGGCTTTGAGGCTTACTTCCAGATGCATAAACCTGGCAGCTGACACTCCATCTTGAAGGCAGAGGATGCTACATGGCTGCAGGGGCTGTCTGTCGGAAGCCCACCTGGTTTCTTTTGGTGGCTGTAAAAGCAATAATTTTCAGAAGAGTAGCGGTATTGTCCGTAACAATGTTTACAATCTAAAGTAGCGGTGTTGTCCGTAACAGTGTTTACAATCTAAAGTAGCGGTGTTGTCCGAAACAGTGTTTACAATCTAAAGTAGCGGTGTTGTCTGAAACAGTGTTTACAATCTAAAGTAGCGGTGTTGTCCTTAACAGTGTTTACAATCTAAAGTAGCGGTGTTGTCTGAAACAGTGTTTACAATCTAAAGTAGCGGTGTTGTCCGTAACAGTGTTTACAATCTAAAGTAGCGGTGTTGTCCGTAACAGTGTTTACAATCTAAAGTAGCGGTGTTGTCCGTAACAGTGTTTACAATCTAAAGTAGCGGTGTTGTCCGAAACAGTGTTTACAATCTAAAGTAGCGGTGTTGTCCGTAACAGTGTTTACAATCTAAAGTAGCGGTGTTGTCCGTAACAGTGTTTACAATCTAAAGTAGCGGTGTTGTCCGAAACAGTGTTTACAATCTAAAGTAGCGGTGTTGTCCGTAACAGTGTTTACAATCTAAAGTAGCGGTGTTGTCCGTAACAGTGTTTACAATCTAAAGTAGCGGTGTTGTCCGTAACAGTGTAACATCATCACTTGTGAAGGGAGGTAGCAATAGACATGCAAGTATCTTTTTTTTATTGGAAATTTAAGCTTGGACTTAGAAATCAACAAAATTACAAATAAAACCATGTTCATAGACTTACACATTAATGCAAGAACTGTATCTGCAATTGCAATTAGATGAATCCAAAACATCACTGAAGGTGGAGAATGTAAACGTGTATACAATGGCAAAACACCTGCAAAACTCATCACTTTTGCAACAGAAGGACAGATTGTTCACTGAACATACAACTCTTAAATTCAAAGTTGAGGATTGAATGTGGAAAACAGTTTGCTGAGGTTTTGTAATTGTGAATTAATCTCCCAAAAAGGGAAGGAAAACCTCTTTTATTGCTGACTACAAAAAAAACATACTTCAAGGGTTGCAACCTTTCAAGTTTGGTATTTTTTGCCTTTATACCTGTCAAAAAGAAAATTAACAATTCTGCAAACTCCTTTGAAGCAGAAATTTCCTGCTGGTATAAGCAATAACATTACTGAAAGGGATATCACCCATATTGAATAGATAATAAATATCCCTGAGGATTTGAGCACTGAATTTGGCATCAAACAAAATAAAAGCTTCACAATTAAACACACCAGTGGGTTTCACTTCATATGGAAATTACTGATAATTATGTCATAGCAAAAATCCCTTAAAATCATTTGAGAAATTCAATCTGTGCCTCACCAATTGGCCTTGGTTGTCACAAAGCAAGCGAGAAGAATCACCCTGACAAGCATATATCCATATATGGATAAATAATTGAACCTTCCTTTCAAGGTGGGATGACTTACTAAAAATCTGTGCAAAAAAAACTTGCTCTGATAAATGCAGGAAAACTTGAGAGGAGGAAAGAGAGAAAGATAAATTGAAGAAATCAGAGAATGGGCCAAAATATTTCACTATGGAAACCATTAATACATTTCAAATAAACTCTCAAATTATTCCTGGTTGAACAGAAATCGTTTGTCTGCAAACAGACAAAGGCGCCTAACAAAAGGGAGAGCCAGGCAACGTCAAACAAAGGAGCCATTAAAAATACAAGCAGCAAAAATGGAACAGCCAGCAGCTGTAAAGAGATAATATTGGAGTAAATATAGTGGGACCATTGTCTTGCTGTCATGGGCCTTTGTACTCTCTCCATTGCCAATAGACCCATTGTTCGATTTCCTTTGTCCACTGCTGCTTTTGTCTATCTTCAATTGTTTCCCCCCCCCCCCCCCCCCCCCCCCGCTCTTTTGTCTCTTGATCTTTGTTTAAAGTTCTTTTGTTTAATTTGCATGCCTTCCTTATTTAACTGCTTCACTACTGAAGGCTCTTGATTGGCCAGCAGCCAGGTTCCCAGCGAACAGTTGGCATTAGAGACAGGATTGGAACTTAGAAGGAGCTGAGCTCTCATGGTGACCAGCTCTGATATCTGTGCACTAACTCTCTCTCTCCATTGCTTATGTTTCAAAGTTTGCTCCCTTACATCAGTGCAAATGTATTTATCCACACCTTGCAAAAAGCTTCCCCATGAAAGTGGTAATAAAGTAAGCACAGCCCAGCATCAATCAGGAGGCCAGAGCCAATGAGAATTTACCTGAATTACCAAAGTCCAGACATGCTAACTCCATTTCCAAACTGTGCCACTCACACTGAATATAAAGAAGGAGGTAGTATTTTGACTGTTTACATTTCAGATATCAGATTTATTGGCAGTGTTTCAGATGTCATACCAAACCACCACAAACTCCTGAGGAAGTCGAGACGCTGACATGCTTTCTTCATGATGCCATTAGTGTGTTGGGTCTAGGTGTGTTGGTATCACTTCTGAGATAGACTCAAATTTGCTCACCCTATCCACTTCTGATCCCCCAATGAAAAATGGCAGACTGAATTTAATACAGACAAGTGCGAGGTGTTGCATTTTGGAGGGACAAACCAAGAAAGGACATGCACAATGAATGGTAAGGATACAGAGGAGTGTGGTAAAACTGACAGACCTGGGAATACAGATACATAATTCCCTGAAAGTGGCATCATAAGTGAATAGGGTTGTAAAGAGAGCTTTTGGCATCTTGGCCTTCAGAAATCAAAGTATTGAGTATATGAGTTGGGATGTTATGATAAAGTTGGAGAAGATATTGGTGAGTATTATGTGCACTTTTGGTCATCTAACTACAGGAAATATATCAATAAGACAGAAAGAATGTCGAGAAGATTTTCTAGGATGTTGCCCGGACTTCAGGAACTGAGTACAGGTTATTTTATTCCCTGGAACATAGAAGAATGAGGAGAGATTTAATAGAGGTATTTAAAATTATGAGGGAGTTAGACAGAGTAAATGTCTTCTTTGGCTTGGCTTCGCGGACGAAGATTTATGGAGGGGTAAATGTCCACGTCAGCTGCAGGCTCGTTTGTGGCTGACAAGTCCGATGCGGGACAGGCAGACACAGTTGCAGCGGTTGCAGGGGAAAATTGGTTGGTTGGGGTTGGGTGTTGGGTTTTTCCTCCTTTGTCTTTTGTCAGTGAGGTGGGCTCTGCGGTCTTCTTCAAAGGAGGTTGCTGCCCGCCGAACTGTGAGGCGCCAAGATGCACGGTTTGAGGCAATATCAGCCCACTGGCGGTGGTCAATGTGGCAGGCACCAAGAGATTTCTTTAGGCAGTCCTTGTACCTCTTCTTTGGTGCACCTCTGACACGATGGCCAGTGGAAAGCTCGCCATATAACACGATCTTGGGGAGGCGATGGTCCTCAGAGTGAAAGGGGAAAAGTTTAGGGGGAACGTGAGTGGAACTTCTTCACATAGAGAGTGGTGGGGGTGTGGAATAAGCTGCCATCTGAGCTGGTGAATGCGGGCTCAATTTTAACATTTATTAAGAATTGGATGGAATGGGATGGGAGCGGTATGAAGGGCTATGGACTGGGTCAGTGGGATTAGGGAAAAATGTTCAGCACAGACTCGAAGGGCCGAAGGTGCCTGTTTTCTGTGCTGTAGTGTTTAGTGGTGCTATGATCACTGGATCATTTATATTTATAAAACCCATATTATTTTAGTATAGTCAATGTGCCCAAGACGAGAAAACAGACATTATTAGAAATATTGAGCAGGTATCTGGGAATAGGGAAACAGAGTCAATGTTTCAGGTCAATAATCTTTCATTAGAACTTATTAAAAAAACAGAAATACAATTTGGAGAAGGTGTGGAGAGAAAGTGTGGGAAAGAAATGAGGTGGAGAAGAAAGGAGGTTCATTGACAAAAAGGGGTAAGGCTGCAAGGTGGAAAAGGTAAGAATGGGTCACAGAAAGAAACAGGATATTGGACTGGAGAATGTGGAAGTAGGAAAAGTAGTAGTGTGAAGGAAAATCTGGGAGGGGAAAATCTGGGAGGGGAAATCTGGGAGGGGAAATCTGGGAGGGGAAATCTGGGAGGGGAAATCTGGGAGGGGAAATCTGGGAGGGGAAATCTGGGAGGGGAAATCTGGGAGGGGAAATCTGGGAGGGGAAATCTGGGAGGGAAAATCTGGGAGGGAAAATCTGGGAGGGAAAATCTGGGAGGGGAAATCTGGGAGGGGAAAATCTGGGAGGGGAAAATCTGGGAGGGGAAAATCTGGGAGGGGAAAATCTGGGAGGGGAAATCTGGGAGGGGAAATCTGGGAGGGGAAATCTGGGAGGGGAAATCTGGGAGGGGAAATCTGGGAGGGGAAAATCTGGGAGGGGAAAATCTGGGAGGGGAAAATCTGGGAGGGGAAAATCTGGGAGGGGAAAATCTGGGAGGGGAAAATCTGGGAGAGGGGGGTGACGCTGGAACTGCTGATCTCTGAAACCATTGAACTCAATGCCAAGTCCATAAACACCTAGAAGATATGGGTTTTCCACTGCCTCCACATTTCTAACTGGACATGCCATCAAGAGTGATCAAGATGCACTCACTCATGTGGACATGAACGGTTCCAAAATGTACATCCTTGCCTCTGAGATATGGTGCGTCAGGCACCTTCCTAGTGCCAGCCATAGAAACATAGAAACTAGGTGTAGGAGTAGGCCATTTGGCCCTTCAAGCCTACACTGCCATTCATTTTGATCATGGCTGATCATCCACTCAGTACCCTGTTCCAGCTCTCTCTCTTTATCCCCTGATCCCCCTAGTCACAAGTACTAAATCTAACTCTCTCTTAAATATAGCTATGGAACAGGCCTCTATCACTTCCTGTGGCAGAGATTTTCATAAATTCACCACCCTCTGAGTGAAAAAATTCTTCCTCATCTCAGTCCTAAAGGACTTCCCCTTTATCCTTAAACTGTGACCCCTGGTTCTAGACTTGCTCAACATTGGGAACAATCTTCCCGCATCTAGTCTGTCAAATCCCTTAAGAATTTTGAACGTTTCTATTAAATCTCCTCTTAATCGTCTAAACTCCAGCGAGTACGAGCCCAGTCGTTCTAGCTTTTCTTCATATGCAAGTCCCGCCATCCCTAGTATCAATCTGGTAAACCTTTTCTGCACTCTCTCCATGGCAATGATGTCCTTCCTCAGATAAGGAGACCAAAACTGAACACAATACTCCAGGTGAGGTCTCCCCAAGGCCCTATACAACTGCATCAATACCTCTCTGCTCCTGTACTCGAATCCTCTTGATATGAACGTCAACATACCATTCGTTTTTTTTACTGCTTGCTGCACCTGCCTGCCCACTTTTAATGACTGATGCACAGCAACACCCAGGTCTCTTTGCATCTCCCCTTTTCCTAATTGGATACCATTAAGATAGTACTCAGCCCTCCCATTCTTTCCTCCAAAGTGGATAACCACACACTTATCCACATTATAATGCATCTGCCATGCATTTGCCCACTAACCCAACCTGTCCAAGTCATCCTGCACACTCTTAACAGCCTCTACACAGCTTACAATCCCACCCAGCTTCGTGTCATCTGCAAACTTGGAAATGCTGCTTTCTATTTCCTCATCTAAATCATTAATATATATCGTAAATAACTGGGGTCCGAGCACTGAGCCTTGTGGTACCCCACTAGTAACTGATTGCCATTCTGAAAAATACTCATTTATTCCTACTCTTTGCTTCCTATCTGTCAACCAATTCTCTATCCACCTCAATACCATATCCCCTATACCGTGTGTCTTAAGTTTGTATAGTAATCTCCTGTGTGGGACCTTTTCAAAAGCCTTCTGAAAATCCAGGTAAACCACATCTACTGGTTCTCCCCTGTCCACTCTACTAGTTACATCCTCAAAAAATTCAAAAAGATTAGTCAGACACGATTTCCCTTCATAAAACCATGCTGCTCTGACCAATGAATTCACCACTTTCCAGATGTGCCGCAATCACATCTTTAATAACTGACTCTAACATTTTCCCCACTACCGATGTCAAGCTAACCGGTCTATAATTCCCTGATTTCTCTTTCCCCCCCTTTTTAAAAAGTGGAGTTACATTAGCCGCCCTCCAGTCCTCAGGAACTACTCCAGAATCTGAAGAGTTTTGAAAAATTATCAACAATGCATCCACTATTTCATGGGCTACTTCCTTTAGCACTCTGGGATGCAGACCATCTAGCCCTGGGGACTTGTCTGCCTTTAATCCCTTCAATTTATCTAACACAACCTCATAACTTACACTTTTTTCCCCAGTCCTTCCGTCACATTAGTCCCAAGGTCCCCTATTATTTCCTGAAGATTATTCATATTTTCCCTAATGAAGACTGAACTCTAGTAGTTATTTAATTGGTCTGCCATGTCCTGGTTCCCCATTACCAATTCACCTGTTTCTGAGTGCAAGGGACCCACATTTGTCTTTACTAGTCTCTTTCTCTTTACATATCTATAAAAACTTTTGCAGTCATTTTTGATGTTCCCTGCCAACTTTCTCTCATAATCTCTTTTGCCTTTCCTGATTAATCCCTTTGTCTTCCTCTATAGAACTCTGTATTTCTCCCAATCCTCTGGTATTCTGTCTTTCCTGGCTAGTCTATACACTTCCTCTTTACACTTGATACTCTCCCTGATTTCCCTTGTTATCCAAGGATGTACTACCCTCCTTGAGTTATTCTTTTTCCAAACCGGGATGAACAAATGCTGTATTTCATCTAGGTGATCCTTAAATGCTTGCCATTGCCTTTCTACAGTTAATCCTTTAAGTAACATTTGCCAATCTAACTTAATGAATTCGCGTCTCATACCCTCAAACTCACCCTTCTTTAAGTTCAGAACCTGAGTTACAGAATTAACCCTGTCACTTTCCATCCTAATGTAAAATTCCACCATATTGTAGTCACTCTTGCCCAAAGGGCTTCGCACAAGATTGTTTACTAACCCTTCCTCATTATTCAGAACTCAGTCTAGAATGGCCTGTTCCCTCGTTGGTTCTTCAACATACTGGGTTAGAAAATTATCCCGTATACCTTCTAAGAAATCATCCTCATCAGTACCCTTACCAATTTGATTCATCCAGTCTATATGGAGATTGAAGTCACCCATTATAACTGCCTTGCCTTTGTTGCACGCATTTCCAATTTCCTGTGTAATGCCATCCCCAACCTCTCTACTACTGTTAGGTGGTCTATATACAACTCCCACTAACGTCTTCTGCCCCCTTGCATTTTGAAGCTCTACCCATATTGATTCCACATCATTCAAGCTAACATCCTTCCTTTCTATTGCTTTTAACTCCTCTCTAACCAACAATGCTACCCCACCTCCTTTTCCTTTCTGTCTGTTCCTCCTGAATATTGAAAATCCATGAATGTTAAGCTCCCAGCCTTGGTCCCCTTGAAGCCATGTCTCTGTGATCCCAACTTTTCTTTTCTTTGGCTTGGCTTCGCGGACGAAGATTTATGGAGGGGGTAAAAGTCCACGTCAGCTGCAGGCTCGTTTGTGGCTGACAAGTCCGACGCGGGACAGGCAGACACGGTGGCAGCGGCTGCAGGGGAAAATTGGTTGGTTGGGGTTGGGTGTTGGGTTTTTCCTCCTTTGCCTTTTGTCAGTGAGGTGGGCTCTGCGGTCTTCTTCAAAGGAGGTTGCTGCCCGCCAAACTGTGAGGCGCCAAGATGCACGGTTTGAGGCGATATCAGCCCACTGGCGGTGGTCAATGTGGCAGGCACCAAGAGATTTCTTTAGGCAGTCCTTGTACCTTTTCTTTGGTGCACCTCTGTCATGGTGGCCAGTGGAGAGCTCGCCATATAACACGATCTTGGGAAGGCGATGGTCCTCTATTCTGGAGACGTGACCCATCCAGCGCAGCTGGATCTTCAGCAGCATTTACAGCTATCTGCACATTCAAATCATCCACCTTATTACGAATACTTCTTGCATTAAGACACAAGGCCTTCAAGCTTGTTTTTACCAGAGCCTTAACCCTATCACCATTATGCTGTAGTGGCCCTTTTACATTTTTGCCCTGTTACCTGCCTGCCTCTTTTGCTTTTCACCTTCCTATCTCCGACTTCTTCTCTCATGCTAAATCCCTCCATCTCTCTGATCCCATCCCCCTGCCACATTAGTTTAAACCTTCCTCAACAGCCACATATGACATGAGACATGTCTTGACAAAGAGTCTTTGATTTGCGACTTAAGAGCATTTCCCATGAGTGCAGAATGAAAAGAATGAGAATCTGAATGAAAAGTCCACTTTGAAAACTTTGCCAAAGCTCAGTTGTGTTTGTTTCACCTTGAACAAACATTAACTTATCCCACATGCAGCCACGACTCCATTCTTAATATGCTCCAGTAGTTCCTTGTATGCCCCCTATCTCTGCATTCTAGAAGAAATTGTTAGTCTCAAGACACACAAAGAAATAAATAAGCATGCAACAAAAGGTGATAGATTCACTTTCCAGGTGGGAATGGGCCTGATTAAAGGTGGCAGGAGGTGAAAGTTTGAGATCACTGCAGGTTTCAATCAACCCATGTAGATAATCAGAATTGTATCTGATTATCATTTCATTAGTTATTTTTAAAAATAAATTGCTCAAAAAATTCTTACCTTACTCTTTTCTTCTTCCTTTTAGTGGAAGAATGGGCAGTAAAGATGCACGTTGAGGTTTGCTAACCTGTGTCCGTTCACTACATACTGGTTTCCCTTGCTCAGGACTGGAAAGGCACTGGTAAATAAGATGAGAATTTGAATGTCAAATTCAAACTAATGACCTTTACAAGTTTATTGTCATTTGATTGTACAAGTACAGCCTGATAAAACAGTGTTCTCTGGTCCTCAGTGCAAAACATGCAAACACACAACCAGACAAATAATACATTTGCAGAACAAGTATTATTATCTATATATATCTATATACGAGAGTCTCGGATGGTTAGTATGAGCAGTTCCTTTGGTCATTTAGCATTCTCACTGCCCTTGGGAAGAAGCTGCTTCTCAGCCTGGTGGCGCTGGCTCTGATCCTCCTGTAGCACTTCCAGTTTCAGATTTCTTGTCAGAGTACCTACATGAGATTCTTCGTGGGTAAAGCAGAATTACCACTTATTGGTTATGCAAATAAATTTCTCAGCACATACATGAAAACAAATAAAGAACTATGAACAGATAATGAATGTAAACAATTTAAAAAAAAACATTTAAATTTAGACATTCAGCACGGTAACAGACCATTTCAGCCCACGAATCTGTGCCGCCCAATTTATACCCAATTATCCTGCAACCCCGGTACATTTTGAACAGTGGGAGGAAACAGGAGACCCCAGGAAAAACCCAGACAGACATGGGGAATACGTACAAACTCCTTACAGAAAGTGCGAGATTCAAACCCTGGTCCCGATCCCTGGTGCTGTAAAGGCGTTGCGTTAACCACTACACCAATCATGCCAAGTGCACAAGTCAGAGTCCTTAAATGAGTCCCTCCCTGATTGGGTTTGATGGTGAAGGGGTAGCAGCTGTTCCTGAACCTGGTGGTGCGAGTCTGGTGGCACCTGTTCTTCTTTCCTAATGACAGCAGCGAGAACAGAGCACGTGGTGGGTGGTGTGGATCCTTGATCATTGCTGCTGCCCTCCGATTGCAGCATTCCCTGTAGATGTACTCAATGGTGGGGAGGGTTTTGCTCAGTGATGCCCTGGGCTGTGTCCACTACTTTTTGGAGGGCTTTATGCTCAGGGTATTGGTGTCCTCATACTAAGCAGGAGCAGGTGAAAGATGCTGTGTGCAAGGGGTACTCAATAATTTTGCATGCCCTCTTCAGACAATGATCCTGGTAGTTCATGTTGATGGGGTGGCGGGGGGGGGGGGGGGAGGAGGAAGGAGACACTAATGATCCTTTCTGCTACTCTTATGGTCCTGTGGATTGACCTCCAATCCATTTCTCTGCAGCAACTGTATTTTTTACTATTTTTGAACCTGAAGCCAAGTTAGAATAAGATCTTCATTGTTAGATTTTACATTTCTCTCTCTTCTCTCTACTCCAAAACCACCCACCTCTCTGATTTCTTCAGTCCTGACACCACTCTGTCTCTTGCACACTCATCCATGCTTCCAGCCATTCTCTCCTTCCTGTCTCCCATAAGTTGCATGATTGCCAGGGTTTCTGGCCACACTCTGACTTCTGACTCCCACTCTTGGTCATGCTCCAATTCCTGTTTCCCAATCCCATCCACACCCATGCCCATGATCCTGGGCCTTGCTCCATCACCCACCCTCCAACCCCAACATCTCTCATACCTGATTCCCAATCCCATCTACACCCCTGCCCATGCTTAGTTCTCTATTCCCCCAATACTCGTCCCTGATTCCTGTCACACTGAGTACCCACACCACCCCCACCAGTTCCTGTGCTACATTTAAGGTGTAGGAGATCTGCCACTGGATAGTTGGTTTTACAGAAGAACATTGCTTTATGGCATCTGTTTAGAAAACAAGAACTGAAGTTGTTGGAATTTTGAGCAAACCAAGAGGTGACCCATGTGGGGGGGGGGGGGGGGGGGGGGGGCACTCAGCAGCCCAGGCAGCATCCAGAGAGAAAGGGACAGTCAATGCTTCAAGTCAGGACCCTTTCTTAAGACAAGGACGGGCTTGATATCTCATCTTCCTGTTATAGTTTCAAAGAAAATGTCCCAACCCAAATTGTTGACTGTCTGCTTTCTCTCCATGGATGTATTGAGTCCCATCAGCTACTCAAATAGTGCCCTTTCCATTCTGCTGGAGGAGGGGAGGGGGAGAAGCTGGGAATGGGTGAGAACATCCAGGGCTACCTAGTCTGCTCCTCTAAGGCTGCAAGGTAATTCAGTTCAGCCCCAATCTGGTTTTCTGAGGTTCCCAGGAATGAGGTTAGAGGTTCAGAATGAAGAGGGCATCAATTTGATCAAGATGAGGGCACTGTTGCAGCTATTGTTGGTGGTGTCCCAGGAGGAGCAGGGGGAGTGGAGACACTGCAGGGTCCTACTGCCCAGCCGTTCCACCCAATGGCCTTGTGCAGGTTTAATATGCCTGCCAATCAAGTTTTCCCCATTGAAGTTCCACAGAGGTTCATGCCTATGCTTAGCAGCCTGAAGAGTTGCGGGCAGCTGGGGAGTTGATCACCAGATTGAAAGAGCATCTGTCCACCAAGAAAGAGAAGCCTGTGAGAGGACGCAAGAGGGTGGAGAGAAATGCAGGGCTTGACAGCGAAGGCCTCACACCAGGCCACAGGCTGCTGGCAGCTGGCTAGTTGTTAATCTAGAGATGAAGCTCACATTTCTGAATCTTAGTCCAAGCTCTGGATTAATCTCCCAGTAACAAAATCCAAACATTGCCAAATGTGCAATTCACTCCACTTCTTGGAATTATGACTTCCGAAAACATAGCAGCTGTTAGTTCCTGGGTTGATGGTTTCAATGTTTTACCTCTCTATGCTCATTGTGAACAGTTCCAGCTCCCAGCTATAGGAAGGATGTCAATAAACTGGAAAAGGTATGAAAAAGATTCACACAAATGTTACCAGAACTGGAAAAGTTGAGTTATAAGGAGAGACTGAATCGGCCTGCTCCTTTTTTTTTTAAAACTCGAAAGTAATTCTCTAAAATCAGAAGGAGTGTTTCCCCCGGTAGGGGAGTCTAAAACTAGAGGGCAAAGGCTGAAGTTAGAGGGAAAGATTTAAAGGGGACCTGAGGAACAACTTCTTCCACACAAAGAATGCAAGGTAGGTGGAACGAGCTGCCAGAGGAGGTTGTTGGAGTGGGTACAAATTACAATGTTTGACAGGTTCATGGATAAGAAAGGTTTAGTGGGATATGGGCCTAACACAGGCAAATGGGTAAATGCACAAAATTACTGGAGAAACTCAGCAAGTCTTGAGGCATCCCTAGGAGGCAAAGATTTATAAACAGTGAGACTGGCTCAGGTCGGCAGCTGGGTTGGGATGGGCCATATAGGGTGAATGGCCTGCTTCTGTGTTGTTCAACTCAATGACTCCATGATGCACAAAGTAATATCAATTTTCCCCCATCACTTCTCAACTTCCTTCTCTTCTACTTTCCAACCTGTATCCACCTAGTACCTCTACCCGTTAGACTGTGCTAGTTCCCCTTCCTCTCCATAGAACATTAGAGCACAGAAAACAGGCCCTTCAACTTTTCTAGTCTGTGCTTAACCATTATTCTGCAATTGACCCATTTCATATCTATCCATACCCCACCCACCCATGTACCTAATTTTTTCTTAAATGTTAAAATTGAGCCTGTGTTCACCACTTCAGCTGGCAGCTCATTCCTCACTCCCATTACTCTCTGTGTGAAGAAACTCCACTTAATGTTCCCCCTAAGCTCTTTCCCCTTTCTCCCTTAACCCACATCCTCTGGTTCCTATCTCACTTAACCTCAGTGGAAAAAGCCTACTTGCATTTACCCTATCTTAACCCATCATAATTTTGCAGACTGTTAAATCTCCCCTCCTTCTTCTAAACTCCAGGGAATAAAGTTCTTACCCATTTAACCTTTACTTGCAGTAAAAACAGAAATGCTGGAGGAACTCAACAAGATATATAACCGATGTTCCAGGACTGATCCCTTCGCCAAGGTCTGAAAAAAAAGCAGACAATGCCTGAATTAGAATGCTGGGGAGAAGGAAAGAGCAGGGGGAAAGAACAGACCAACAGACAAAAGGTGTTAATTGAACATGGATAGGAGGACAGGAGAGGAAAGGTAAGATAGGGTAGGGGTGGCTCTGTGAAAGCAGAGCTGGAGGAAAGGAGAAGAGAAATAGAGAGTTAGTTAAATGGGAGGGGGGGGGGGAAGCACAGAAGCGCTAAAGGAAACCAGAGAAGTTGATGTTAATGTCACCTGGTGGGAAGTGCCCAGACAGAATACGAGGCATTGTTTCTCCAATTTCGATACCCATTACTGTGTACAATTCAAATGCTATCTATTTTGCTGATGACATCACAGTTGTCAACAGAATCACAGATGGCAATGAGGAAGGGCACAGGAGGGAGATAGACCAGCTAGTTGAGTCATGTCACAACAACCACCAGGCACTCAACATTACCAAAACCAAGAAGATAATTCTGTACTTCAGGAGGAAATCAGGGGAACACAAACCAGTCCTCATCAAGGGCTCAGCGGTAGAGGGGGTCAAGAATGTCATATTCCTGGCTGACATCTCCATGGATCTGCCCTGGAGCCTCCATGTTGAGGCAATAATGAAGGAAGCTCATCAGTGACTATACTCTGCCAGGAGTTTGAGGAGATTTGGTCCTTCACCAAAGACTCTCAAATCGTTGAGACCATTCTGGCCGGTTGCATCGCTGTCTGGTACAGAGGTGCCAGCACAGAGGACAAGAAAAATCTCCAGAGGGTTGTTAACTTGGCCTGTGACATCACAGACACCTGTCTTTACAAGAGGCAGCGTCTTAAGAAAGTAGCCTCAATCTTCAAGGACCCACACCCCCAACCATGCCATTTTCACTCTGCTACCATCAGTAAAAAGGTACAGGAGCCTGAAAATGAGCCCTCAGCAGTCCAAGGACAGCTTCATCCACGCTGCCATTAGATCTCTGAATGATCAACCACAGGCACTGCCTCACTTTGACTTTTTCTTTGTCTTGCACTATTTTGATTTATTTTGTAAAGTGGTTTATATAAATGTTTGCACTGTTGATGCTGCGTCAAAACAATGAATTTCAAGACACATTCGTGCTAATAAATTCTGAATCTGTTTGATTCTGAATTTACAGGTGGTCTCAATCTGGCAGTGCACGAGACCATGGGCAGACAGGTTGGATGGGAAAAGGGATGGGTATGGAAATGGGTTGTCACTGGGAAATCCCCACTATTGAAGCCAAGGTGAGTCAAGGTGCGTCAAGGTGCTCAATGAAGTGATCCCCAATCTGGGTCCAGACTCTCTGATGTAGAGGAGGCTACGATGGGAGCACCAGATGACCCCTGCAGATTCACACGTGAAGAGTTGCTTCACTTGCTAGGACTGTTGGGAGCCCCTAATGGTGGCAAGTGAGGAGGGGTGGGCACAATTCCTGTGGTCATAGGGGTAGGTGGCAAGGGAGAAATTGAAGGGAAGGGAGGAGTGGACAAGGGAGTAGTCCCCGTGGAAGACAGAGCAGGGAGAATTGTGTACACCACTCTCGTCTGCATTAAATTCTATCTGCCATTTTGCCACCCATTTTTACAGCTGGTCTAGATGCCCTGCAAGTTTTGAAAGCCTTCCTCATTGTTCACTAAAACTCTAATCCTTGTGTCATCTGTAAAATTGCTGATTCAATTTACCACTTTACCATCTAGATCACACATGTCAAACTCTGGCCCGTGGGCCAAATTTGGCCCGCGATATAATTATATTTGGCCCGCAAGATCATTTCAAAAATGTATTAGAGGTGGCCCGCCCTGCAGCGAGAGCCGATGCTGTTTTTTGGTAATGTCACCCCCACCATCTTCCCCCTTCATTGCACATCCTTCCCCATTGTAACACGAGAAATTGTAACACGAGATGACTGTCGATGTCATCAGCCGGCAAGCCAGTTGGAAGGCTCCCCGCACAACCAGTTACTTCTTCCACCTGTCGAGCGGTGCGGCGGATGGGCGAGCGCCTGTGATTTCCTGTCGGCGCGACGGGCATGGCAGGCTGCGCACGGCCCCCGGGCAGCGCGAGCCCCGCGTGACTGGCACTGGATGGCCCTTCCACAGCGCGAGCACACTTCTCCCGGTCGCCATGACCTTCAGCGCTTGCACCCGTGCGGACCCCAGGGACAGCTGGTTCGGCCTTACACGTGAAGAGAGAGATGGTGGCTGTCCGCAAAGGCTGATCGGCAGCACGCTGGGCCTGTGGGTGGGTAAGCAGGGGTGGGCAGAGGGTGTAGGTGAGGAGTAATTGGCAGGGGAAGTTATGGTGGTGCGAGGGGCAGTTAGAGGGAGGGATGAGTAGAAGGAGGGGTGGATAGGGAAGAGGTAAAAGGGAGGGGCAGGGCGAGTAGGGGAGAGGTGATTAGAGGGTGAGAGACAGGTAGAGGGAGGAACAGGTTGAGGGGAGAGGCAGTATGGGGGGCATGTATAGGATGGGGTGGGTAGAGGCAGAGCGAGTGGAGTGAGGGGTGAGTAGAGGTTGGGTAAAGGACTGGTCAGGGAGAGGGATGGTGGGTCGAGGGTGAATAGAGGCCTAGAGCCTGAGGAGTGAGCAGGAAATGCTGAGTCTTGATGCAGGCCAAAATGGACACAGCCTGTGAATGCTGACTGCATCTCCACAGGGACCAAATAGGTTTCCCTCAGGTCAAGCAAAGGGTGAACTTGAGCTACCTACTCCTGACCTGTAAGATTATCCTCCTAAAGTTATATCCTAAAGTTTCACATTACATATGTTGAAAGAAGAGAAAACATGCAGATGTTGTTGAAAAATTTCAATCAATATTTAGTTCAGCCCTTGACTTAGTCCAAGTTTTTAATTTTGGCCCTCCGTGAATTTGAGTTTGACACCCCTGATCTAGATCATTATCTTGGATGTCAAACAACAATGGACCCACCACTAATCTTTGAAGCAGACCCCTAGTCACAGGTCTCTAGTCAAAGGCAATCATCCACCGCCACTCTCTGGCTTCCCTGATAAAGCCAATGTTGAATCCAGTTTACTGCCACCTCAAACACCAAGGAACTGAACCTTCCTGACTAACCTCCCAGTGGGACCTTGTCAAAGGCCTTACTAAAGTCTATGTAGACCACATCCACAGCCTTTCCTTCATCAACATTTCTGACAACCTCCTTTGAAGCACTCTACAAGATGTGTTAAACATGACCTACTATACAGAAAGTCATGTGGCCTATCCCTAATCAGTCTCTGACTATTCAACTACTTGGATATCCAATCTCTTGGAACCTTTTCTTCCCTCCTCCCCTACCTATTATTCAGGCATCTATGTGTTTATCCTGATTGCTGCTGAAGGGCCCAGGCACAAAACATTGGTTATCCTTCACTTCCTCTGGATGCTGAATGACTTGAGAGTTTCTCCAGCACTTTTGTGAATTGCACTTCACCCCAGATTACAGAATTTCTTGTTTAACTTGAAATCAAACCAGCAGTTTTCCCACTTTCCTCTGTATCTAGTGGCAGAAAGGAGTTGGGTGTTGGAGTTTCTCCCCTTGCATTATATTTAATTTTATTTTAATTTAGAGATGTAGCACACACTGCCCAAATACACCTATATGACCAATTAACCTATCAATCATGTACATCTTTAGAAAGTGGGAAGAAACAAGAATGCTCAGAAAATCCACACTGACTCAGGGAGAACATACAAACTCCTTACAGACAACACTGGGTTCAAACCCTCTCCATTTGCCCATCATCCACTGCTTCCTTTCTTTAGCTCATCACCTACTTCCTTTTTTCCCCTACGGTCTAGTCTCCTATCAGAGCACAACTTCCTAAGCCCTCAGCCTCCTATCACCTCTTGACTTCTACATTATTCCCATTTCCTTCCCCCCCCCCCACCATTGTGTTAAGAATCAATTCAATAGGTTGAAAGAGAATCAAGACTGGACACATTAGAAGCAAACAGTGGTCTTTATTTACACACAAAGGAATTCACAAAAGGACACACACAAACTTAGAATAATACAGAAATAACTACACATTGGGAGCATACAAATCATTGCTAAACATTCTCGACTCCCAATTGGGAACACAAGGGTTAAACACACAATGCTCACCACCCCTCTCTATTTCTAGCAATCACAGCTCACTAATAAACAGTAAATTAATTACAACTAACAGTATATCAAATGAACCTGATGTCCAGCAATGCCCACAGCTCAGCATCTGGGAAAGGCCCATTGCATTTGGTCCACCAGAGCAACCTGGAGTTCAGTAATGGTCTTCATGTAGCAGCAAGAACAGACAAGAGCCAGAAAAGCACCATGTGCTAGGCTTTTTCAATGCAGGGCCCATCCACATGACCTGGAAAGACCAATAGTGCATCAGTCTCACCTGTGGGCAGATCTAACCATTGATTGGCACCTGGAGGACCAATCACACATCAGCTACAAGGGCCAATTACACATCAGCCTCAGAGGTGGGCAGTTCTAACCCTTGTTTGGTGGGTGAGGTGACTTCTGACTAGATTCAAGCCAGAGAGGTCACAAAATACCCTCTGCAATCCACATTCCTTCCATGTTCCAGATGGAGAGGTCACATGACCCTCCATAATCCATACTACAGCCTTCCCCACCCTCCTCCACTCCTCAATTGTATTCATCTGTCACCTGCCAAATCGTGCTCCTCCATCAATCTTTATCCATTTATTCCAGTTTTTGCCCTCTTTCTTTCCATTCCCAATGAAGCGTTATTGGCCCGACTGGTCTATTAATCTATGGATGCTGACCCATTGAGTTCGTCGAGAATCTTGTGTGTGGCCACACATAGAACCTTGTTGGTCCTTCATCCAATTGATACCACGTAATGGCCCTCCATAGATCCCCCTAACTCCGCTGAAGCCACTGGCACTGGGAAATAGGAAGTGAATGCAAGAGGAAAATCAATAATTTAGCACCTGTCTGGTGCTGAAGACCAAAGAAAAAGCTCGAGCCCTTTTGTTCCTCTCATTTTAGTCTCATAGCTTCTGACTTATTTTGATCTTGATTATGATGAGGGTGGAAACCAGGCTATTGGAAAAACAAATAAATATCTTCTCCGCATAAATACATTGGATTATATCCAGGTTTATTCGTTGATCTTTGTGAATGACTCATACACGATGGCAACAAAGACAATTGAATACAATCTCAGGAATAGTGTAAACAGAGAAGTTAAACTGATCCTGTAAGGTGCAGCCAATAAAGGAAAGGTAATGATAAAGGTTCCATTATTGTCATGTAACACTACGTTTAGAATGTAACATACATGAAATTCTTTAATATAACCCGACATTGAGGGTGAACCTATTAACCTTGATTGGTGATGAAATTTATTCAAGAATACAGAAAAGATACAAGGGTGGGGATTAGTTGGGCAATGTGGAGGTTGGTCAACAATGGCACGGTATTGGGAAATATGGAACAAGGTTAATGGACTTTTATGGAAAGTGATGGCAAAATAGTCGTGGGAACTAAGCGAGTCTTTATTGCCATGTAGAATAAACAGCTATCTCTCTGCAACACAAATGCCCATTGGATTGGTTCTGATTCTCAGCATGGGCATTTTTACAATACAGCAAATCCTAGTTCACTTTATGCAGCTTTGGAAATCACACGGTGGGTTAATTCTTACTTGGGATGATCTTTGCATCACATCATGCAGAAATGAGCCTTCTCACCCCATCTTATCCATGCTGACCCTAATGCCTATCTACATTAACATTATGATAGTACCTGCCTCCACCACCTCCTCTGGCAGCTCATTCCGGAGAACCATTACCCTTCCATGTGAAAGATCTGCCCCTCAGATCTCCTTTAAATTTCTCCCATCATCCCTCAAGCTTGTGCTGCTCTAGCCTTGGGAAAAAGATTCTGACGAGGTCCTTCATCATTTTATAAATCTTTATAAGGTTGTCCCTCAAATTCCTATGTTCCAATGAGAATAAATCCAGCCTATCCAATCTCTCCTTCTAACTACAGTCTCCATTCCAGGCAACATTATGGTGAATCTATTGCTACTGCAGTCTTCTAGAACTGTTCACTGTACTCCAAATGCAGTCTAACCAATATTTTGTACAGCTGCAACATGGCGTTCCAATTGTTATACTCGATGCCTCAGCCAATGAAGACAAGCATGCCTTATACCTTCTTCTCTGTTCTATCCATTGTCCCCAATGGGTGATCCCTCCGTATATCAATGCTGCTGAGGTCCCTGATATTTGTTCCAGATGTCCAGAATTTGACCTTAGAAATGCATTACTTCTCATTTGTCTGAATTAAATTTTATCTGCCCACTTTTTCATTCCTCTTAGATGATCATAAAGACCACCTTCTGCACTTTCTGTGACTCCACCAATTTTTGCATCACCAGTAAGTTTACTAATCAGACCATCTATATCAGTGGTTCTCAACCTTTTTCTTTCCACTCACATACCACCTTAGGCCCTTTCAAACATCCGTGTAAAATGGAGTTAACCAGGCAATTTAGCACCCCAGTTACGTGGCAATTTGAAAGGGTCCAGCTGGGTCAATCTAGTCAGAACCCAACTGGGTCCCTGACCTACCTCAAAGGTGGTCAGGGAACCCAGTTAAAATTACTCAGGTCTCCTCCACAGCTGATTTAAAAACAAAAGTGGCCGACGCCATTACTCCGGTGGCATCAATCCAGAGATACATCACCAACATCTGAACATCACAAACTTCCGATGAGTGCGTGACATATCATTCACCACGTCACTGCAGGGGTGGGATCCCCCTTAACTCACTGTTTGGCGATTTAGCAAGTAGGTCCACCTACGATTTGAAAAGTGCATCCTGCACCCAAAATCTAGTAATCATAACCGGATCCATAAGGGGCTACCCAGGTACTGCAGTTTGAAAGGGCCTCTTAAGTAATCCCTTACTAATCACTGAGCACCTAGAGCATCCTATATTCTGTGCATATCCAGGAAATATTTTTACTTAAAAAAGGCAAACGACAGAACTCTGGTTCTGGAGCTCTAGTTTTCATACTCTGTCCAAACTCATCCCCACCCTCCTTTTAAACTCATCAGGTTTATTTCCTATTCTCCCTTTAAACTCAGTGGGTGCACTGCAAGTTTCTGTGTTGCAATTAAAAAAAAGAAATAGAAGTCGTTGTGGGTATTAAATCAGGTAACGTTCAATAGTCCAGAATATCTTCCCATATAACCTCACCAAAGCAACATTTGTGCTAGATTATTGGTTTTCCATAAGTATAGTATCCTGATTGGTTACAAGAATGTCAGGGACAGACTTCTAATGGAGATGGCCTGGCATGTAGGTGAGCACCTTTTTGCTAACAATGACTGACAGCTGCCAATCATCTTTTATTTTTGTCTCCACAATCGCAAGCCATTGCTGCAATGTGTATGATTTTCAAGCACACTCTATCAACTCACCAAGGCTTGTTTTGACAGAATAGGTGGCAAAGTAAACGTTGGCCTTGCCACAAAAGATGAGAAAATTATTTTTTTTTAAAATCCAAGCCAAACTCCCACAAAGATACATCTACCCAAGAAATATTCAGCTGCAAAGCTCAGCAAGTACGCCGGCAATCTCCCAGCATAAGACCTGGCAATGACCAGCAAGTCAAATATTTGTCCATGTTCCCTGTGGTTCAGTCATTCTTGTGCCAGGGTTATGGTGGGAACAGCAACATACGTTAGGCAGAATAAACTTGGTAAGGGAATCCAGGAAAATGGAGTCAGTGCAGGAAGACGAGGCTGAGCCAAAGTGATATTGATAATGATGAGTTTATTGTCGTTCATATTGTACAATGTATATATGCCCTAAATTCTTACTTGCTGCAGCTGGACAGGTATTTGTAAAAGAAAACTATACAACAGGTAATAAATATTTATTGTAATCCAAGTGCAAAGAAATACTAGAGAAACTCAGCAGGTCCCGCAGCATCAATAGGAAGTAAAAGATATATGAGTCCTTCTTCAAGGTATGAGCAAAAGGAAGGCAGGTGTCTGAATTAAAAGAAAGGACAGGGGGAAGAGTACAGACTGACAGGCAAAAGGTGTTAATTGGATATCGAGAGAAGGACAGGAGAGAGGAAATATGAGAATTGTTGGTCTTCAGGCTTCTGAACCAATCAGGAGTGACAGACTGACCTGCTGCTTCTCTTTCTTGTTCTTACCTTTACCGATTCAGATTTCAGATTTATCGTCAGAGTACAGACACGACATCACATACAACCCTGAGATTCTTTTTCCTGCAGCCCTGGCAGAATTACCACTTATTGTTCGTGCAAAAAAAAGCTGAACACAGTGTATACATGTAAACTAATACCTGTAAACATAATGAATGTAAACAAACTGACTGTGCAATAGAGAGAGTGAATAAAAAAGAAAATCAATAAGTGCACAGGTAAGAGTCCTCAGATGAGTCCCTGAATGAGTTTGTTGTTGAGGGTTCTGATGGTGGAGGGGTAACAGTTGTTCCTGAACCTGGTGGGTGCGAGTCTTGTGACACCGATACCTCTTTCCTGATGGCAGCAGCGAGAACATAGCGTGTGCTAGGTGGAGTGGATCCTCGATGATTGCAGTTGCTCTCCAACGGCAGTGTTTCCTGTAGATGTTCTCAAAAGTGTGGAGGATTTTGCCTGTGATGTCCTAGGCTGTGTCCACTACCTTTTGGAAGGTTTTACTCTCAGGGGTATTGGTGTGCCCATTCAAGACCGCACATTTTCCACCACACCTCTGTAGAAATTTGCCAGGTTTCTGGTGTCATACCAAACCTCCACAAACTCCTGAACTGATGTGTTTTCTTCATGATGGCATTGGTGTGTTGGGTCCATGAAAGATCCTCCATGATCATGACTCCCAAGAACAAATTTTCTCACCCTCTCCACCTCAGATCCCCCAGTGATCACTGGATTGTACACCTCTGGCTTTCCCTTCCTGAAGTCAACAAACAGCTCCTTAGTTTTGGTGACATTGAGTGCAAGGTTGTCATTGGTGTAGCATTCAGCCAAGTTTTCAATTTCCATCCTGTTTGCTGACATCCCCTTCCTTTATACAACCCACTACCATGGTATTGTCGGCAAATTTATAGATGGTGTTATTGTCACAGTCAAAGGTGTCAAGTGAGTAGAGCAGAGGGCTAAGAACACAGCCTTGTTCACGTAGACTGTTGTTTAACAAGAGCATAAGCTTGTATTTAATAATTAACCTGCAAGTCTATATTAATAGTCTCAATCCATGGCTTCTACATGTCTGACTATAGGGAAGAACTCAGTGACGCTACTTGAGGGTATGAAATATTAAATGTGCTTTGATAGCAGGTGTCATGAATCTCTGGACCATCAAGTTGTCCAAAATGACTCGATATTAATGCAACTGTGAAATGTGAATGTAACAAATCTTCATAAAAATGTTTTCAGATAAAAAATGATGACATGCCTTTGTCAGAGGTATAGTTTAAATATTGCCTCCAGAGTAGAAGAGAAAGGTAATGGGGTTTAGGAGTGCAACTGCTCGTGACAGAGCAAAACTTTATTGAAGAAGTGTGAAATGATTTAGGAGAGGAGATCACAGAGATAAGGAAAGGTTGGGGGTTGGGGTGCAGGAAAGAATGCCTTCGACAGAGGGAGTGTTAGACATGGGGTTTGTGATGAAATTCATGTTTTGTGCCATGTAGCTGCAGGGTAGACCTTAAAGGCCTTTCTTCAGCTGAATGCATCAGGTAGATCTTAGGCCTGGCTGACAGGCCTGGGTGTGGTTTGTGGGTTGCAAGCGTGTGGGGATACTTGGGTTAATTGGCCCTTTTAAGTTGACCCTAAGTGTGCAGGTCAGAGGGAGAATCTGGGGATTGACGAGAATGTGGGGAGAATTAAAAATCGATCAATGAGGGGTTAGTGTAAATGAGTCAGAGAAGGTTCAAAGGGCCTGGTTCTTCACTGTGTCTCTCTATGACTCCAAGGCTCTATAAATCTATGTTTCATGTTCAATATTGCCAGAGGCAATATTGCAACCTGCTTGAGGAACAAGGAAAATAGCTCAACTGTGCTCAACATCCTGTCGAATGCTGCACTTAAATATTGTCATCAAATTTCTAGGCTGGGCACAGGAAAGAGGAGCAGAAGCCAACCATTCAGATATTTGAATCATTCAGTAAAGCCTCTGTCTCAGGCCTCACTCCCATCCTGTTGCTGATCACAGTTTGTGCTTTAGTGTAACCCAACTGGAAAGGCATCTCGGTTTCCCGATTGGTTCACCTTACACCAGAGGGTGTCATTCTGCAGCTGAGCTGAGATCAGAACCTAAGGGTGTGGCAATGGTAATGGGCTAAACTGTGTCCAATCTCGTGTCTCAAACCTGAATATGCAGACCTCTTTCTGAGGCAATGCAACCATCCACTTGGGGAAAAATATCTGGAAGATGAGTTACCAATTTTTGTGAGGCTTGGCAACCCAACTGACCTCATCCAGATGGCAAAGTGCACCGAACAGAGAGAAATTGATGCTATTGAGTGCTGGACTCTTGATGTGCCACTCCACTCTCCCTGAGCCCACCAACATCTCCCCTTTCCACTGCACCCACATCAGGAAGCCTGTCTGGGGCAGAACATTCAGACCAACCCTCTCAATTATTGGTTAATTTTATTTACATTTTTTATTTGAAATACAGCCTGTTTCTCTCAACAATGGGGAGCCTGACACTTTTAAATAAACATCGGGTCAATGGAAAAATAAATCCAGCTCCTAAATATCCCTTTGAATTGGACAAACAATGCAAATATCGTTGGGTCTTTATAAAACACAGCTGCCGATTCCAGGCGGTTCCCATGAAACCAGGCCACATTTCTCATTAACCCTTTAGAGGACAGCACAAGAGGTCTTCCTCCAGTGGGACAGAAGGGGACTGTTACCTTTAAACTTCCTGGAGGGCTGACAGTGGTGCAGTTCGCAGATCCTTGCATCTCCACCGATCTGGGTTCGACCCAGACCTCTCATGTTGGTTCCTGTGGGTTTCCTCATGGTATTCTGGTTTCCACACACAGCCCAAAGATGGTAGGTCAATTAACTAATGTAAATAGTCCCTGGATGTGTGGGTAAGTGATAGAGACTGAGGGGAATATGGCCAGAATAAAATGGAATTAGTATGGGGTTGAAAAATTAGTGATTGGTAGTTGGGCAGATTTGGAGGATCATGGATCCTGTTTCTGAAGCTCCATGGCAAATCAGACAGGCTTCCTGCTCCCAGTTGCTTTATAGGGTTCCTTGCACAAAGGCCAACCTTAACAAATGGGGGTCATTCAGAAGTGAACCAGGGAGGGTTCAGGGCCAATGTGTTCCCATGAGGAGGAACAGCAAGTCCAAGGAACTCATTGGGCAGTGGTGGAAGGTAGTTATTCATGCTCTACACCTGAGACCAGTGGAGTTCTGCAGTGATTGGTATTGGGACTCCTGTTGTTTGTGATGTATATAAATGATTCTGATGGAAAAAGTAGGTAGGTGAGTGGGTTTGCAGGTGATATAACAATTGGAGCTGTTGACAGTGTGGCGGATTATCAAAGAATAAAACAAAAAAAATCAGTTACAGATATGGGAGATGGAATTTAATCCAGACAAGTATGAGCTGCTGCACTTTGGGAGATCAAATCTAAGAGGAAAGTTAATGCAGGGCTCTTTAAAAGTACTGGTGTGCAAAGGGATCTGGGGGTCCAGGTTTGCAGCTCGTTGTAAGTGGCCACACAAGAAGAAAGAGTATGGGGTAATTCGGTTCATTGGACAGGGTACTGCATCTAAAAGTAAGGAGGTCATGTTGCAGCTGTACAAACTCTGCTCAGGCTGCACTTGGAATTTTGTGTGCAATTCTAGTTTCCCCATTACAGGAAGGATGTGGAGGCGTTGGAAAGGGTACAGAAGAGGATTACCAGAATGTTGCCTGGATTAGAAGCCATGAACAGTGAAATTTTGGAACGTGTCTTGAAAAAATGATTTGATGGATTTAAAGATGAAAAGATCCCCTGGGCCTGATGAGATGCATCCCAAGATCCCAACGTGTATCCCAGGTATTACCGATGGCTGCATTCCCTGTAGATGTTCTCGATGGTGGGAGGGTTTTGCCTGTGCTGTGCTGTGCTGTGTTGAGAAGAAGAAGCAGAGGAGGTGACCCTTCAGGATATGTCAGTGAGGGGGCTGAGTGGCTGAGAGTTCCACACAGGCTATGGGCGGAAAGGCTTTGGGTGCTGAAGGCTTCCTGATTGTGTCAGAGGTTTGGATTTGGAGCTTGGTTTGCCAATGGATTGAACAGGAAACTGTGTGGCTGTAGAGGCTGGAGGTGAATTCAAGGACACGCCAAGTGACACGACGGGTGACTGTCTCCCTTTTGGCAGGCAGAATAGAAATTTGTGTCATATTACAGTTTCTGTTTTATTACAGGACAATAAAAGAATCTTCAATCTTGATGTAAAAATCCCATGGCATTGATCCAGAGAGATTGCCAATACTCATCAAAAACCACAAAAACAAATTATTTTCCCATGATCATGTAACTGTTTGTGAAAGATTCCTGTTTTTCCAAAATTACACAAAGCTTCAAAAGCTGCATCTTCAGGTGCATGTTGCTTGGGGCATCCTATTAGATTTTATGAAACGTTTTGGACAGGTCTGGAGGAGATTCTAAAATGCCAGGCCTGGAGTTTTGAAAGCACAACTGATAATTGTGGAGTGATCCAATCTGATTTTGGAGTCCTGAATTCAAGAGTGCAGAGTGGTAGGACTGGAGGAGGTTCTAGCAGGAGGGTGGGACATCAAATGTGCCCTCTTCCTTATTCCATACTTACATTAACGGGACTCTTTTGTGTCATGTGGGGATTCTCCTTCTCAATGACTTGCATAACACGTTTTTCATTAAATGAGTTCTTCAAAATGTCTCTTCTGCCTTGTTCCTCAGGATGCTTTAATAAATATGATCTGCTACAGAAGAACCCATTTGTAACCATCACAGTTAATAGTTCAGGGAGAAGGGAAAAAAAGACAAAGAATTAGTTTTGAATTTCAATTAAGACCCAGGATTTAAAATCCTTCAAAACTTACTGGGGGTGTAGGTCAATTGGGTACATATGGGCTGGCACAGTTTCATGTGCCGAAATGGCCTTTTACTGTTTAAAAAAATTAAAATTTATGTCAGACTTCTGGGTTGAGCACATTTTCAAGCCCATGTGAACTTACTCACGAAGCCTTTGTTTTGCTGTTTGTACTCGAAAGTTCTTCATCAGACTGATGAGATGTTATCTTCATGTGTTCTGGATGGAGATGAAGCAGATTCACGTAGCTAAGACATCGAGACAATAGACTGCACAGCACTGACCAACCAGAACAAGCTGCCCACCATTATGGATGCTGCCATTACAGCAAGTCGTACAAGATCATGGAGTGGTGGGTCAGAATGACCGAAAATCAATCATCCCCCAGGGATTAAATTGTGACTCCCTCCTCACCACCCACCACTGGCATGTCCTGCATTAACCCATCAGTGAGAGCAACTAAATCAGTCCCTTTTAAAACCAGTCATGAATTAGCAATTAAAAGCTGATTCACTAGCTTCATCGTAAAGTCATAGAATGCAGAAACAGGCCTTTCAGCCATCTGTATCCATGCTAACCACTGAATACTGTTGGAACCAAGGGGTTAATTAATCATAGAAAATATGTAGAATATATGCTTATGTACCATTCAGTTTGTATACATGAATCCAGTACTATGTAACAATTTAATATTTACCTCATGGTGAAGGGAAGAGTAATGTAAGTAAGGGGCAGCCACAGTATGTAGCAAAGTTGGCTGATTATAGTAGGTTTAGAATTGCCTGCTCCCCAAATACAAAAGAGAGGATATGTATGAAACAATTTAATAGGAATGTTAAGGCAAAAGGAGGTGTTGATTAGCACAGGAGATGATGGCCAGACAAGAACAAAGAGAATCCTGACAGAGACTGTCAGAAACAAAGAGAATGGAAACTAACTCAGTAAGAAGGCTAAGACAGAAGGAGGTGTTGAGTAGAACAGAAGAATATGGCCAGATGAGAACAAAGAAATAATTAGAAATATCTGGGGTATGAATTGATTTCTGATCAAAACAACAGGATATTTTGGCCTTGAGGATTAAGATGGGAGCTCTACACCCCAGATCTGCAGAGCAGGAAATTACTTGTGATACACCTTATGCAAGAAATCTAGCAAAAAAAGCCAACTTTTGTTCTGTATGATAAGGTTGAGCTATATAAACTGTAGAGACTGGGCAGTAGAGGTCAGTCTTGGGGAATATCTCACTCTGCAGGTGACCTATGAACTAACGACTGAACCAGAGCTCTGTTAAGCTTTATTCTTGTGCTGTGTAATAAACTGATTGTTCAACCGAATACCTTCTCCTATCACTTCATTTAACAAACACGCTGGACTCAGACGACACATAGCCAGAGTCCAACAATTTGGTGACCCCAACGTGATGAAGATGGAGAAGTGACGGAAGAGAAAGAGACAAAACAACGGTCGATTGTGGTGTGGTGATAACAACAAGTGGCCACTCAACAAAAGGAGGTAAGCAGACGTCTGTTTAAACGAAGTTCTGCGATTGGCAATGATAAAATTGTGTGTTGTCACTACTCTGCGAAAGTCCTAGTAGAAGCCAAGGAATAAAGCTTAAAAAACCAGGGGTTAGAGTCCCCTGGAGAAACAGGGGTTAGAGTCCCCTGAAAAACCCAGGGGTTAGAGTCCCCTGGAGAAAACGGGGGTTAGAGGCTCCCTAGAGAAACAGGGGTTAGAGGCCCGTGAAAAAACAGGGGTTTGACTCCCCTGGAATAAAAATGGGGGTTAGAGTCCCCCTAGAGAAATAGGGGTTAGAGTCCCCTATTAGAGACATAGATATAAAAGTTAGCGTTCTTGGTCAAATAGATTTAGTGAACATATTGAATAATAGTTACATTTTTTAGTAGTGTGCTAAGTTTTCCTTGTTCAGTATTGTATAATAGTTACTTGTTTTAGTATTGTGATAAGTTTTCCTTTTGTGTTTGTAGGAAAGTGTGAAGGTTCAAGGTAAATTGACGGGGGGTCGAAATTCTATCAGGTGAGAGACTGATTGAATTACGAGGTCTGAAGGGAAAAAGATAGGAACGTAAGATGGAAGGAGAGGAATGTCAGGAGTATGGGGGATGTGGATGGATTCCTCCATCTGTAAACCAGCAGTGGGAAAAAACAAGGAGTCAATTAATGGGTGGACTACCGAAGAGAGAGGAAGTAAAGGCTATGAAACAGTACGATCAGATATGGAAAGAGCTGGAGAGTCAGAAGGTGCCGCTAGGATTAGGAAAAATCAGGCTTGTATCGTACTTAGGAGAAGCCGAAAGGGAGGCGAAAAAGGAGGTACAGGAACATGAGAAAAAGGGACAAGGGTCTATCTTGAATAGAAGAAAATTTAAACAACAGAAGGAAGCGAAGGAACAGAGGAGGGGAAATTTACATAATATGACATTGGCTTGCATAGGTGTGGAAACAAACCTTCAGCATGCTACTAAAAAGGCATCCCCTATCACAAAGGAGAAAACGGGGGAGGAGATGACAGGGGAGGTTAAGCCATCAGCCCCACTCTATCCAAAGTTACCCGAAACGTTGCCACCACCTTATCCGATTCCCAAGATGCCAGCAATGCAGATAAATGAGGGAATAGTGAATGTCACTGAATTAGCAGGTCACGAACTCCAGGAGGCGAAAGAGAGACTTAAAGTAGCTGTGCAGGAAAGGGTGGAGACAATAAAGGAATTGACGAAGGGAATACAGAACGATGCATGTAAAGTAGGGGAAACTAGTATGTGACTGGAAAAAACAAATGAGAGAGAGCAAGAACAGCTGGGGGGCCTAGTACTGCCAAGTGGGGTAGTTCTGATCCAGTACGTAGATGACATCTTATTGGCAGCACCTGAGCCTGTCTCCTGTTTGGAGGCCACAAGGCTCCTGCTAATGCAGCTGTTCAAGGCAGGTTTTAAAGTCTCTCGTTTAAAGTTGCAATGTTGCAGACAAGTGGTCTCCTTTTTAGGAAGAATGGTCTCAGCAAAAGGTACAGGGATATCCCCTGTGCATCGAACAGCGATACTACATCATCCAAAACCAAAGACAGTTAAGGAAATGCTTTCATTTTTGGGCTTGACGGGTTACAGTAGGCAGTTTATCCATCGTATGGTGAGTTGACACATCCACTGCGAACTTTAGTGAATGGGCAGGGGATGAGGAATCTGGGAGCTACACTTGATTGGATTGCACAGGCTGAGCAGGGGGTGAGGAATCTGGGAACTACACTTGATTGGACTGCACAGGCTGAGCAGGGGATGAGGAATCTGGGAACTACACTTGATTGGACTGCACAGGCTGAGATGAGTTTTATTCTACTTAAGCAAGCTCTTACAACTGCTATAGATTTGGCGATTCCAAATTATTCTTTTTGAATGTTTCTGAAAAAGCACACACGATTGTTGGTGTCCTTTTTCAGAAAAAAGAGGGTGGAAGAAGTGTGCTCATGTATGTGAGTATAACACTAGATCCGACTGAAGACAGACACCCACCATGTACGAGACATGCAGCAGGGGTAGCAAAGATTTTACAAGAGGTGGCACACATAGTAATGGGACATGCCCTGACGGTATTAACAACACACAGTATTGTAGCATTTGTGAGCTCAGCACCGTTTACAATGACGTCACTGAGGCAGGCGAGACTGGAAAAGATCCTGAATGCTCCAAATATTACGTTTACCCATGAAGGCATTAACATGGCAGACAATATGGGAGAGGGAGAACCACACTGTGTGAAAAGAGAGTTCTAAGGGATATTAAAATAAGACCTGATTTACAGGCTTCACCCTTGAGAGAACCAGATGAAACCTTATTTACAGATGCCTTTTTAGTAGCATCCAACGGACAGATTAAAAGCCGCCTATGCGGTAGTATGGAAAACTGCAGAAGGATTTGAAGAAATTATTACAGGGACAATGAGAGGAAAGGGGTAGCACAACTGGCTGAACTACAGGGAATGATAGCAGCATTAGAATGGGCAGAAGGAAAGGAGGTAAATATATATACAGATTTGGCATATGTGGTAGGAACAATACAGGTTGAGCTTAGTCAATGGATTAGAAGTGGGTTTTTAACAGCAGCAAGCACCCCAATTAAACACGAGAAGGATGTTAGGAAATTGGCTGAGGCCCTCCTGAAACCGAGGGCACTAGCAGTTATTAAATGTAAGGGCCATGATAAAAACAGATACGATGGTAGCTCGGGGAAATCAGGAAGCGGACACGGCCACAAAAAGGGCAGCAGAGTACAGCCCTCAGTTTATTATGATGGAGGCAGATAGAATGGCACATGACTTATTGCCACCTTGTGAGGTAGGAGTAATAATTCAGGAACAAGCGCAGGCATCACCCCAGGGAATGATGGTATGGAAAGAAAGTGAGGCAACCGAAGATCAAGGACTGTGGAGATCAATGGACAGTAGGCCAGTATTACCATATGGACTCATGAAACCCCTCCTGGAGGAGGCGCATGGGTTAACCCACTGTGGGAAGAAACAGATGATAAGGTATTTGGTACATTGGTGGCACCCCTTCCTGCCGGCAATGGTGGAGAATCATATCAGTGTAAGGTATGTATGACATACCTTACATACATATGTATGACATACCTGACATACAGTCAAGGCGACTGTGAAACCTCACGAAGGACAGTTTCCGTTGCCTAAGTTACCAGGGCAGGAAATTGTAATTGTTTACACGGACATGATAGAGAGGGCAAGGGGATATCGCTACCTCTTAGTAGCAGTTGATGTGTTCACAGGTTGGCCTGAGGCAATCCCTGCCAAAAGAGAAGATGCAAAGACGGTAATTAAGTTCCTAATCAACCAGTAGATATACGGATTTCCTAGGAAGATCAGGTCAGATAATGGGAGTCATTTTAAGAGTAAAGATTTACAGGAGGTAGAAGCGATGTTAGGGTTAAAACATGCCTTTGGAACGGTGTATCATCCACAATCCCAAGGAAAAGTGGAGAGGATGAACCAAACAATAAAAGATAAGATCGGGAAAGTACAGGCACGGACCAAACTAAATTGAGTGGATGCGTTGCCCCTGGCATTGATGTCAATAAGGAGTTCGGTAAGTTATGTGACAGGATTTACTCCGTATGAACTGCAAACAGGGCACCAGTTTCCGGAACCTGAAGCCGGGATTCAGACCACGAAGGAAGAGGTAAGTCCAATGAAATGTAAGCTTTATTATGATAAACTAACGGCTCTGGTATCAGCTTTTTCACAACAGGTTACAAGAAACTGAACGGAAAGGTGAAACCCCAATACCATCAGCCGCGGAGTGGGATCTGCTAAAGGTGATCAAGAGAAAGTGGTCGGAGCCCAGGTGGACAGGACCCTACAGAGTGGTGGAGAGGATGTCCCACGTGGTTCGACTACTGGGAAAAGGAGAGACGTGGTTTCATTGGAGTCAGTGTACAGCAACGGACCCACCGACACGGACACTGGAACAGATTCGAACGGAGGTGACTGAGAACCTGTGAAGCAACTACGGACCAAGAACTTTTTGAACGGGTCCCTTTAAAGAGACTATTGGATTACGGTGACTGTACATCAGTATTCGAAGTGATACATCTATATCGAAGTCAACAGAATTTAGGGGGCTGTGATGAACGCTATGTGGGGACTATGGGTGATGTTACTCCTAGCCCTTGAAGGGTCTGGAGAAGGTAACAACTGTTCAAAGTGTTTGCGGTCAGCCTGGGGAGCCCATAATGAACCGGAACAGTACTTTGCAGATTGGACTAACTTTCCTGAACACTGTGTTGGGGCCCCCACTGGAAAGAAGTGTGTTCATAATGGCCAGGTTTATGAGGTTAAGTTTAATAAGGGGTCGTGGATGCCAGTCTTTGCCAAAACTCCTGAGGTCCCATAAGTTAACGGGTGGTTTGGTTGGTCTCATTTTCATGAGACCAAAAGGGGGACTGTTGGAACCAAGGGGTTAATTAATCATAGAAAATATGTAGAATATATGCTTATGTACCATTCAGTTTGTATACTTGAATCCAGTACTATGTAACAATTTAATATTTACCTCATGGTGAAGAGAAAGAGTAATGTAAGTAAGGGGCAGCCACAGTATGTAGCAAAGTTGACTGATTACAGTAGGTTTAGAATTGCCTGCTCCCCAAATACAAAAGAGAGGATATGTATGAAACAATTTAGTAGGAATGTTAAGGCAAAAGGAGGTGTTGATTAGCACAGGAGATGATGGCCAGACAAACAAAGAGAATCCTGACAGAGACTGTCAGAAACAAAAAGAATGGAAACTAACTCAGTAAGAAGGCTAAGACAGAAGGAGGTGTTGAGTAGAACAGAAGAATATGGCCAGATGAGAACAAAGAAATAATTAGAAATATCTGGGGTATTGAATTGATTTCTGATCAAAACAACAGGATATTCTGGCCCTGAGGATTAAGATGGGAGCTCTACACCCCAGATATCTGCAGAGCAGGAAATTACTTGTGATAAATCTTATGCAAGAAATCTAGCAAAGAAAGCCAACTTTTGTTCTGTATGATAATGAAATCTAGCAAAGGAAGCCAACTTTTGTTCTGTATGATAAGGTTGAGCTATATAAACTGTAGAGACTGGACAGTAAAGGTCAGTCTTGGGGAATAGCTCACTCTGCAGGTGACCTATGAACTAACGACTGAACCAGAGCTCTGTTAAGCTTTATTCTTGTGCTGTGTAATAAACTGATTGTTGAACCGAATACCTTCTCCTATCACTTCATTTAACGAACACGCTGGACTCAGACCACACATAGACTAAATTAAGGGTAGGGTAAAGCCAGAGTCCGACAGTACCAATCTACACTTGCTTTCTCAGTGATTCATATGCCTGTCAGAATCAGAAATAGAATTTATTGTCATGAACAAGCCACAAAATCCATTGTTTTGCAGCAGCGTCAAGGAGAAACATTCATATAAACCACCTAACAAAAAATAAATAAAAATAGTGCACGAAAAGTCAAGGTAAGGCAGTGTCTTTGGTTCACTGACTATTCGGGAATCTGATGGCAGACGGGAAGAAGCTGTCCTTGTGCTGCTGAGGGCTCGTCTTCAGGCTCCTGTAGCTTTTTCCCGAGAGTGTAGAGGGCATGACCGAGGTAGTAGGGGTCCTTGACAAGAGCGTTCAATGCAGCGGGGTGGGGAAAACAATATTTCTTTTAAGTTGCACGTTGTGTGATTTGTGCTAACTGTTTATTGTCGATGACAAAGACTTTTTTATTAGAAATTTGGACGTGTTTTTATCTGTGTAAAGTTACAGGCAAATCAACCCCTCTGCCCCCCACCTTATCCAAAGAGTCCCCATACACCCATGCCTTGAGGATAGAGGCTGCTTTCTTAAGGCACAGTTTCTTGTAGATGTGTTTGATGGAACCCGAGATGTCGTAAGCCAAGTTAACAACCCTATGGAGGTTTCTCTTGTTCAATGCTTCTTAATTTCAGTGTCTCTGTCTCCACCTTTCACTCAAGCAAATGTGTTCCAGACTCCAAACTCAGCCTGGATGGAAACATTCTTCCTTAAATCTATCCAAAAATGTTTACTCCTTTTTAAACCTCTACCTTGTGATTTTAGGCACCTCTGCCATCAGATCCGCACTGTTCATGATTTAGTGCACCTCTATCCAGTCCTCCTCATCCCCTCCCCCCTGCTCTGCTCTGAGGTAAACAAGCCCAACCTGTCTTGTCTCAGAAATTCTCTGTCCAAGGAAGCAGGAGAGGCTGCCTATTTGAACATATTTAAGACACAAAGAGATACATTTCTGATGAATGAATGGTTAGTGGGAATAAGCGGGTAAGTGGAATGGAGCCCATGGCACATCAGCCATGATCTTGTTGAACGGCAGAGCAAGCTTGATGGGCCTGATGGCGGACATCTGCTCCCATTATGTTCTTGTGTTCTCATAACTGAAACCCTCAATTCCAGGCAGAATTCCAGTGAGTCGCCTCTCTATCCTCTGTCATACAATCATTTCCTTTCTTGTGAATGGCAACCAGAACTGCACTTGCTTGCTTTGGCTTTACCAGTGTTTCGTGAACTGAGTTACAGGGAAAGATTAAACATGTTAGAACTTTATTCCCTGGACTGTAGAAGAACAAGGGGAGATTTGATAGAGGTATTTAAAATTATCAGGGGGACAGACAGAGTAGATGTAGGTCGGCTTTTTCCACTGAGGGTCACTGAGATACAAACCAGAGTACTTGTGTTAAGGGTGAAGAGGGAAAAGTTCAGGGGGAACATGAGGGAGAACCTCATCACACAAAGAGTGGTGGGAGTGTGGAATAAGCTGCCAGCTGAAGTGGTGAATGCAGGGACAATTTTAACATTTAAGAAGAATTTGAGCAGGTTCATGGATGGAGAAGTATAGAAGGCTATGGACTGGGTGCAAGTCAGTGGGACTAGGCAAAAAAAAATGATTTGGAACAGACTAGAAGGGCCAAAGGGGCCTGTATCATTGCTTCAATGTTCTATAGTTCTAAGTTGTACCATAACCACCCTACCCTTATATTCCATGGCTAGTCCATGGTATTGAGATCACCATACAACACTGACAGCACTCACATCTTCCAAGCAACATTATAGATGTTGCAATCAGATCACTAATTATAATCTAGCAGTTTCTGCACAGCTGGATCCTGTCTCCTTTCTTCACCTCATCTACAGGTGATGCCATGTTTAATTTTCCTTGTTCATCAAACTGAAGGTACTGGGAAGATCCACAAGGATGTTGTTGGGATTGCTGAAAACCAACTTACAATGAATTAGTCAGGCCTACTTTCCCTGGAGATAAGTAAGAGGTTGTGAGAGATGAGTAACACTGATCTAAAAGAAAAGTGAGAGATGAGTAAAACTAATATGAAAATATGAAGATGAGAAACTAGTGTAGATATATGTGTAATGAATAAAGCCAGAATGAATAGGATAAGAATAGATATTAGAATGTAGGAAGTAGAGTTAGTCTGAATAAGGTAAGGGTCTTCTAGCCTTTTAGACAGAATCAGCAAGTTCTGCATATGAAGAGGTTGTAGCCCTGAGAGTCGGGAAGGTGTGAATTAGAACGAAGGCAGGGTGAATAAGGACAATAAGGATAATGACATGATGGGCACCGACAGGATACCCCCTGGTCCTCCAAGTTCACAGAAACAGCACGTAGGCAGACAGGATTGCCTAATGCCAAACTTATCCAGGAGGCAGAAGAATGTAAGGGGGAGGGTACTTCGAGACTGAAATAAACTGTATAAAAGTTGGGTGAGCCCCAGTGTATGTGTGTATTCCCAGGGTAAGGGGAAGCACCCAACTTTGCATTGTTGTCTAATAAATGTTCTTTGTTCTCAATTTTTGTCTCGAGCAATTTCTGTGAAGGTATTTCTGTTTCTAACAAATGGGGGATCGTCCGGGATCCCACTCCCTCCACTGACAGAGTGCCCGACGACGAGCGTAGGTGCACCCCGGCTGATTCAGCTGGACTCACGGACGGCGGGTGACTGGTCAGTGGATGAAGCGAGTGATATCCGAGAAGAGGCATTGAGAACAAACGACGGGAGGACGTTAAGGAAGCGCGCTAGGAATAGCTACTGGATCGCGGTAAGAGGAATTTTACTTACCTGTTAGTATGGGAGGTGTGAGTAGCAAGGGAAATAGTCCTAAGGAAGGACGGGACAATCAGATAACTAAGCAAAGTCCGTTAGGATTAATGCTATCTGATTGGGGTGCGAGGAAAGCCCATGGGAAAGACAAACAAACCATGGCCAGGTATTGCTGTCTGGAATGGGTTAAAAGTCCGATAAAAGGGAATTCGGTATATTGGCCAAAACTCGGATCCGAGGATGACTGGATGTGTCAGGCATTGAACATCTGGCTCTATCAAAACCAAAGAGATAATATTGAGAGCAGGGAATATGCTGCCTGCTGGCTCAGTGGATCGGTTGATCAACTGGTTTTGAATGCAAGGACAAGAAGGATAGAAGGATGAGGAACCTTTTGTCCCTGAAACACAAGGATGGGATGTGTTACATTCCCTTCCTCCACCTTATGCTCCTCCTATGCCTGCTCCTATCTTTCCCCTCTCTCCTATGCTCTACCCTTCTGCACCTTCCCCTCCTCCTCCACAGCTAAAGAAAGGAGAAGAAAGTAGGGGTGGTATGATGACCCATACACAAAGTACTAGATTACCACCTCAATTGACAAGAGAGGGAGGAGACTTTGATTCAAAACAGTGTGAGACCCTCCGGGAGGGAAGGGCAGAACCCTTTGATTCATTTCCTGGAGAGCAGGAATCTAGACATTATAAAGGAGAGGATAAGCCAGAAATTAACTGGATGAGACCTTTATGGGAAGTTCCCATGTGAGGGGGTCTCGGTTTTGTAAATGTGCCCCTGACTAGTATGGAGGAGCGTAATTTTAAGAGAGAATGCCCAACAAACAGAAAGGAAAGGCTAAGATTTTGATGCAGGTAGTCAAGGAAGTCCTGGAGGGACAGCAAGGAAAGGGTAGGGGCTGTGTGCCAGCTCCTGGACAATGGGAGGAGCTCTGGGAGTGGGAGAGTAGAGACCAGAGCAGGGGCAAGGGTAGAGGGGAATTCCGGGGACGACGACTGTTCCCGGGACCTTGTGGTAATCCCGGTAGGAATTGGGAAACAGGAGCATTAGTTTGCTACCATTGTAAAAGGAAGGACATTTTAAGAGAGAATGCCCAATGCGAGCCAGGGAGATGCGATCTTACGCACTGATGTGTTGGAATATAGGGGTTAATTAATCATAGAAAATATGTAGAATATATGCTTATGTACTATTCAGTTTGTATACATGAATCCAGTACTATGTAACAATTTAATATTTACCTCATGGTGAAGGGAAAGAGTAATGTAAGTGTTAGAAACAGAAGTACCTTCACAGAAATTGCTCAAGACAAAAATTGAGAACAAAGAACATTTATTATACAACAGTGCAAAGTTGGGTGCTTCCCTTTACCCTGGGAATACACACATACGCTGGGGCTCACCCAACTTTTATACAGTTTATTTTAGTATAGGAATACCCTCCCCCTTACATTCTTCTACCTCCTGGATAGGTTTGGCATTAGGCAATTCTGCCTGCCTACGTGCTGTTTCTGTGAACTTGGAGGACCAGGGGGTATCCTGTCGGTGCCCATCATGTCATTATCCTCATTGTCCTTATTCACAAACCTGTCTTTGTTCTAATTTACACCTTCCCGACCCTCAGGGCTACAACCTCTTCATATGTAGAACTTGCTAATACTAAATTACATATGCAAAAACTGCTAATTCTATCTAGGTAGAAGACCCTTATCTTATTCAGACTAACTCTACTTCCTACACTCTATTATCTATTGTCTATCCTTATCTCATTCATACCGTAAACTTGCTGATTCTGTCTAAAGGCTAGAAGATTCTTATCTTACTCAGACTGATTCTGCTTCCTACATTCTAATATCCATGTCTTATCCTGTTCATACTGGCTTTATTCATTTACCCATATATCTATATTAGTTTCCTCACCTTCATATTTTTATATCAGTTTTACTCACCTCTCACATAAGTAAGCGGCAGCCACAGTATGTAGCAAAGTTGGCTGATTATAGTAGGTTTAGAATTGCCTGCTCCCAAAATACAAAAGAGAGGATATGTATGAAACAATTTAGTAGGAAGGTTAAGGCAAAAGGAGGTGTTGATGAGCACAGGAGACGATGGCCAGACAAGAACAAAGAGAATCCTGACAGAGACTGTCAGAAACAAAGAGAATGGAAACTAACTCAGTAAGAAGGCTAAGACAGAAGGAGGTGTTGAGTAGAACAGAAGAATATGGCCAGATGAGAACAAAGAAATATGAATTGATTTCTGATCAAAACAACAGGATATTCTGGCCTTCAGAATTAAGATGGGAGCTCTACACCCCAGATATCTGCAGAGCAGGAAATTACTTGTGATAAATCTTATACAAGAAATCTAGCAAAGGAAGCCAACTTTTGTTCTGTATAAGGTTGAGCTATATAAACTGTAGAGACTGGACAGTAGAGGTCAGTCTTGGGGAATAGCTCACTGTGCAGGTGACCTATGAATTAACGACGGAACCAGAGCTCTGTTAAGCTTTATTCTTATGCTGTGTAATAAACTGATTCTCCTATCACTTCATTTAACGAACACGCTGGACTCAGGTGACACATAGACTAAATTAAGGGTAGGGTAAAGCCAGAGTCCGACAGATGGAAGCAGATTATGAATAGGGGGGGTCATGGTTCTCAGTCAATACACACCGTGGGGCTGCACAGAGAACCATTGGCAAATTTAAGCATAGAACCCTAACAGTGACAAAATGACCTTTTTAGTGGATTCTGGGACAGCCCGGTCTAGTATTTTACAACCACCCGAGGGTGTTAAGATAAAGGGGACAGTGATGATTTCGGGAGTAGGAGGAAGAGATTTTACGGTCCCTGTATTAAGGGATGTAAGAATACAAATAGGAGAAAAGATAATAACAGAGGTTATTTTACTAGTTCCCCAAGCTGGAGTTTGTTTGTTAGGACGAGATTTACAGGACCAATGGGCTATCGGCACCAGACCACAGGAATCGGGTATCGGGGTTCAATTGTATGTATTAAGCGAGGAAGATCGAGAACTAATAAATCCTGGAGTATGGGCAGAAAGAAGCAATAGAGGAGTGTTAGATATTCCTTCCCTGCAAGTTACTTTAAAAGATCCTGAGCAAGTAATTAGACGAAAGCAGTATCCAATTCTGATGGCTGGCCGAAAGGGGCTGCAGCCAGTAATTGACCAGTTGGTGAAAGATGGTATACTCGAACCTTGTATGTCACCTTTTAATACCCCAATTTTACCTGTCCAAAAACCAGACAGTACCTATCGATTAGTGCAGGACTTGAGGGAGCTGAACAAAATTAGGTTGTACCTAATCCCTATACAATAATGGGTAAAATCGATCCCCATAGTAAATGGTTTAGTGTGATTGACCTCAAAGATGCTTTCTGGACCTGTCCGTTAGCAACAGAGAGCAGAGACATGTTTGCCTTTGAATGGGAAAATCCTTTTACTGGATGCAAGAATCAATACCGGTGGACAGTCCTTCCCCAGGGCTTTACAGAATCACCAAATTTATTTGGCCAGGTCTTAGAACAAATACTAGATGAGGCTCCTCGGAGAGAGAATTGCCAGTTGATACAATATGTTGATGATTTGTTAATTATGGGAAAAACGTACGAATTAGTTAAACAGTATACTGTTGAACTTTTGAATTTTCTGGAGAATAAGGGTCTCAGGGTGAACGAATCCAAATTACAATTTGTTCAATCAGAAGTTAAATACTTAGGTCATCTGGTAAGTCAGGGAACTAGGAAAATAAGTCCAGAGAAAATACGTGGTATTCTACAGATCCCCTCTCCCAAGAATGTCCAAGAACTTAGGAAATTCCTTGGTTTAATGGGATACTGTAGAATCTGGATTGAAAATTATTCTAGCCTGGTCAGATTTCTCTATGATAAACTCACGATTCTAGGGGGCGAAGCTGTTGTCTGGACAGAGGAAGAGATTAAAGATTTTAACTTGGTGAAACAGCGCCTTATTAGTGCCCCAGTGTTGGCTTTACCCGACCTAAATAAGCCATTTGACCTATATAGCAATGCGAAAGGAGGTGTAGCCACCAGAGTACTAACACAAGAGAGGGCAGGCTGTAGACAGCCAGTTGCTTTTCTGTCAAAGTTTTAGTCCCTGTTTGTCGTGGTTGGCCAGAATGTGTGCAAGTCATCGCAGCCACTGCTATTTTAGTTGAGGAAGGACGAAAGATTACGTTTGGTGCCCCAATGATAGTTCACACCCCTCACACAGTCCGCAATATTCTCTTACAACGTGCTGGAAGGTGGCTCACAGACTCTAGAATTTTAAAATATGAAGCGATCCTAATGGATAGGGATGATTTGACCCTGATTAAGAATAAAGAACACAATCCAGCAGCTTTCTTGGTTTCTCCAAATTCTGACAATCCCATAAATGAGTTAGAGCATGTATGTTTAGAGGTAATAGACTTACTGACCAAAATTAGAGAGGATTTAAGTGATGAGCCTTTACAGGAGAGTGAAAGGTGGTTTATTGATGGATCTTCCCGTTGCACTGATGCCACTCGCTATAGCGGGTATAGTGTAGTGGATGGGAAAGAAGGAGTGGTGATTGAAGCTGGTCGCCTCCCCGGTCATTGGTCAGTACAATCTTGTGAATTGTATGCCCTCTGTAGAGCTCTCCAGGGTCTAGAGAACAAGGTGGGCACTATCTACACGGACTCAAAATACGCTTTTGGTGTAGTGCACACCTTTGGGAAGATCTGGAAAGAAAGGGGAATGATAACTGGAAAAGGACAAAAGTTGATCCATGAAAACTTAATTGTCCAATCTCTAGATGCTCTTACATTACCTGAGGAAATAGCTGTAGTTCATGTACGAAGCCATCAAAGTGGTGACAGTCCTGAAGCTGCAGATGGTGCTGCCAAACAGGCTGCGCTCAAGGAGAAAATAGACATGCAGCTGTTACTGCCCACCCCTGGAGTATCCTATTCATTCTATTAAACCTGGTGATTGGGTATATGTAAAAGCATGGCAAGATCACCTGTCTGGGATGGCCCCTATTGTGTACTTTTGATTACAGACACTGCCGTGCGAATGAAAGAAAAAGGATGGAGCCACATCTAACAAATTAAACAAGCTACTGATCCACAGACTAACGACATTGATAATCTACCCTCCACCTGGCGTGCAGTCCTTCATCCTTCAGATCTGAAAGTTACACTACGCCGGGAAAAAGTGCTGTAATGTTGTTTTTACCATTTACTGTATTGTTTACTTGTTGGTTCCCAATTTTTGGGACATCACTAAATTACTCACAATGTATTAAGTCCTCCTGGAATAGGGGCAGCAGAAGTGACAATTATTTACCTTTAGAATGTAGACAGGGCATAGATATAGAGTATAATCACAGTGAGGTATGGGTTAATATAGGATCCCAACATGGATCAGGGGAACAGAACGGCTCTAGAGGAGTAGATTTGATTTGTATTTTGGCCTCTACAGGTATTAAAAAGAGGAGTTTTAAAGGGATAGCACAAAGAAGATGGTGGGACAATGACAGACAGAATGTTAATCAGGATTGTACATGTAGCAGAGATAGAGTGAATACATATGCTAATGTTCACAGACAAGCTGACAAGAAACACCCCTCCCCAACTTGGTCTCCTGTAAATCATCCTTTGGGTCACACAGACGTTCGGAATGTTGAACCACCACTGTAAGGGGAGTTCCAGTTGTAAACGACGTAAGCTGCTCCAGAACACCACAGCTGCTTGGCATTTAAATCGTTTAATCAGACTCCAGCCTTGGAGATCATCACCGAACAGACAGTGATAGCCCTGAATTTATGGGCTAAAGAAAGACGACAGATACGAGCCACAGTTCAACAAAACCGCCTGGCTCTCGATTACTCGTTGGCTGCTGAAGGCAGCGTTTGTGAAAGACTGGTTAATGACGATGCTCACAACGGTCAGGCGGTTAAAGACACTTCTTCAGGAGTTCGAAAATATTCCCATGCCCAGGTTCAGACTTGGCAACCTTGGTCCGGTGTGGGATGGACTAGACTTTTTCTTGGTAACTGGAGTCTGATACCCACAGCCCTTATAGCAGCTGGACTCACTATTCTGGCTTTTATGGTGCTCCCCTGCCTAAAGACTTGTGTGCAGCATTTAATTCAACGGACCCCTCGTCAGATCACTATAACCCAAAGGATGTATGTTTCCCTAATTCTGTCTGATGATGCTGAGACTGCAGTTCGTTTACTGACCAGCTGGGAAAAAGACCAAGTTTCCAAGTAATACATTCCAGTTGAGAAGTCACGAAGCGTAGCTAAAAGAAAAGTGAGGATTGTGAGAGATGAGTAAAACTAATATGAAAAAATGAAAGATGAGGAAACTAGTATAGATATATGTGTAATGAATAAAGCCAGAATGAATAGGATAAGAATAGATATTAGAATGTAGGAAGTAGAGTTAGTCTGAATAAGATAAGGGTCTTCTAGCCTTTTAGACAGAATCAGCAAGTTCTGCATATGAAGAGGTTGTAGCCCTGAGAGTTGGGAAGGTGTGAATTAGAACGAAGGCAGGTTTGTGAATAAGGACAATGAGGATAATGACATGATGGGCACCGACAGGATACCCCCTGGTCCTCCAAGTTCACAGAAACAGCACGTAGGCAGACAGGATTGCCTAATGCCAAACTTATCCAGGAGGCAGAAGAATGTAAGGGGGAGGGTACTTCGAGACTGAAATAAACTGTATAAAAGTTGGGTGAGCCCCAGCGTATGTGTGTATTCCCAGGGTAAGGGGAAGCACCCAACTTTGCATTGTTGTCTAATAAATGTTCTTTGTTCTCAATTTTTGTCTCGAGCAATTTCTGTGAAGGTACTTCTGTTTCTAACAAGGTGGACTTCTAGAGGTTTATAAAATCACCGGGGACAAGGATAAGGTGGATTTTTCAGATGTAGGGGAGGCTAAAACCAGAAAAAAACAATTTAATGTGAGAGAGGAAAGGTATAATGGTGACCTGAGGGGTACAATGTCACAGAGGGCAGGGGGAGGGGGCATAGAACCAGCGGTCAGAGGAAGGAGCTGGGTACAATTACAATGTTCAAAATACATTGGAACAGGTTCATAGACAAGAAAAGATATGGTTCAAATTCAGGCAAATAGGAGCAGCTCAGGAAGGCACTTTATTTATGCTGATAACTCATGTCTCCCCAGGGTCCTCTCATCTATTGTGCACTCCTTGCCTTTTAAATCCTTCCAAAGTGTATCACCTCACTCTTAACTAGATTCAATTCCATCTCCCACGTCTGCCTTTATTACTAACCTGTAGTTAGTAACCAGATTATCCTCCTATCAACAACACAACCAATCTTCCTGTCACCTGCGGAGCTCCTAATCATACCTCCCTCAATTGTTTCTGTATCTAATAAACCTCTGTGCTGAACTGCTTGTCACGCCAGCCTGAAGTGAATCTTCAAAACCCTGTCCCACTCAGTTTCCTCAGCAAAACTTGGAGGTCTAACCATCAATAAGTTCACAACCTCACAGACACTCAAAAGTTTGGAGGCATAAGTATTAGACATATGGGACAAAAATAGGCAGAGCGTGATACAAAGCAAGGGACACAATGTGGACATCCACAGGTTGACAGTGCCAAACAATAAGGAAGAAAACTGTTAAATATATTCATATATTGCCTTTCATAATCTCGGGACACCACGTAGCTATCAGACTTTGACACCAAGCCACAAAGATAAGCAACAACTTGGAGAATGAGATAGGTTTAAAGGAGTGCCACGAAGAAGGAATGCAAGTTTAGAGGAATTCTCTTGTAGCTCTGTGCCAAACTTGTGTTTGCTTTACGACAATTTAACAATCTGAGATTGCGAAAGGTCTTCATGCTCTGACACTTGGTGGCATGCTAACTGGAAGTCAGCTTGCACTGACCTCCTTTCCCTCCACCTCCAAAATTCATTCTGCTGGTCACAATAAAAAGGAGAAGGGACTGTCGATATATAACACTGTCAGCACGAACAACTTCAAGGCAACAGTACATTAGAGACACAATGAGTAGCCCTCCTGGGACCTAGGTGCGATTACTGGGGTAAAGGTGCTGGAAGCCCCTTTTAAATTGCAGGGAATCTATCCATTAAATCACCAACCTGGCAATTTCAAGGGGATCCTGCCCCCCAACAATGAAGCACCACGCACTCACCAGAAGAACTGCTGGATGTTCAGATGCTGGCTGCCCGGTGATGTTCAGATGCTGGCTGCCCGGTGATGTTCAGATGCTGGCTGCCCGATGATGTTCAGATGCTGGCTGCCCGGTGATGTTCAGATGCTGGCTGCCCGATGATGTTCAGATGCTGGCTGCCCGGTGATGTTCAGATGCTGGCTGCCCGGTGATGTTCAGATGCTGGCTGCCCGGTGATGTTCAGATGCTGGCTGCCCGGTGATGTTCAGATGCTGGCTGCCTGGTGATGTTCAGATGCTGGCTGCCCGGTGATGTTCAGATGCTGGCTGCCCGGTGATGTTCAGATGCTGGCTGCCCGGTGATGTTCAGATGCTGGCTGCCCGGTGATGTTCAGATGCTGGCTGCCCGGTGATGTTCAGATGCTGGCTGCCCGGTGATGTTCAGATGCTGGTTGCCCGGTGATGTTCAGATGCTGGCTGCCCGGTGATGTTCAGATGCTGGCTGCCCAGTGATGTTCAGATGCTGGCTGCCTGGTGATGTTCAGATGCTGGCTGCCTGATGATGTTCAGATGCTGATGTCACTGGAATAAGTGGGTTGACCATTTTTGTTTTCAAATCACCTGTGGACTCAACTTAGGTAAGTTTCACTGTGTTCCCTGACTACCACTGAGGTAGGTCAGGGACCCGATTGGATTCTGACAGGGGTCAGACAAATAGCACGGTTAACCCCATTTTACACAGCAGTTTGAAAGGGCCTAGTGAAAGACTAGTTTGTAATCAGATTACTCTTGTAATGCAGCAGTCAATTTCTGCACAGCTAGATCCCACAAATGGAAATATAACAATGAGATACAAAAACAGGAATGCTGGGAGAACTCAGTCAGTAATGCAGCATCTGTGCAAGGAAAAAACAGTTAATGTTTCAGGTCAGGGAGCCTTCTACAGAACTGGTGAGAGTTCTTTCACTTGAAACATTAACAACATTTCTGTTTTGGTTTCAGATTCCAGCGTCTACAGTTTTACTTGTCATCTATATCATCTAGACCAGTGGTTTTCAAACTGCCCCCCTAAATTCACATTCCACCTTAAGCAATCCCTATGCTCGAAGTGAAAACATAAAATGCCGGAGCTCAGCAGGACAAACAATGTCCTTTATGTAGCAGCGGCAAAGATTCATAACCAACGTTTTGGTGAGAGGCAGCAGAATCGGGGGAGTTGATATGCGAGTGAGACAGAATGCGTTACAGGGAGACTTGAGACGGATGGCTCTGAGAGCCTTCAGGGACTTGAAGGGTGAATGGCCTCATACTATGTTGTAATCCTGTCTGAAAACATGAAATATGATTTTACGATACAATAAAAGGGCATACAGAATATCTCAAGAAATAAACAATCTACTGGTGGAACTCAGCATCAGTGGGAGAAAAAAAATGGTCAACATTAGGATCCCGAACCCTTCATCAAGACTATGAACCCTCACATGCCCTCCTCCACCTCTGATTCCCTGGCCTCCACTATCTCACATTCAATCTTGATGATGGTCTCTGTAACACTGTAACATCGTCCAATCTTTTCCCTCCACAGATTCTGTCTCTCTCTCTCTAGATTCCAATCTCTTGCTTCTCTAGAGTATCCCCAACCTTTGTGTTGTTTGTTGCTACATCCATCTGGTTTCTGTAGTTTATTAGGAAAAAAACTGTGCTGTTTTCAAAACAACATCGACTGCCTTCAATCTACACACAAGGCATTTGGAAGAAGATTCACGTAGAAAGGAAAAAAACAAATTACCAACTACCAAAATTATTATTGATGCAAAATCAACTAATCCCTTTCCTTTAGAGAATGGGAGAGAAAAGGGATCAAAAGAATAGAAAATTGTTTTTTGGAAAATAATTTATTATCTTTAGAACAAATGAAGGACAAATATGGTATAACTCATGGTACAATGTTTGCATACCACCAACTGAAAACCTACTTGAAGGACAAATTGGGAGGCTGAGGTTACCAGAAGGAAGCAGCTTTGAATATGTGATTACAAACACAATGATAATTAAAAGATTTATAACAAACATGTACATCAAACTGCAAGCGAAAGAGAACGAGGAAACAAGCTGTAAACCCAAACAAAAGTGGGAAAATGATCTAAACATCAAGATAAAAAATAAAAAATGGGAAAAGCTATGCTCTGGAACTATGAGAAATACAATAAACACGAGGTTACTCATGATACAATATAATTGGTTACACAGGCTATATATCACGTCCCAAAAGTTAAATAAATGGGACCCAACAGTATCAGATAGATGTTTTCGTTGTAAGAAGGAAACAGGAACAACAGTACACGCAATTTGGGAATGTGAGAAAGTGGAAAAGTTTAGGGAAGAACTAAATCAGATATTAAATAAAATCACAAAAAGCAACATACCAAAAAATCCAGAGATCTTTCTTCTAAGTAATATAAGAAGTAAAGAACTAGGCCTCAATTTGGATGAAGCACAAAAAAGATTTATTATGATAGCCTTAGCTGTAGCAAAAAAATGTATAATGTCAACCTGGAAATCAGAAGAGAACCTGAGAATACAGCAATGGTATATAGAAATGAATAAATGTATTCCATTGGAAAAAATAGCATATAATTTAAGAAATAATGTCACAGTATTGGAACAAATTTGGGAACTGTACATGGAACACAACAGAGAGGGTCTACCGCGGACCTCCACCCCCTAAAATGACAGAATGAGAAGAAGACGAAATGAACTGACCCAGTGCGTAAAAGTAGATGATACAATTTTCTTGTTTATTTTCATTGTGTGATGACATTGTTTAATGGGTTTATTGTATTCTATATGTTGAATGTTTAGTGGGTAGGGAGGGGGGTGGGAAGGAGGGAGGGAAGGGAGGGGGGAAAATGACACTGTGTATATTCAAGAGGGAAATGTTTGTGTGTATTTTGGTTAATACAGTTCATAGTGTGAAAAATTTAAAAAAATTAAAAATCTACACACAACGCACATTGTCAACACATACAGTGTCAGTGCGAAGAACATCAAAGTAATGGCTAAATGTTGAGCAGAATACTCTCTGATCTAAGGGAGCTGATTGACATTGTGGACAAACATGGTTGAAATACAAACTTGCTAAGTCTCTCAACACGAAGCTCAGCTGTTTTATAAACAATAGTCCTTGATCTCAAATCACATGAAGCAAGAGAAAAAGTACAGCTGTTCTCTTCTGAACAAGGCCAGACAGCAGATTAGATTCATATTTCAGATTTATTGTCAGAATACATACATGACATTCAAATTAGTTGTGCAAAAAATAAACTGTACACAGTATAAACATGTAAACAAAGAACTGCAAACAGATAATGAATGTAAACAATCTGACTGTGCAATACAGAGAGAATAAAAATAAAATCAATAAAGTGCACAAGTAAGAGTCCTGAAATGAGTTCTTGATTGAGTTTGTTGTTAAGGTGTCTGACGGTAGAGGGGGAGCAGCTGTTCCTGAACCTGGTGGTGTGAGTCTTGTGGCACCTACACCTCATTCCTGATGGCAGCAGTGAGAACTGAGCATGCGCTGGGTGGTGTGGATCCTTGATAACTGCTGCTGCTCTCTGACGGCAGCTTTCAATATAGATTATCTTGATGGTGGGGAGGGTTTTGCCTGTGATATCCTGGGCTGTATCCAATACCTTTTGGAGGTCAGGGGTATGCTGTTCCCTTACCAGACTGTGATGCAGGCAGTCAGCACACCTTCCACCACACCGCCGTAGAAATTCGCCAGGGTTTCTGATGTCATATCAAACTTCCACAAACTCCTGAGGAAGTAGAGGCACAGACATGCTTTCTTCATGATGTCATTAGTGTGTTGGGTCCAGAAAAGATCCTCTGAGATAGTGACTCCCAAGAACTTAATTTGCACACCCTCTCCACCTCTGATCCCCCAATAATGACATCCTTTTCTGAAGTCCATAATCAGCTCCTTAGTTTTGGTTTCATTGAGTACAAGGTTGTTGTTGGTGCACATTCAGCCAAGTTTTCAACCTCCATCCACTATGCAACTTTATACAACTCACCACCGTGGGATCGGCAGCAAATTTGTAGATGGCGTTATTGTCATACTGAGCCACACAGTTGTAGGTGTAAAGTGACTAGAGCAGGAGGCTAAGAACACACCTCCATGGTGCTCTGGTACTGATGGAGATTGTGGAGAGGTTCTTACCAATTTTCACTGATTGTGGTCTGGAGCGGAGGAGATTAGAGAGGGGACTTGCACTTCCATGGTGGAACAAAGGAAACAAACTGCTGGGGGAACCGAATGGATTGAGGAGTATCTGTGGGGGGAAAGGAATTATTGGTACACCAGGTCAAGACTTCACATCAGGAATGATGTAGGGTTTCGACCTGAAACATCAGCAATTACTTTTCCCGCACAGATGCTATTCAACCTGTTGGGGTTCCTCCAGCAGGGTTTATTTTGCTCAAGATTCCAGCATCTGCGGTCTCTTGTTCCTGCGTTTATAGCATGGAAGCACATCACTGAGTATTTTACAGGAAACACCAGCCAGTTTTCTCATCAACAGCAATGTATGGTCAGTGCAAGAAAAAGTACTGAAACTCTCAGCAGTTCAGGCAGCATCTGTAGAGAGAGACGAGTTGGAGTCACAAGAGACACAAGAGACTGCAGATGCTGGAATCTGGAAATAAAATCAGAGTAACTCGGGAGGTCACGTAGCATCAGTGGAGGGAAAGAGAATACAGCGACGGCAGTCAACGTTTCGGATTGTGCCGATCAGCACATCTCACTGCGCTGGAAACTTGAAAAATTCAGCATCGCTCCCAATTCCCATGCAAGAATAATTATTTATCTGCTACCTCTCATCTTTCTGCATGTACGGCCATAAGGGTCACCAAAATTAGTGTAATGGTTAGCACAACGGTGCTACTGCGCCAGTGACGTGGGTTCGAATCCAGTACTATCATAAGGAGTTTGTACATTCTCCCCATGTCTGCACGACTTTCCTCAGAGTGCTTTGGTTTCCTCCCACCCTTCAAAACGTGGAGGTCAATTAGGTGTAATTGGGCTGCACAGGTTCAGGGGCCGGAAGGGCCTGTTACAGTGCTGGATGTCTAAATTATTTTAAAATTTAAGTTTAAATTTTAATTTGGTCCTGTCTGTAAAGAGTTTGTACATTCTCCCATGTTTGCAATCCTCAATCTCTTACTTATGTAATATAAGGACTCACTTCTCCATCCTCCTGTTGAGAAGAAGATGTGCAAGTGTAGAGGTCACACACTATCAGATTCAAGCACAGTTTCTTTCCCATTGCTCTCCAGCTCCTGAAAGAACATCACACTCGTAAAATCATGTGGCTTTCACTCTAATCCCTGTATGTAACTGTTGTACTGTGTTTTAACTACTGTACTCTACTTGGGTTTATTTGCAGGACTGCTTGCAGTAGGATTTTTTTTCCGTTATGTTGGATTAATCAAGATTTGCTGATGGTGGTGTCTGCAATTGACATGTCTTAACTGAATCCTGTCTGTGAGTAAAATGGGCGAGAATGATTTAAAACATGACCTGAGGTTTCATAGTCTCCCTTCATCTCCCTAGGCAGGGGTTCCCAACCTGGGGTACAAGTACCCCCAGTGGTACATTTGCACTTTTCAGGGGGTACATTGGGTCTGAGAGAATAACCACTACTGTACCATACATGGTGTTGTAATCTGCAGTCAGATTGCACAATGTTGTATTTTTTTTATCCTTAATTTTTAGGGGTACATGGGAACCTATAAAAATGCCCAAGGGGTACAGAGGAACAAAAAAGTTGGCATCCTATCCCCTACTCTGAGATCTCCTTAAGTCTATAATTCTGTTTTCTTTCATGCTCCCATTATCCATCGGTGACTGAGTTCTCAGCTGCTTGGACTCTGACACACTCTTTCCACCACCTTCTCTCTCTCTCTCTCTCTCTCTCTCTCTCTGCTTTAAAATGCTCTTCAAAGTCCACTTTACAGCATGTGTTTGCCCCCACCACCCAGGCCAGGCCCTCTTCACTCTGCTACCATCAGGGAAAAGGTACAGGAGCCTAAAGACGAGCAGTCAACGGCACAAGGACGGCTGCCATCAGATTCCTGACTGATCAATGAACTTATTTTTCATGGACTATTATTATTATATTTTTTATATAGTAATGTCATAAGATGGTTCTAATATGTATATTTGCACGATGTTGCTGCAAAACATCGAATTTCATAACTTGTTTATGACAATAAATCCTAATTCTGATTCTGATCTGCAATATCCACTTTAGGCCTTAATAGAAAGATTTGCTTGATGATGCTCTTGCAAAGTTCCGACAAACCATAAAGGTTTATATAGGCTGGTGCAGTATCATAAGCCAAAGGGCTTGTACTACTTCCTTATGCTGTGACTATGGAAAGATGATACATAAATGTAGGCACTTGTTCTTATCTTGAGGAATCGGAGTCTTCCTTCAAACACACTGTGGAAGATTAACAACCAGTGATGTCAAAACTGCAGGAAAGTGACATATTTGGTTATCAATGATGGATTTGTTTGACACAGGGAAGAGAAAATTCTCACCTTAGTGGAAAACTGTCAAGAGGGTTTTATGTCTAGTTGCACTGTTAAAAGGTTGATCTAGCCTTGGTTCTGTAAAAGTTCACACTGCCATTGAAAGAATTGCATAACAAGCAGGCTGCCTTTTGAGTCAGAGATCAAGGGTTCAAGTGGCCAGTTTATTTCAGTGGAGAGAAGATTCAAGATTCCTTTATTGGCATGTAATGAAAAGTGTCATATTACATGGAATTTGCTTCATGGCAGACAGATTTGCCATCGGGAGAAATTGCCTGAAGCGCCTCTTACAGCCAGAGAAAGAGAAGCAAAATAACTTCTCAAGGGGAGGTTCAAGAAAGTCCCCTCAGTCACTGAGTGTCTGTGGATTTACCTCCAGCGCTGCTGCAGCCACCGTAGCCGCACTGAGTCCAATCTAAATCAACAACACCCCAAAAGCTCCCAATTTGAACCTCTGACACAATCAGGAAACTCCTCTCCAATACTTGGTACCCCTTCAGTCAGTCTCGAGCTAGTCTCTTGAGCTGTCTGCCGCCTGGTGTGAATCTACAGCCCACAGCCTATTGGTGTTCTCCCCTCGAGTCGCCAACAATCTAGCACAGAAAGCCCTGGTTTGCTGTCGTGGTCACCGTCCTGTGGGTCGTCTCCTCTGCTTCTCCTTCTCAAACAGGGGGCATTCTCCTCGTTACTGATGCCCTGTGCTGGTCCTCTGCTCCCTCAGAGTCTGCAACCCCTTGCGGCCGTTGCCTATCATAGGTGCCGCCATCTAGGGCGCAGATCCCGCGGTCACTGATTTTTTAAATAAAACCATTGTTAGCTCCATTGGGAGGCTGTTTAAATCCTGTACAAGGCTGACGGCAGTTGAACTGGGTGGTTGGATCCCGCAGGAGCACTCTTTCTCTGCTCTCCGCGGACCCACACCAGTGTTACCGCAGCTCCAGCATCACTGGCATTTTCATTGGGATTCATCGGGGTGCTGCCTAGGATTGAAGAAGTTTCACTTTGAGGAGATATTGGGTCGGTTAGGATTCTTCTCCTAGGAGCAAAGAAGATTGGGGAGTGACCTGAAAGAAGTACGTGGAGAGGCATAGGTAGAGCAGTCAAAATCTGACTTGCAAAGTCATAGAGAGGAGTTTTGAAAGGAGTTCAGAGGGCTTGGTGGATAGTTTTAAATAGAGAATGGGTGCTATCCGGATCACACTTGCAGAGGTGGTGGAATCAGAGACAACAATGTTTAGACATACATCAGAATAGGCAAGGCCTTGAAGGAAATGATCCAAATGTAAGAATCTGGGTTAGTGGATGTGGGCAGAGGTCAGAATGGACTTGATGGGCTGAAGGTCCTGTTTCAGTGATGCCCAAGGGCGAGGGACATCGGGTAAGTTAAAGAACATCACCAACATAGAGAAGAACTGTGAGAGGGCTGATGGGTCTACTCTTATGAACAGGATGCTTCCCACAAGAATGTGATAAGTGCTGTGTTTTATATCATAGAGGATGCAGGTTTATCAGCCTCTGTCGATCAGCCAGTGGTCCACCCTAACCTTAACTGATCAGCCGGTGGTCCACCCTAACCTTAACTGATCAGCCGGTGGTCCACCCTAACCTTAACTGATCAGCCGGTGGTCCACCCTAACCTTAACTGATCAGCCGGTGGTCCACCCTAATCTTAACTGATCAGCCGGTGGTCCACCCTAACCTTAACTGATCAGCCGGTGGTCCACCCTAATCTTAACTGATCAGCCGGTGGTCCACCCTAACCTTAACTGATCAGCCGGTGGTCCACCCTAACCATAACTGATCAGCCGGTGGTCCATCCTAATCTTAACTGATCAGCCGGTGGTCCACCCTAACCTTAACTGATCAGCCGGTGGTCCACCCTAACCTTAACTGATCAGCCGGTGGTCCACCCTAACCTTAACTGATCAGCCGGTGGTCCACCCTAATCTTAACTGATCAGCCGGTGGTCCACCCTAACCTTAACTGATCAGCCGGTGGTCCACCCTAACCTTAACTGATCAGCCGGTGGTCCACCCTAACCTTAACTGATCAGCCGGTGGTCCACCCTAACCTTAACTGATCAGCCGGTGGTCCACCCTAACCTTAACTGATCAGCCGGTGGTCCACCCTAACCTTAACTGATCAGCCGGTGGTCCACCCTAACCTTAACTGATCAGCCGGTGGTCCACCCTAACCTTAACTGATCAGCCGGTGGTCCACCCTAACCTTAACTGATCAGCCGGTGGTCCACCCTAACCTTAACTGATCAGCCGGTGGTCCACCCTAACCTTAACTGATCAGCCGGTGGTCCACCCTAACCTTAACTGATCAGCCGGTGGTCCACCCTAACCTTAACTGATCAGCCGGTGGTCCACCCTAATCTTAACTGATCAGCCGGTGGTCCACCCTAACCTTAACTGATCAGCCGGTGGTCCACCCTAACCTTAACTGATCAGCCGGTGGTCCACCCTAACCATAACTGATCAGCCGGTGGTCCACCCTAACCATAACTGATCAGCCGGTGGTCCACCCTAACCTTAACTGATCAGCCGGTGGTCCACCCTAACCTTAACTGATCAGCCGGTGGTCCACCCTAACCTTAACTGATCAGCCGGTGGTCCACCCTAACCTTAACTGATCAGCCGGTGGTCCACCCTAATCTTAACTGATCAGCCGGTGGTCCACCCTAACCTTAACTGATCAGCCGGTGGTCCACCCTAACCTTAACTGATCAGCCGGTGGTCCACCCTAACCATAACTGATCAGCCGGTGGTCCACCCTAACCATAACTGATCAGCCGGTGGTCCATCCTAACCTTAACTGATCAGCCGGTGGTCCACCCTAACCTTAACTGATCAGCCGGTGGTCCACCCTAACCATAACTGATCAGCCGGTGGTCCACCCTAACCATAACTGATCAGCCGGTGGTCCACCCTAACCATAACTGATCAGCCGGTGGTCCACCCTAACCATAACTGATCAGCCGGTGGTCCACCCTAACCTTAACTGATCAGCCGGTGGTCCACCCTAATCTTAACTGATCAGCCGGTGGTCCACCCTAACCTTAACTGATCAGCCGGTGGTCCACCCTAACCTTAACTGATCAGCCGGTGGTCCACCCTAACCATAACTGATCAGCCGGTGGTCCACCCTAACCATAACTGATCAGCCGGTGGTCCACCCTAACCTTAACTGATCAGCCGGTGGTCCACCCTAACCTTAACTGATCAGCCGGTGGTCCACCCTAACCTTAACTGATCAGCCGGTGGTCCACCCTAACCTTAACTGATCAGCCGGTGGTCCACCCTAATCTTAACTGATCAGCCGGTGGTCCACCCTAACCTTAACTGATCAGCCGGTGGTCCACCCTAACCTTAACTGATCAGCCGGTGGTCCACCCTAACCATAACTGATCAGCCGGTGGTCCACCCTAACCATAACTGATCAGCCGGTGGTCCATCCTAACCTTAACTGATCAGCCGGTGGTCCACCCTAACCTTAACTGATCAGCCGGTGGTCCACCCTAACCATAACTGATCAGCCGGTGGTCCACCCTAACCATAACTGATCAGCCGGTGGTCCACCCTAACCTTAACTGATCAGCCGGTGGTCCACCCTAACCTTAACTGATCAGCCGGTGGTCCACCCTAACCTTAACTGATCAGCCGGTGGTCCACCCTAACCATAACTGATCAGCCGGTGGTCCACCCTAACCTTAACTGATCAGCCGGTGGTCCACCCTAACCTTAACTGATCAGCCGGTGGTCCACCCTAACCTTAACTGATCAGCCGGTGGTCCACCCTAACCATAACTGATCAGCCGGTGGTCCATCCTAATCTTAACTGATCAGCCGGTGGTCCACCCTAACCTTAACTGATCAGCCGGTGGTCCACCCTAACCTTAACTGATCAGCCGGTGGTCCACCCTAACCATAACTGATCAGCCGGTGGTCCACCCTAACCTTAACTGATCAGCCGGTGGTCCACCCTAACCTTAACTGATCAGCCGGTGGTCCACCCTAACCATAACTGATCAGCCGGTGGTCCATCCTAATCTTAACTGATCAGCCGGTGGTCCACCCTAACCTTAACTGATCAGCCGGTGGTCCACCCTAACCTTAACTGATCAGCCGGTGGTCCACCCTAACCATAACTGATCAGCCGGTGGTCCACCCTAACCTTAACTGATCAGCCGGTGGTCCACCCTAACCTTAACTGATCAGCCGGTGGTCCACCCTAACCATAACTGATCAGCCGGTGGTCCATCCTAATCTTAACTGATCAGCCGGTGGTCCACCCTAACCTTAACTGATCAGCCGGTGGTCCACCCTAACCTTAACTGATCAGCCGGTGGTCCACCCTAACCTTAACTGATCAGCCGGTGGTCCATCCTAACCCTCACCCTGGCTGAACAGGAGGACAAGTGACACTAATAACAAAAAGTGAGACTTCTCACCCATAAAAGAAATGCAACTTTCTGCTTGCAAGCACTTTCTAGACGACACATCTAGAGGTGCCAGTAATGCTTCTACTGAATTGTTCTGGGTTATCTGGTTAGTAGATATAAGGTTTGGGGAGTCATGTCTGAGGTGGTGCATCCGGTACAAGTTCCTTTAGGACCCAGCTGTTCCTGCCACAGTGCTCCCTCACAGCTGTCTCACCCTTCAACTCCTGCTCCAGGTGGCAGAGATTAAATCACACTTCCTCTCATCTTCCTCCACACAATCTCCACAATCAAAATAACTCCGTTCCCCCTCGTCTTTGTTTTTTTTCTTTAGAAAATAATTGTTTGGTTTTCAACTGGTCAATGACAATTTAATTCAATAAAATTGCCCCAACTTTAAAAAAACAAGCATGAGATTTAAGTTAACTGTAAGTGCCTTTGAGAAATTCACTTACAACCCAAACACGTGAGTTGATAGGTTGACTGGCCACTGTAAATTGCCCCTACGTGTGGGTGTGTGGTAGAGTCTGGGGGTGGGGGGTTTTGGGAATGCAGGGAGAATAAAAAATAGGAACAATGTAAGATCAGTGTAACTGGGTGGTTGGTCAATATGACTCATTGAGCTGAAGGGTTTGTTCCTGGGCTGTATTAATAGAGGGAGGCACGGTTAGTGCCACACTGTTACAGCGCCAGAGATCAGGACAGGCCCGTTGCTGTGCTGTACCTCTCAATTTATTTATTTTCTGCACTCCGCTTAAGTTCCTGGGCATCACGGGTTTCCAAACCAGGCAGTGCTGCAACCAGTCATTATACTTTCCACCTCTTGGCATCCAAAGATCGGTGCATCGTACCAAAGTAGTAATGATCTTTATTGTAAATCAACACTCACAATGGGTCCATACATACCCCCCCCCCCCCCCCACCACCCCACTGCGGAGACCACAGCATAGTTAAGGGGGGGGGAAAGGACTAAAATTATTTTTGTTATGTAGTTGGTCAGAGAGAAGTACAGAAGAAAACAACTGAATGACTGTTTCACACGGAAGGGGCCCATATACTTTGAGCAGAGACCTTAGCAGGGTGTAGCCAAAAAAAGGTTGTGAATGGGCTGCTGTGAATGACATGGGCAAAATCAGGTTGTGAGCAAAGGGATTCTAAAAGCACCTGCAGGCTTTTGGTTTCAGAAAGAGGCAGCCTTGAAGAAAACAGATGAAGGGTCAGAACATTGTCAAATTTATTAAAAAAGGCTCCAATTCTAAACCAATGACGATGGTGTCTTTCCAAATGAAGAAACTAAAAGATTTTATTCATGATTCATGCATTGTCATAGATAAGGATTAAAGCTAAGGTTACATGAAGATAAGGAGATATTAGTAACACCTGTGGTTTCCCCCTCTAGTCACAATTCATGAGGATGTTACAAGGAGTGGTGGGCTGGGTGTATGAGTACTTTTCTCCCCAGGCCATGGGAGGCTGAGGGGGCCTCTATAAAGTTTCATAGATCATGACTATTAACATAGATCAGCTAAATAGTCAAAGACATAGATTTCAGGTGAGAAGGGAAAGACTTAAGTTCAAGCCATCTGATTGTACAACTCGACGAAAGTCTTCTCCAGTCCTCAGTGCAAAACACACAGATACACAACCAGAAATAACATACAAAAAGACAAATAATACATATGCAGGACCATTATTTTATCTATAAAAATAAGTCAATACATATTGTTTTGCACAAATGAGAGTCTCAGATGGATAGTGTGAGCAGATCCTTTGGTTTGTTCAAGAACCTGATGGCTGTTGGAAAAACAAACTTAATTGAACTGTTGTGCAGCTTCTCCTCCAAAACTTTTTTTTCTAACTCCAGAAAACCTTTCTTTGGACGTGCAACAACTCAACAGGTCAGAGAAATAGCCAGGGTGATGATATTTAATCAAATCCAGGGATTGTTAGGCATATTTAAGGTTGCAAAGAGAGGTGTGGCAAGTAGAAAGAGAAGGTCTGTGATGGAGCAGAGATCCAACAAAAGTGGATGACGCAGATTTAAGTCAGGAAAGAGAAGGTGGCAAGGACTTACTTTTTTTTATTTACAAGAGAGTACATTAACCCGTGATGCCCAATTAACCTACAACCCGTGCATTTTACAAGGCGGGAGGAAACTAAAGCATGTGGAGAAAACCCACACAGGTCACAAAGAGAATGCATGAACTCCTTACAGACTTCAACCCAGGTTGCTGTAAAAGTGTTGCGCTAACAGCTATGCTGCCCATACTGCCCTGAGACAATGGGATATTATCTGTCTGGGGGAGGTGTAATAGCAGGAGAACAGAAGAGTGAGAAATAAGTTCTGGGACTGTGAGATATTAATAAATAAGGAGCAAAAGCCATTATTGTGCTCTCTGTAACTGGATTCTGGACTTTCTAACGGAAAGGCCAGTCTGTTTGAGTCAGTAGCAGAATGCTGAGTACTGTAACACAGTGCACTGGTGCACCTCAGGGCACTGTGACCTATAACCGCATTGCCAGATCTAACTCCAACATATCATCAAGTTTGGAGATGAGTTGGACTACAGAGAAGAGATGGAAAATCTCCTGAAATGATGCAAGAGTAACAATTTGAGTCTCAACGTGGACAAGACTAAGGAGATTATTGTGGAATTCAGGAGAACCAGGAACGACCAGTCTTCACAGCACATCAAAATCTCTGTAGTAGAGTACCAAATTCCTTGGAGTTCACTTCACTAGTGACCTATCATGGACGCACATCTTCCCACTTGTCAAGAAGGTGCAACGACTTTCTATAGTAGCTCTAATGTGAGCGTCCTGGCCAGCTGCATCACAGTGTGGTACAGTTGCTGCAGAGAAATGTATCGGATGTCAATCCGCAGGACCTTAAGAGATGATCACTGGAGTCTCCCCACCCACTATCGACGTGATTTACTGGGATCGTTGGCTGATGAGGGCATGCAAAATCATTGAGGACCCCCTTCCACCTCCGCTCCTATCAGAGAAGACATAGAGGGATCAGAGCCAGCACCACCAGGCTGAGGAGCAGCTTCTTCCCACGGACCATGAAGATGCTGAACGACCAAAGGAACCACTCATACTGACCATCTGAGAATTTCGTATTTCTGAAACAATATTTATTTATTTGTATAGCTAAAATACATGTCCTACAGGGCAGGAGGAAATTGTTTCAGATGACAATAAACTTGATTTGAAGTAGTATACAAGCAAGCAAATTAGCTCAAAACTCTGTATCCTCATGAAGTTGAGGTCTTTCTCTAAGTGAGGCTAGGTTCCATCTTTAAAAAAAAATGATTAATTTGGTTCTTAACTAGGTCTCAAAACCTTTCGTCACTTTATACTGGTTCTCTCCCTTCTACACCCTCAATCTTGTACACAGGTCCTGCCTGACCTGCTTGAAGGTAGCAGCGAAAAGAGGTTGTGACCAGGGTGATGGAGATCCCATATGTTGAGTGCCATCTTGAGGTCTTCAATGGACATGAGGCTGGAGCCCGTGGTAGCTAGGTTCGCTACTTTCTGCAGGTTTCTGTGTTCCTGTGCACCAGTATTTTCAACTGCTGCCATTTCTTGTCCCAAAATATACTCTATTTTGCAAAGCTAATTATCAATACATGGCCTCAAAACTGCAGCAATTGTTGCCTCTTTGCTTTACTGTACAGGATCAATCATGTCAGTGAAATTCTCTCTGGCCCTTAGCACCAGACAGTTTTTAGCTAAGTACAATGGCGCCCTCCAGTGATGACAGCAACACTTGCAACTCAACCGCAGTGGCACAGAAATACCAACATTTTCCTGGAGATATAGGGGTGACTGAAAATGATGGAATCTGGAGCAAAACACAACCTGCCATTTAAATTTAGCACATTGAACAGTACCAGTGGAAGAAAAAGATTTGTCAACGTTCTGGGTCGAAACCCCTCAAGGTCATAGTGCAGAGGGGAGATATCTTTGAATGAAGTCGAGTGCAGTACACATATGCTGGTGTAACTCTGCACCAATAAGGAAACCTTCTTCAGGGTAGGCATCCCTTGACGAGACATCACAGTGGAGCAGCCAAATGGAGTTAAACAATATTCCCATATGCAGGTTTTCTTTTATAACTCCATACTCAAGGTATGTGTGTGTTGGGGGAGGGGTGTGTTGGACAGAGAGTTGTAGATTGATGAACCAGGAAAGGGCGAAGGACTATGGTCAGAGGCAGCTGATTGACAAATGCTCATATGCCTGTCCTTGGCCACGTGAACTATTTCACCAAGACCACCCGTAAATTGGAGGAACAACTCTTGATTTTCCATCTGGGCACTCTCAATGGCATTAGCAATGACTTCTCCGGTGTCTGCTTTGTTCTCCTTTCCCTTCTTTCCTCTAACCCTTCACCCCCTTTCCCTCTCCATTCACAGAGGCAGCCCTCTTCTCCCTGCTTGCTGCTATGCCCTTCCTCCCTTATCCACCTATTACCTCCTGCCTTTGGGACCGTGCTCCTCCCCCCCTACCATTTTGTTTGGGCGTCTGCCAACATCTTCTATACCCAATGTTGGTATTGGTACATTGGTTATGTACCTTTATCCTAAAAGTATACAGTTAAAGTAAATTCAGCTGAGTTTCTCCAGCATTGTGTTTTTACAATAAAGATAACAGATGGAGGAAGATGAGTCACACTGGGTGGAGGGGGTGTGATAAATGGAGACAAAGGCTGGCTGTGTTCCATTCTGATTCCAACACTGGCAGTCTTTGTCTCAAAGTATCTCCTCTCTCCCCAGTTGCTACCTGATCCTGTGAATTTTGCCAGCATTTTTGATTTTGCTTTTGGACTATGTTTAAAAGAGATTAGAGGACTGCATTTTCCATTGATGGTAGGATGAGCTTGATGTATCCAAAGTGGCTAGTGTTTTCCCACAATAACTTAATTGTAAAGAGATTAAATTTTTGGGATAACCTGATATGTTTTGTTGTGTGTCCAACTCTTTGTTTATTACCATCTGAACATGTTCCAAAATAGTTGGAAAGGAATCTATCCCCATTGGCAATTCTATCTCTGCCCTTTATTTGCATTCCATGAAAAATTATAATCTTCCATGTAGTATAACTTTAATTAGGGCATGTGTATGCTTTGCAAGGTCTATTCTATGAACCAAAAGTTCCCCATTGCCGATGCAACCACCTCTCCTACCAATCAGTTGTGACAACAGATCATGTCCGAAATTCTTTACTTATATTAACCTTCCTTTGAACCACGTATCAACATTCAACTGCCTCAGCCATAAAGATGTATGGAATTAAAGTTTTTATCATCAAATACATGGATGTACAGTGAAAAGCTTTTTTGTGTCTGCCATCTTGTCATGTCAATTCATACTCAAATACAGCAGTTTGTGCAATAATAAAACAGAAGTGTAGGGTGTATGAAGTCAGAGGGCACAGTATTACAAAGGAAGTGCAGAGTGCAGAGAAAGGTACAGTTTAAACCACACATGTCAAACTCTGGCCCGCGGGCCAAATTTGGCCCGCAAGATCATTTCAAAAGTGTATTAGAGGTGGCCCGTTGGCCGCCGCGCCAGAATAGCGCATGCACAGTAATACTATAAATCCCAGAATGCATTGGTGTCAGCCCGCTAATCGCCCCCACCTCCTCTGTTTATGTTGCAGGGTCTCACCGTGGACTCTGGTTTTGGGGCCTGGCTGGTGTCAGGGGAAGCCAAGGCCGCTTCCCAGTGCCCGGAACCGGAGGCCTCGGGCCTGACCTCGCCAGGACCGTTGCCCACTCCCCCTCCCTGCCGCAGGCAGACCCGCGACTCACGGTGACGGGGCCGCTGATCCGCCGAGATGCCCCCGCACTGTTGTTGTCCAATCCGATCGCCCGCAAACCCCGCCCTCCCGCACACAGGCCTAAGTAAGTATTATGAACTTTAATCTCAGGATAAAACGCTCTTCCAATAGTTTCATGTCACAGTGATAAATATATTCCTGGTTAAAAATGGTCCTGCACCTGGATACAAGCTCATTAGGCATAAAACTTGAAAAGTGTGTAAATCAAAGGATATCTGTACCAATGGAAAAAGGGCATGGCAAATAACCCTGCTAGAGTTCATGCCCACAATCAGTCACCCATTGGATTGTTTCAGGAATCATGTTATTCTCCCACATTCTAAATAGCCCTCAGATTTTACTATTCGACAGCACACTAGCAACATTTGACAAATCCTCTACAGAGAAATATTATTTATTGAATATTTTATTTCTCATTTGTTAATGCTTCTGGAAAGAGTTTATCCAAAACTATTATTAAACATTTATTTTAATAAGAAAAAGTTTAACATTACATATGTTGAAAGAAGAGAAAACATGCAGATGTTGTTGAAAATTTTCAATAAATATTTAGTTCGGCCCTCGACTTAGTCCAAGTTTTTAATTTTGGCCCTCCGTGAATTTGAGTTTGACACCCCTGGTTTAAACGGTGTAGACATTTTCTTTACAAAAAAACAGCCATTTAAGAATATGAGAACAGCAGGAAAAAAATATTGTCCTTCAATACCACACAAAACTATTGCTTTTTCAGCTATTCATAAAACATCAATGGACAGAGAACCAGATCAGGCCTTTTTCTCCATTTATAACCTGGAACCAAATCCAGATAATTAACCTTCTCTTTGAAGACCTCACTAATTTGGGTACCTTCTCTGAGCATCACATTACTAAAATTGGTTCTCCAATGCATAGATTGCACCCACACACACAAAAATCAGACTGATGTGACGCATCTAATATGATTTTTGGTTGCAAGTGAGGAAAGAAAAGACCAAGAATCCAAGGAAATCTCATTAAAAAATATAGGTATTATCATACATTTAGTATCTAGTTGAATTCACCTAACGTGTTCAATGGGGCATCGGAATTACAATGGAGTTCAAGTAGGATTACATTGCAATTCTGAATGTTTCCTTAATTATAGAAATTATACCCGAGGCTGGTGGAGAGGCTGTCCTCACTGGGACTGGGACTCATCACCCCTTTCTGTAACTAGATTCTGGGCTTCCTAAAGGGAAGATAGCAGTGTGTCCAGGTTGGCAGCAAAGTGTCGAGGACCATCATCCGGAGCATTGGCCCACCACAGCGCTGTGTGCTGAGCCTGCTCCCGATCCATGACTGCAAAGCCAGATCCAGCTTCAACAGTGTAAAGTTTACCTCATTACCAAGTCAAAATACAAAGAGGTGAAATCTCATGAAATGGTGGAAGATCTGAGTCTAAACATGAACAAGAGGTGATTGTGGACTTCAGGACCAGGGATGACCATCCTCCCCTACACATTAGCAGCTCAGTTGTGGACAGACTAGAGAGCAGTAAGTTCCTTAGTATCTACTTAAGAAGTGACCTATCCTGGACACACATTTCCTCATTTGTTAGGAAGATGCAACAGGAACTGCACTTCCTGAGAAGGCTGAGGCAAGCAAGGCTATTGGCCACCATACTTTCAACTTTTTGTAGCTGAAGCATCTTATCCGGCTGCATCAGTTTGTATGGTTGCAGAGGTCAATCCATGGCATCAGAAGAGGCAGAGATCACCCTCCCTCCCTATATCTATCAGTCTATCAGGATAGAGGGCTCACAAAATTGTTGAGGACCCCTATCACCCCACATGCAGCATCTTGCAATTATTTCCATTGGGAAAAAGATAGAGATATATCCAAACCAGAACCACCAGGCTGAGAAACAGCTTCTTCCCATGGACAGTGAGAATTCTGAATGACTGCTTAAATAACTCTCCATGAGTTTTACTGTTTAATATTTATTTTAGTCATTATGTAGTGTGTATATGTATCGTTTTACTGTATGTGTGTTAGATCTGTAGGTATTTTGCATTGCTCTGTACCGTGTACCAGAGAACACTTTTGTCAGGTTGTACTGGTACAATCAGATGACAAACAAGCCTGGACTTGAAAGACCATGTACTATTTTTGACTCTTTTCCACCCAACTTAAGAGTTCCACTTGTCAGATTAAATAGACTTGGATTAGAAATTTAGTTTGATCAGAGCAATGTCACAGGGTGCTAAAGGATACATTTGGCACACTTTCCTTTATCAGTCATAAAAACAGCTGGAATATCATGTTACAATGTACAAAGACTGAAGTACTGTGTGAGGTTCTGGTGGCCTAGTTTTGTAAGAATCCCGTAACAGGATAGGGTACAGAAAAGATGCATAATGATGTTACCAGAACTAGGTTTGAGATACAAGGAAGGTCTGGATGGGGCAGGACCTTTAGTCCATGGAATGAAGACTATTATGAGAAACATAGAAAAGATGGCCAGTTTTTTTTCCTAGGATAGGCGAGTCTAAAAATAGAGGGCATCCATTCAAATTGAGAGGGTAAAGATATAAAGGCCTGAGCAACAATCCTTTCCCACACAAAGAATGGTGAGTGCATGGAATTAGCTGCCTCAGGAAATGGTGGAGATTTAAGATACATTTAGACAGCTACATTGATAGGAAAGATTTAGATATGGGCCAAAACTTAGGCAAATTGAATGAACTCACGTAAACAACTTGGTCTGTGTGGATGAACTGCCACTCTTAAAGTGAGCCTTCCTTTTATTTCCTATTTTTACTCCATACCAAAATTTATTTTATTTTGCATTTATTGACCTGTAACATTTGGGATCAAATATTTCTTGTTCTTCAGGTTTCCAGCATCTGCAGCTTTTTGATTTCTTTCCAGCAGATGGTGCTTTCTTTCAACATTCAACACTTTTCCAGCCAGCACCAGAGGACCCATCAGTTTACTCACTCAACACAGTTTGTGGCAGTTCCTTCCTTAGAACCAACTAGAGAGGGTCAACTGCAACTGGCAAGTGAGTGTGAATTTAGCCTTTCCAATTACACCGGACAACAAAGATTTTGCTTCCTGAACAATTTTTGGTGTATTTTATGGATTTTGAGCTGCTGAACACAAAAATCACCGTAAAACTTTCCTATCATGTACCATTTTTTAGATATAACCTCAAATGAAAATATTTCAAACATAAAACTATTTAGTGCAATATGCAATTGAAAATACATTTTCTGCATTCATTCTTGGACGTCTTCCCTACTGATCTTGGGGCAGTCAGTGGTGAGCATGGTGAAAGGTTTCACCAAGACATTGCAACCATGGAAGGGCAGTATCAGGCGTGCAGGACTCCATCAATGCTGGACATTGACATGAAAGGTAACAGATTCTGAGCATAAATGAAAATTAGCAAAACACGTTTAGGTCAGTTGAACTAATGCAATGGGTCAGCTTTATTATATGATTGAACACGCTAAATTCAATAAAAGTTAACTTAATGTTTCTCCAACTTCCTACACGATACAGCAAATCTGAAATTCTCTTTGTGTTCACTTTGAAGTTATCTATCATAATCCCCAAATTTTTTTCAGGAAGTAAACCTTTAAAAAAAATGGTTGTCCAGTGTTATTTTTGGATTTCACTGAAGATGCTGTAATTCCAAGGTTAAATTATATCAACAGAATATCTGACTGCACATTAAATGCCCTCATAATAATCAGTAAATGCATTAATTTGGAAACACTGATTATCTGAAATCACTTGAGTTGCTGTTGTAGTTGGATCAGTTTTAGATATTTAGCACAGGAGCAGGACCAATAAACCCAGGATCTTGTTCATCATCGTATACTTAATTACACTGATCTTGACATTAATTCAAAACATTGATCAGGAATAGAATTAGGCTATTCAGCCTATCAAGTTCCCTCCAACATTCAAATCATGGTTGATGTATTTATTCTTTCAACCCCATTCTCCACCCTTATTCCATTACCCTTGGTCCCCTCTTCTCCCCAAATTTTCATCAATTTCCCCAGATTCTACCACTCACCTGCACACTGGCAGCAGGTTATTGTGACCAATTAATCAACCAATCCACAAGTGTTTAGGACATAGGATGGAAATGGAGCACTTGGAGGATAACCACATGGCCACAGAGAGAATGTGAAAACTCCACAGGTAGTGCCTGAGGTGAGGATTGAACTAGGGTCTCTGCCACTGTGCATTCCAACCCCTTTAATGGTGTTCTAAACAGCACCTTACTCAATTTGTGTATCAGATGATTGTAAATTAAAGCAACACACTCACTTTAGCTTATCAACAGTATTAATATAAAAGCATTTATGATTTTCATGTTTTTACTTCAGAAAGGTAAAAAAAATTTTAATCAACTTAATGAAACACTCAAAATATAATCTAAAGAAATGATTTCATTGAGAGGGCATTCTTAGGTGTGGACACTCTGTAGTAAGGTGATGTTATCCCCTTTCAGCATTACGCGACCTGCAATTAAAAAAAACAGAAATGGCCTTTAAGTATTCAACCACTGTTATAATATATTCTCTGTTATAATATATACTACTGTATGCTGTTTAGTAGGAGTACAAATCATTACTGCTATCAGTAGAGCTCACAGGAAATGAAGATCAATTACCTCACAGCTGCTTCTGAACAGAGATACATTCAAAATGATTTCATCATAAAAATGTAAAAGTGAGAATACGTATTTTTATTGGATGTTAATGCTGGAAATACGAGTATGTTTACAACACGACCACTAGAAGTGTGATATTGAGGAAAGCAGGATATAGATCAGATGGAAAATTGGGAAGAGGACTGGGATATGGAAATCAATCCACATAAATGCAAAGTGACGTGTTTGGAAAAGAAAATAGGGGTAGGACAGAGATACTAAATGGGAGAACACAAAGGAATATGCTTTCCTTAACAAAGACGATGTTCAAATCCATTAGTTCCATTAAAGTGGCAATGCAGGTACATAGGATGGGAAAGAAACAGGATAGAAGTTGGTACATTATGTTGCAAATTTACAAACATTAGTTAATCTGTACTAGGTACTACAGATAGTCCCCGACTTACAATTTTCCAAAGTTACGATGTTAGAATCATACTGTACTTTGGCTAGGTTATGATGTTCAGTGTCTCCCCACAGCCCCATTGTCCTGCTCTCTTCCATCAGCCCCCACACTGATCCCACTGCCTCACGCTCTCCCAACAGCCCCGTGTCGGTCCCTACACTGATCTCACTGCCCTTTTTTGACTTAAAATTTTTTTTGACTTACAAAGGGAGTGCTGGAACATAACTCCATCGTAAGATGGAGTTACACATTATGTAGCGTTGCTTTGGAGAGAGTGAAAAGATTCACCAAGATGTTGCCTACAGTGGAGAATTTTAGTTATGGAGAGAAATTACACAAGTTGGGCTTACTTAGCCTGAAGCAAAGCAAGTTGAGGGGTGACCTGATAGAAGAATATAAAACTATGAGAGGCATAGAATAAGACCGTTAGCAAAAATCCCTTTTTAATGGTAGGGTGTCATCAACAAAAAGAGAGAAGAGCTTTTAAGGTGATCTAAGGAGCAAGTTTTTATTAAACTGAGAGTTGAACATTCTGCCAGAGATGTGGTGGGGAATCAGATATTTAGACTGCCAAGGCATAGGACACGGACTTAATGTGGGCAAATGGGATGAGTGAAGATGGGAAAAAAGTTAGCATTGACACAGTGACCTAAAGGGTCCTTTCTTGTAAGCTGTTCAATTCCATGGATCTACTGAATGGAAATTGTTTGTCAGCATTTAGCAATGAGTCAGCAGGTTGGTCTAAAATTCTGTGAGATCTTGATGGAAACTGTTCCACATTTCAATAGCAGTGAACAAACACACTTCAAGGGCAATGCGTTAGTCACCGGGGTATTAAAATGACTGAAAATCTTTAGCTGCATGTATGTTCCAACATTCACCAAGAGGGAAGCTATCAACATTGGTGAAAGGGTTTGAGGCAAGCAAAATTAACAGGCATCTCTTGTAAAGTGACTAAGTTAACAATGACATTTGATGTTTTTAATGAAAAGACTTGTTTTACTATAGAGTGAGAAGAGGAAATATAACAACATAGTTCAGGGCAACACAGAGCATTTCAAAACCAATTGTATTTAATCGTAAAGCATAATGACTCTGAGGTCATTAGAAAGAAAATTACTGAACCATTAGCTAACCTTGTTTACAAACAGAAAGATTGTAAAGCACTTCTCCAAATAGCAAATGAAAACCTCAACATGTAAACACCTAATTTCAAAGGTGCCACCTCGCACCCTCAAGTCTAAGTTAACACTTCAGTGCATTATTCAGTAATCGATTGCTGCAGCCAAACCTTGACAAGGACTCTTAGATGAAAGCGTTGCCAAGCTCTGAAATCAATATACACTGACAGATACATCGACTACCATCATTTAGATAGCAAAGGTCAGGGTGCAAGTGAGGGATGCACTTTGAGGAGGAAAAAACATCAGAACCCACAGCAGATCCAAAACACAGGATGGTACTGTTAGCATAGCAGTTAACACAACGCTATCATGGTGCCAGCTAACTAGGTTCTGATTACCACTGCAAAGAATTTGAACATTTTCTCTGTGTCTGTGAGGTTTTCCTCCCATGTTTCAAAGATGCATGAAGTTCGGTTAATTGGTCACATGGGTGTAATTGGGTGGCCTGGGCTCATAGGCCGGGAAGTCCTGTAATTGTGCAGTATCTCTAAATTAAAAGATCCTTCTCATGATTCAGAATTTGCTCCAGAGGTCAGGCTTATCGAGCTAAATACTTCGGCATTTGTGATCACTGGAACCAAAATGCTCTCCCACTGAAACCCAAGTTTTCTGGCCAGGCCCATTTCTCAATGTAAGATCTAATATGGATCCTTCTCTCATTAGATGATCTATGTTTTTTTTCTTTGGCTTGGCTTCGCGGACGAAGATTTATGGAGGGGGTAAAAAGTCCACGTCAGCTGCAGGCTCGTTTGTGGCTGACCAGTCCGATGCGGGACAGGCAGACACGATTGCAGCGGTTGCAAGGGAAAATTGGTTGGTTGGGGTTGGGTGTTGGGTTTTTCCTCCTTTGCCTTTTGTCAGTGAGGTGGGCTCTGCGGTCTTCTTCAAAGGAGGCTGCTGCCCGCCAAACTGTGAGGCGCCAAGATGCACGGTTTGAGGCGTAATCAGCCCACTGGCGGTGGTCAATGTGGCAGGCACCAAGAGATTTCTTTAGGCAGTCCTTGTACCTTTTCTTTGGTGCACCTCTGTCACGGTGGCCAGTGGAGAGCTCGCCATATAATACGATCTTGGGAAGGCGATGGTCCTCCATTCTGGAGACGTGACCCATCCAGCGCAGCTGGATCTTCAGCAGCGTGGACTCGATGCTGTCGACCTCTGCCATCTCGAGTACCTCGACGTTAGGGGTGTGAGCGCTCCAATGGATGTTGAGGATGGAGCGGAGACAACGCTGGTGGAAGCGTTCTAGGAGCCGTAGGTGGTGCCGGTAGAGGACCCATGATTCGGAGCCGAACAGGAGTGTGGGTATGACAACGGCTCTGTATACGCTTATCTTTGTGAGGTTTTTCAGTTGGTTGTTTTTCCAGACTCTTTTGTGTAGTCTTCCAAAGGCGCTATTTGCCTTGGCGAGTCTGTTGTCTATCTCATTGTCGATCCTTGCATCTGATGAAATGGTGATGAAATGATGATCTATGTACCATTTCAAGAACCACCCCCCTCCCCCCGCCCACCTTCCTGCCCTATCCAAGCCCCTTACACGAAGGATGTCCCAATCAATATTGGTGAAGCATATTCATCCACCACGACAACTCTTGCTTTTAAAAAAAATCTTTCCCTTATTTGCCTACATGTATATATATTTTTATTTTTAATTTATACATTCAGCAACATAACAGGCCCGTTCAGCCCACGAGCCCATGGACACCCAATCAATCTGTAACCCCCGGTCTATTTTTTGAAGGGTGGAAGCAAACTGGAGCACCTGGGGAAAACCCACAGACACGGGGAGAACCTACAAGCCACTTACATACAGGGCAGGATTTAAACCCCGGTCCTGGTTGCTGGCATTATAACAGCACTGCCCCAAATGCTAATCTAACCATGCTGCCCAAATCCGTTCCTCTATCTCCTGCTGGATTTGCGAAGCCTATAGTAAAATTCCAACATAGCCTATAGTAAAACTCCAACCTCTTTTAGTTCTGAGCTCATACATAGAACACAGAACATAGCGCAGTACAGCACTTGAACAGGGTCTTGAGCCCATGTGTCTGTACCAAAAACAGTGCCCACATTAAAATGCTGTTGCCTGTACTTGATAGATATCCCTCCATATTCATGTCTATCTTGAAGCCTCTCAAATACTTCCATTGTATCTGCTTCTACCACTATTCCTAGCAGCCCGTTCCAGGCAAGAGTGATCATATACCTGATGAGAGTTTCATGACGGGGAACGTCACTTCATACCGATATCAACGTTCCAGGTCCGTGACCAAATTATTATAACTACAAGCATCCGAGGAACACATCAAAAGGTACAGACAGTCTTATTCCCAAATGACATCTCTGCAGGTGACAACTTCCACATATTAAGTACCAATTAGGGACACTGGACCTGAGCAACCTTTTGTCTTGCTATCCATAGAATGGAAAGTAACTGTATCATCATTTCCCAGCCACAATGCTGCTTGGAACTAATCAAGTTAATCAAATATTACCTCACTAGCCGCTACACATGGAGAGAGGGAGAGAAGATATATTCATTTAGAGAAACACCATTTAGTTAATCTCAAGGATTGACAATTTAAAATGGACCACTTTATTTTAATGTATGGTTTAAATGGATAAAGATATGTTCTAAAAGTTTATATCAGTCTCCTTACCCAACGGCTTTCTTGCTTTTGATTTCATGTGAATTTCTTCTGCATCATCCAAAACAAGGTTCATGTATTCATCAAATCCCTAAAAAAAGAGGAATTAGTTACCTGTAACAATATAGAAATCCCAAATTCATAGAGCAGCTGGTTAATGAAAACCAGACTGAAACCCAAAGTCACCTCAGGCTGCAATGGCATCAGGTGTGCTCCAGTGTTATGCACCAAACTAATAGATTTTAAATAAGAGGCTTCTACCTTCTCAGTGTTCATATATCAATGGAGAACCAAGCAGGTTCTTGCTTATTTTCTCAGCTGTTTCCTTCTGCAACCGGACAGACATGAATGCCTATATTTGTGTGTTGATTAGTGACATTAGTTGAAATAGAATCAGTCATTGATGCTTGTATAATTATTGTAATTTATTCATATTCTGGGATTAACATCCACAAATCAAATCAATTACTTTTTCTAAGAAAGAAGAAAAATAATAGGATGTTAAATATTCAAAGTGTTTATTTTTTAACAAAGGTTGAGAGAGAAATAGTTAACAAGCCATTAGGGTACCAATAGTTCTGTTCTATCTAATAACCATCCATACGGGTAGGCAGCACATTGTCTTAACACTTTTATAAACAATCCCAGGTTAAGAAACTGATTTTTTTTTAAATTTAAATGCTGAGAATCTGTAGCAACTGAATACAAACCATGAGTTAACTCAACAGGTAAAAACACTCATCTCAAGTATTAGCCCTTACAGATGCTCATTGATCTCCAGTAAGTCCAAATGTTTCTGGGGTACATCCAAATGAAAACATAGCTCTTTCCTCCTTTTTAAAATATATAGTAAAATCCCACAGCACAAATATCATAAACGTACATATCGAGAGATCAATTACTTTTCAAACGTAACTGCGTCTTTCTCACCAGTAAGTCCTTCCTACTTTTCGGACAATCTAAAAGCAAATACATTTCAAGATATCACAACACATTTGACAATTCATACTTACAATTATACAGCCTTCTATCCTCATGTTGACTTGCTCATATAACCACACTTGGATTCTGGATCTCTGTTTTTATATTAAAAAAAAAAGGCATTTTAAATGAGAAATAAAATTTGAAAAAATTGAGATTTCTGCTGTAGCAAAGCAGGAGCCCTTTAGCACTACCCTCAAGCATCAGCAAAATATGTGGGAGTTGAGTTTTTAAAAAATGGCAGCACTGCTGAAGAGGAGAGACAGAGTTCATCTGTAGGGTCCTACCGCCCGGTCCAACTACAGATGGCTCCAATACAGGCTTTAATCGACCTGTTGAAGGTGGTTAATTTTAAAATCTTGCAACCACAGGGTCTGAGCCCAAGATAGGGGCACCTATGATTGGCAGCAGCTTCGAGGGGTTACAGACTCAGGGGAAGCAGATGACTGGCGCAGGGGCACCAGAAGAGAGATGACCCTAAGGGATGGTGACCATAGTGGCAGACCAGTGAGGGACTCTGTAGCCGAAGAACTCACGGCCGGTGACTTGAGGGAGGACCCACGCAGGCTGCGGGCTGCTAGCGACTGAGGTCAAAGGACTCACACAAGGCTCCGAACTGTTGGAAACTGGCTGAAGGGATACCAGGTATCGATCTGGAATGTGAAAGGGTGCAGAGGGCACTGAAGGTTTCCTGATCATGTTGGAGGCTTGGATCTGGAGCTCGGGTTGCCAATGGTTTAGACTAAAGTCTATGTGGCTGTGGGAGGTGAATCAGAATCAGAATATTCAAGTCATGAAATTTGTTTTGCAGCAGTATCACAGGGCGAACATTCATATTATAACCATCTTAAACGTTACTATTAAAAAAAAATAATAGTATACAAAAGGTAAGGCCGTGTCTTTGGTTCATTAATTATTCAGGAATCTGATGGCAGCAGGGAAGCAGTCATTGTGCTGTTGAGTGCTCGTCTTTAGACTCCTGTACCTTTCTCTTAATGGGAGCAGAGTGAAAGGGTGTGGCCTGGGTGGTGTGGGGTCTTTAAGGTCAGAGGATGCTTTTTTTTTTATAAAGACACGACCTCATGCAGATATCCTTGATGGAATCAAGTCTGGTGCTTTGATAATGCAGGACGAGTTTATTCTTGTCCTGAGAGTTGCCGCCTCCATACCAGGTAGTGACGCAACCAGGCAGAATAATCTCCACGGTACACCAGTAGAAGTTTTTGGTGACATACCAATCTCCTCAGCTGGCGAGCCTTTGTGATTCCATGGACATTCAATAGCCCCATTTCCTTGTCCCAGGAATTAACAAGGTCCAGTGGAAAAAAAAAGCACTCAGCAGGCCAGCATCACATGATGTCAAATCACACCACGGATTGATGGCCTCGACCCCTACTCATATCCCCAAAATCAGCTGACACTGGCATCCTGATTAAACCAGTGGAAAAAGGACAGCAGAAAGTCATCCATTTCCAGTTGAAGGTAGACTCTCCTATCCCCGGAGATGAATTGTGTTCAGTGGAAAAGCAGTCAGTGTCCCAGATAAAGGTGGCCTTGTAGAAACAGCACAAAGAGCTTCTTATCCCAGGACACTGCATGGCCAATTAATGGGATGCCAATAGGAAAAAGGGGCGGAGGGGGTGGAGCCTCTCTTCTGTTTTTCTTTCTCTAATTGTAACTGGAAGAGGCACCTGATTTCTGCTGATGGTGAATCTGTTTGCCTTATGGCAGACTAAAACAATTATGTGTAATATTACACCTACTCTATTACTTGACAATAAAGTTTTCTTCAAACCAAATTTAGTTAAGTCTGACATCTACAAGATTTTAAGATTTATGTCATTGCTAAATAATGCCACCAGGATCAGTTGTAAACTCCACAGCTCTGTAATAGCAACACTGTAGCAGCTGTGTAGCGGGCCAAGTGGGCGCACAGCACGGCAATGCGAACTGTCGCCGGCACGGTTCTGCAGGCGTGCGGAATCCTAATACGAAGGTCTGCCTACCTACCTAATGGACCGCACACGAGGTAAACTGAGTGCCGGGGAATGGCACGGTGAGTTATTGAGTCTCCTGCAGGAAGGCGCGGGACACTTACAAGGCTAGATTTCAACCAGCCGGTCCCGTGGATCAGCACCAATCTCATAGTGACGACCCACCTTGTCCCGTGGAACCCGGGACACACAGTCTATAAAAGGAGTCTGTAAACCCTGAATAAATCAGTCTTGAGTTGACTGCTCTGGCATGTGTTTGTATTTCTTTAGTAGCTCTACCGTAGTAGCCGCTACAACACTACAATATTTAGCTGTACCAAAAATTAAAACATATACAGTACTTACATTCTGAAGGTATCTGAAAATAAGGTTCTGTTACAGTTCAGTTAAGAAACATGGATATATTTAAGAGCGACATAAATATTTAAAATGCAACAAACCTCCCTATAATCACTGACATTGTAATAAAATATAATTACAGGTACATGTAAACTACTTACAACTGCAGGACATGGGGTATGATGTCATCACCATTCCCTCCAATGACCACTATTCCTCTGAGCCAGTGTGCAAATTATTCAATTACAAGAACCACTGTATTGTCAACTGAACCCCATAATCACCCAAGATGCACAGACATGCTCCTTAATCTTTTGTTAACTCTTTGGCCACCATAAACCTTTCATTAAGTCTGAGCAAAATACCTCTTGTGACCCAGAATCAAATTTTACATCATAAAATATTAAGTACTGGAACAGGCCCTTAGGCCCACAATGCTGAATGAACATAATCCAAACAGCCGGCACATGGTCTACATCCTCCATTCCCTGCCTTTACATATGTCAGTTTAAATGCCTCTTAAACATTGCTATCCTATCTGCTTCCACCATCTTCTTTTCCTGGCACCATGTTCCATGATCATTCTGAATGCAAAATTTGCCTTGTAAATCTCCTTTAAACATTCCTTCCCACCTTTAAGTCTTACCCTCCAGTATTTGATGATGCTACCCCAGGAAAAAGACTCTATCTGTCCTATGCTCAACATTTTCTGCAAGGCTGCCCCTTAGCCACAATCCAAGTTTATCCAAGATCTCTAATCCAGGCAACATTATGGTGAACCTCTTCTGAACCCTCTCCATCCTTACTGAAATGTGATAACCACAATGATTGATTGATGATGCTCCTTTGGAAAATTTTACCATGAGAAATATGGAAGATAATTGATTTTGCCCACTAAGGTGAATGATAGGCCTGACTAAAATATTTCAATCCACTCCACTGGCTTAGACATCTCATTGAAGAGAAACTATTGAGTATTCTGCAACCTTACTTAATTTCAAGAATTAAATTATTAGGGATATAGTTTCAAACAAAAAGTTGCCATCTCCACTTTCAGAACTGTCCAACCACACAACTGGTTACTTTCTTTGAACTGACAATTAAGAGTCTCAGAGCTAAGGCACAAAAACAGGCTCTTCAGCTCACGACGCCGATGCTGCCTTTTTGCTCATCGACACTAATACCATTTCACTTGATCAGCATTGTTTCTTAAACTTTCCAATTCAAGAGCATCAAGGCTTGGCATGCCTCCCAAGGTGATAATTCAACCAAATCTAGGCTGTATTTCTTGATATGGGTGAGAAAGGGAGGTTAGAGAGGGAACACAGACAAAGCGATGAACACAGGAAAGCGGAGCGAGCTAATGAGACGAGAACTGGGGAGGCAATGAGGTTGGGAACGAAAGGAGGGGGGGGGGATGGCGATGAGGTGGGTAAGGGCAGAGGGGCAGAGCACGGTGAACGGGGGAAGGGAGGAGAATGGGGGGCAGGGAGAATGGGGGCAGGTAGGAGAACGGTGGGGGGCAGTGAGGAGAACGGTGGGCAGGGAGGAGAACGGTGGGCAGGGAGAACGGTGGGCAGGGAGAACGGTGGGCAGGGAGAACGGTGGGGGGCAGGGAGGAGAACGGTGGGGGGACAGGGAGGAGAACGATGGGGGGCAGGGAGGAGAACGGTGGGGGGACAGGGAGGAGAACGGTGGGGGGGCAGGGAGGAGAACGGTGGGGGGGCAGGGAGAATGATGGGGGGCAGGGAGGAGAACGGTGGGGGGGCAGGGAGGAGAACGGTGGGGGGGGGACATGCAAAGGTGGAACAGGGGCACTACGTCGGCGTAATGAGATGTTGATAGGGAAGAATGATCTGTCTCGGGCGGGGGGGGGAAAGCGGGCGGGGGGGTAGCGGGGAGGAGGCTGGTGGCTGCAGGCCCAGGCTCATCCCGTGCGAAGGATACGATGGGCTGCACCATCACTTTCTGCACCTTCTGTGCCTGCCCGCGGTACGCCATGCTGCTCCTTCACCTCGCTGCCGATTCCGCCACAAAATGGCCGCGGCAAGCCGGCGCCAGCCGCACCGCGGGGCACCCTGGGACGTGACCTCTCACCCGGCCTTGGGCACCGCGCATGCGCCCCATGCAGCATCAAGGTGGAAGGGCATGGTTGGACCTCATGCTCAACTCCTTCGCCCTTATCTCAGCCACGTCAAGACATTTTAAAATTATAATGGTCATGAATTCTTAAATGCATTTCTATAGTCTAATAAATTAATAGTTTTGATGATGATCATGAACAGGGCTCACCAGGGGCTAGACTTTGTGAGGTGGTAGAGGAGATTCAGGAGGGCAGCGAAGACTCATGAACGTCTCCAGGTGGCCCATGGAGAACATTCTGGCTGGTTGCATCACTCCCTGGTACAGAGAGGCCAACAGTCAGGACAGGAAAAACCTTCAGACGGTCGTTAACTCGGCCTCCAAGATCACAGGCACCAGTCTTCATTGAGGACATCGGTCCTCAAGGACACCACCACCTAGATCATGGCCTCTTCACTCTGCTCGTATCAGGAAAAGGAATGCAGGAACCTGAAGACGAGCACCCAGCGGCACAAGGACAGCTTCTTCCCCACTGCCGTCAGATTTCTGAATGATCAATAAACCAAAGACACTGCTTGATTTTGACTTTTTGTGCACTAGTTTTACAGTGATAGGTTTAGACGAATGCTTGCTTAGTGACGCAAAACAAATTTCACAAATTGTTCAGAATGGAATCCAATATAAGCCCACAGCGATGCTGGAGGAACCCATCAGGTCTCACAGCATCCATAGGAGGTAAATATATATTACTGACTTCAGTTATTATCTTTATCGCTTGGGAGCGCTGCAAAACCATCTGTAGATTTTTGCATCTCACGCTAACATAAACCAAACCAACAGGATCCAATATGAAGAAAACACGGTCATTGGAATTGAAGAGGCAACATTTCGTCGAATTCACAAATGGATCCCAGCCACTATTGATGGCATTAAAATAGTTGTCATGAGGTAACAAGGACACAAGAGTTATAGCAGGCTATTGTGGTAAAACTGGCAATCATACAGATGCCAAGGGTTCAACACCAGTACCTCAGCCAGCCAAAAAAAGACTCAGAAATCTGGTTCAGTTGAATTTTTAAAAAATGTAAATAAATAGTATTGCCAACAATTTTCTCATATATCTTACTAAACTTCCTCAACCAAGAATCTCCTTTCAATAATGTTGAATAGTGGAATTTATTAAAAATGTACAATTTAATCTCAAAATATTTAAAGGGCAACATTCATCCTAAATATATATCTAGTATATGCAAAGTAAATTCTGGTTTTAATGCTCTATTGCATTTAAGTGTTCTGAACTAAATTTTGGAAGAACAGCATAATGTGCACATTAATCTTTTGTACATGTAATGTATGTTCCTATGAATAAATTTCTCCCCACTCCACAGCTCTGGGGTTGCTGGATAGATTGTGACACAAATCACAATTTGGTATTTCACACATTTTTCAGGTTATGATTGAATTACTATCACTCATGGATTTCAGTAATTACATTGTACCTAAGTTAATTTAAAAAGGCATTCTCAGCTCACTGCAGTAACTTATACAAATGCAAAATGTTATTGAAAGTTAGCACAACCTTTTCTAGGTGGAAGAATATCTAAATGCTTTATATTTTAAATTGAATGAAAGTTGCAACCTTTCAAGTGTAAAGGGTTCAAAGTATCCCACTCAGCCTGGGAATGAGGATTCAGAGAATAGTTGAAGGAAGAAGTTTATTTATCACAAATTCTGTCTCAAGACTGATAATGGACAGAGGAAGCAGAACCACATTAAGACATCCACTTTCAAACCTTAAAAATGGCCTGATGAAGGGCTCAAGCAGTTATGTATTTTTTATCTTTGTTATATAAAGGACAGTGGCCTGCTGAGTTTCTCCAGCATTGTTATAAGAATAGCACTTCATCAGGGAGATTCATGTTTTTGTGAGGTGAAACCACACATTTATAAAGGCAGACTTCAAACTTATTTTTGATAGTTTTTAATTCAACTGTACTTAAAACCTGTGTAAAAAGCAGTGATTTAAATTTGGACCACAGAAGGAAATGAAACAGCAATCTGCACAAGTTGAACAATAGTCCCTTTATTACAAAGAAATTATTACATTTTGGTGTCTGCATACAATCATAAATAAAGTTACCCACTACCATGGATGAACATTTGAAACAATAAAATCAAAAGTAACAGATAAAGTCAAAGGACAGAAATGCAGAAACACAAAACAGTCACCCACATCTTAAAACACAAATTTTAGTCAGCTTGAATCCAAACCATAATTGGTCAACAAATGAAGATTTACAATGTTCACAAGAGATCAACAGCATTGCTTCAGCAGAATACTGATAGGAGAGGCTGCTTTAGAGAAGCTGCTGAAGTATTTACAGGATAGGAATTGTTCTAGAACACAAAGCTGCATTTGTATATGTATGCATGCTTCAGTGTTGTAATATCTCTGGTGTATTTTTTTTTATAAAAGCTTTAGAAGCTTTTGTTCTTTCCCTCTTCAACCCAAGCAAACAGGGTAGCCATCACATCAAGGTACAGGCAGTTAACGACTATCAACTAGCAGAGTGACCACAAAAAAGTCATTCAATTCTCTGGCGGCCAAAGTACTCTGCTGAGGTGTGATAGATGTATCCCCGAATTTTAAACATTCTGCAGCACCAAGTGCTTAATCATTGATCTTCTGTTCCTCTCCATGCTGTTCTTTTTGTCCTCCAAGTTGTAGAATTATTCCTGGCATACAAAGTTCGTGAGCAGCAGTATTCTGGTTGCATACATGAACAGATGCTCGTGGAGGAGGTATACTCCATTAAAGTTAGCCAGCAAAACTTAAGGCACTACAAGCACAGCCAGTTTGTGACCAATTCCCTGAAGTGGAGTGCATTGCTTTGTTTTACCTTTTCATTAAAACCCACACTGGATGCATCCAGTCGCAAAAATGAATAAAACCAACAGGCTTTTCTTGCAAATCTAAAAGTTTGCAAGTCACAAAGAAGTATAATTTTTTCTGTCCTGCTAACCCATTCAATCACATTGACCAGAAAACCATTTTGACTTTGATGGCTTTGGGATTGCAAGAACAGATAGCTAGACTTTTAAATAACAGCGAGTCATTACAACCTTCATCTTTCAATAGTGGGCAGCATGTCCATAGTCTTGGAGGAATTCCTCATTGAATACAACACTATATCCTTTTCCGAATAGCTCCCTGGACACACTCCTGATATGGTGCATGTTTGAATAATCTTTCATAGTTTTTTTTTTAAAAAGAGCCTTGGAGAATGTACAAGAACATCTTCATCCATCTTCAAAGACAAGCCAAACTAGAGACCACAAATGCCCTTAATCCTCTGGCTTCAAAGTAAGACTTCTTTCCCCATCTCAAGTCAAGACACAATGCATTTTCTGCATATCTAGTTATTATTTTAAAGAAACTTTGGACTACCCGTGTTTCATTTCCCTTGCTGTAGTTTACACCAACCTTGATGCAAGTGCAACAAACTACACAAATTGAAAGTAGCTGAGAAATCCACTTTCACAGACACATTCTGAAGATCACAAATGTTCTCTTCAAACACCAGTGGGTTGATAATGAAGATTCTTATAATTCAAATAAAAGCATGGTGTAATTGGAGAATTTGTGAAACTGACAATAGAAGGCATAAGAAATAAATGGTGAGGTGCAAAAGTTATGTCATAGTGACAAATTAATAGGATGCCGTGAAGTGACAGTCAGAACTTCTGGAATCCAAGAAAATAACAAACTGTCAGTGCAATGTGCAGGATTCCTTGCACAGCCAACTTGCAGCGATATACATTCTGGGCTTAGAATACAAGGTTATTCCCCCTCATATTAGCTTGACAATCTGAAAATTCCAGTTGGTATTGTCAAAGACCAAATTTTTTTTTTTAAAGAAAGGAAGACATTTGGGCTGCTTCACATCCTCCCCAGTGGGCCTTAACCTCAGCATGACTACATAAATGTAATATTCTTTTACCAAAGGGAGGTGAAATTGGAACAGACCGATACCACAGAATTAAGTCCAATGAAAGACCATGTGAGAACTCATGTTTGTGGCATTCTCTCTCAGTTCTGGACAGACCTCTCAACAGAGTGGCTTTCACACACAAAAGCATCTCCAGAAAGTTCACACCACTGGATCCCCTTAAATTACCTAAATCAGAACACTGAATGATGTTGCACCATCCTCTTGGTTCTGAGGTCAAAAGAACACATGGTAGCAGTCACGAGGTAATAATGAACTAATTTGGTCGCAGTATTAGCATGTTTAAAATGGGCCTGGCATTTGTCTTCATGCGATATGCAGACGCGGTAATACATTTAGTTTTAAAAATAGAAAGCCCAGTTAATTACAAAATTTAGGTCCAAGTTAGTCTCAGGTTTTCACCCAAAAAATTTTCAGAGGCGGTCCAAGTCATTTTGACAGGTCCAGAGAACATTCACTCTTCAGCTGTCAATCATCTCAGACAACTCAAGCAACAAGTCATCTTCATCCTTTCCGGGATCCAGGTCAATTTCGGCTTCAAGTTTATCATCTGAGAATTCTTTCATCAGTTCTTCAAAGTCATCCTCAGCTATTGCAGATCGAGATGTAGTGGAACTCAGCCTCCGAGCTTTAGCAGACAACCGGAGAGGAGAGAAAGTATCTAATCCAGTCTGCAGCTTGCTTGTTGGTTTGCTGTGCTCAGCAGGATTAAAACTGAAAGGTAATGAATAATGTTAATCTTTGCAAAAACATAAACTATTAATATGGAATTACTATAGGTATTCATTGCCTTATAACCTCATTCAAAAAATGCTCTTTAGCCAGAAGATGCTTGATATCAATGCACAACAGTAACTACAATAAAACACATTAAGCACCTTGCCAATAAACCATTCTGCCTCCAAGTTCCATACATCTTTGCTGGGGTGCAGTCTGTGAAATTAAATGCACTATATTTGACAGGGTCCAACCACAATCCTGTTCTGTGAAGTACAGTAAAATCGATAATAACCAGAATTCAAACAACCGACAGCCTCAAACAAACAGCAAAAAAAAAAAATTGAGGAAAATAGAAAAGTAATAGAAAAAAAATGCAAGTTTAAAATTGTAGAAGTTAACGTCCTCTGAAGCAACACAAATCTTTGGTGAAAATGGAAGCAAATAGCCAGCGGAGGGCCTTGGACTTGCTTTAAACTGTTTTCTTCACTTTGTCATTTCCTGATTAAATAAACCGGAGTTACGTGAGTTACCTCATAGCTTCTTTCATGTAGTTCCTCTATATTCTACTTTCACTGTTTAGCACAGTGATTCACTGTGACGTTTTCCTCGACAGAACCAGTTTTTCCTAATGTCTTTAATTCTAAACCCGTTTGAAAGTTCCCAAATGTCAATTCATGGGCAGTGTTGGCAAGGCCAGCATTTACTGCAAACTGAGCATCTTGCCAATATTTTCTGAGGTGGGCCAAGATTGTGCCTTGTGGATTAAAAAAATTTCCACGATTAAAAAAGATTTTATGCAAGAATATGCAACTGTGATCTCACCTGCCCTTCGATCTCTCTGGTACTTGCAAAGAAGTTTTGTTCTCTTCCTGGACAGGTGATTCCACAGACTGAAGGAAAAATAAACAAAGGGTTATAAAGTTCATATTTAATAATCCTTGAAAAACAATAAACCAGTATCAAGGAAAGTATTAAAGTAGCTGAAATGCTACACACCATCAGTCTGAAAATTTTCCCCCAAGTTACTGCTGAATGTCTGTGACATCTGAAATTCAGAATGTAGTGTAAGAATAAAATGGTGAGATTACTTGGCAATAGACCAAGCAGGGTATTAAATAGTGGTGGAAATCTGTACCCAAGGATACGGTTTCTTACAGAAATTTCTAACAAATTCATAATTTCTCAAGGTGCACATGAAAATGGGAACATATGATGAGTTTACTAGATTGTCAAACTAGTGTGGCAGATTGAGGGAATAATGGCAAATCTAGAATTCTCCAAATACAAGAGAGAGCAGCAAGTAGCCTTGGTCATCCACTACCATGCACTCAGTAAAGGTGACCTCTCAGTGCTGTGTCAGGCTGGGAGTTCCAGGATTCAGATCCAGTGCAGAAGGAATGGTGACATTTCAAAGCTAGGAGGTACAAGACAAGGGGGAAGTCAAGAGAGCCATTGTGCTTGCTGCCTTTTTCCATTCATGGTTGTAGAGATCACGTGTTTGCAAGAGCAGTCAGAATAGCATGGGCAAGTAAATACAGCACATTTTACCAGGATATACACTAAATGCACCACCGGATGCACAAAGGTTAGCAGTGGCCAAGTCTCTGATATGTTCTCCTATTCTCCAAATGGTGACCACCTCTTCCAAAAAAGAATGTCACTGGAAGAGATGGAAGGACCGAACATTCCACTTCATTGCTACATATCCAATCTACTGGCAACCCTTAAATTTAAAATGCACTTTGCATTGGGATATGCTGTTCTCAGACTTGATAGAAGTTGGAAATACACATTTATATTTGATACAGAAAAGACTTTCCATCCAAGTCGGTTACAGCTAGTTTTGAAAGTAGCAAACGGAAATGCATTTAGAACAAGCATCAACAATTGTAGGTCCTTACGGCAATGATCTTCTCCGAGGCGGAGGGCTGCTTAATCAGAGCAGTGGTCACAGCATTGAGGGGCTTAACTGCCATAACAGTGGAAGGATGGTTGTCAGGGGATTTGCGTTTCTGGCTTATCCTCACAGGACAAGAGTTCGTCACTACTGATGGTTTCACATTTAATTTGGGTTTCACTGTAAAAGAGGTAATGATATTTCAATCAGAAGACCCATTAATGCAACCTACTCCGATAGTGAATCCTTTGATCACAGTTCATTATAAACAGATGCGACATAACTTTAGTGAAAATTATTATAAACGCCAGATGCAGAACATAGAAAATAAAAATGCTGGAAATACTCAGCATAAAAAACTTGCGTAATAATGGCATAATGAATTGAGCACATTCATTTAAAATTAATTATTAAAACTTTATTTTCAGAAGCTAATCTATTAATGAATTTTATTGAATGGGACCAACAACCAACACAACAAGAATTTCATCCAACAATGCAGAGTCTAGTTTTGCTGCTCTATTTTCTTTTGTTTTAGGTGGATTTTGCCCATACATAGGCACCTCTGGCTTGCAAATCCATAATTGAAATGGACCAAACAGTCAAAAAATGGAATCAAAACAAAAATAATCTAGAAGTAGGTTAAGGAAAGAGAGGATAGGAGGGAAAAGAGTAGAAATTAAAAATAACACAACTGAGAGCAAAAGGAAGCAGGAGATGAAGCAGAAGGGGGAATGTTCTTAAAAACAGAATGGACTGACTACTGTGTGATTCTTTACATTCTAGATCGGGTGAAGTAGATGCAATTTAAATCAGACGATAAACATGTCGATGCAGCAGTTGTTTCAGCCGTGCCCTGTTTGATTCAACAAACATATACAATAGTTTTAAGACAAAAATCCTGAAAGGCTGACAAATTAAAGAATATTTTGATCAACAGAAAAGGCTAATTATGCTACCAAAAAGACCACTATGCCTGAGAATTGAGAAAATTATGAAATTCAGTAAAGATAAGACTTATCAAGACAAGAGAATGTAGTAGTAATCTTGTGAGAAAATAGACCTTCATGTTTTTGAATTGAATTTAGACATTCAGTATAACAGGCCATTTCAGCCCCCAAGCCCGTGCCTGCCCAATTACACACCCCAGTACATTTTGAACAGTGGGAGGAAACCAAAGCACCCACTGGAAACCCACAAAGACACTGGGAGAACATCAACTCCTTACAGACAGCGTCTGACTCAACATCTGATTGCTGGGGCTGTAACAATGTTACGCTAACTGCCTAGCAAACTGACACCTTGCTTAAAAGATAACAAAAATTCAGTGGGGTCGACAGCCTGTTTCTCCTGTATATCTCTGACTCAATCTACAATGGATAAACTGAGTCAATACTACCACCAGCCACCCATTTATACAAGTCCTAATAAATGGGATTTTATCCTTCCCACATTCTCATCAGCTCCTCCCAAATTCACCTACAAATCTGGGACAATTTGCCACTGTTAATTGACCTACCAACCTGTTCATCTCTGGGATGAGAGTGGAAACTGGAGGAAACGCACATGATGAAAGTTGGCATTTGCAAAACACGTTAATTGATATTTGGATATTAAAGGAGTAAAAGGGATACAGGGGTTAGGTTAGGGAAGAGGTGCAGGGTAACAGTTTAATAATTCTAAAGGGCAGAGGCCACATATACTCTTGTGCCCATTTATGTCCCTACTGGTATCAGCAGACACAAAGGGGCGTTCACTTTGCTCCGTGTCAAGGTTCTCATGTTATTCTTCCTAAATGTCAAGCTTGGAAATACTTTAAAAACATATTTTAAAACAACAGATATAAGATAACTATAACTCAATGATGGACAATTGATAGCTCCTGTCCATGGCTAGGGAGCTTTTAATATTGGCAGGTGCCTTAACTGAACTGCACAGGCTAATCTGCCAACAGTTCAAAATATGGGCTTATTAATACAGTATCCGGCACCTGTGGGGATTGGTAGATGCCAGATAAGTTAATTTGCTAGTTGCTTGAGATTGTGCATTGTAGGGATTGGCAAACTGACCGCAAGAGGGGTCCAATGTTACATTTTCACATTTTTTACGTGGTTTGTTTTACCGATTGCTTGAGGCTGGCTGCCTGTTGCTTGAATCCCAGATATTGGGGAATTTATTGTATGTCCATATTGGTCATATCAATAACATTTTTAAAAGTTGAGCAGATCGGTGAAAAACAAATTCACTTTAAATCTTGCTAGAATTCAAGAAATTCATAATAATTAGTATAGTCTTTTAACTCAAAAATTAGTTTGTGCCACATTGACTAACAACAAAAAGCAGGTGAGAAACTGAGAAGAACAACCAAATGCAAATGCAGTCCTCTGCCAGATACCTTTCAAAGGAAGCGTAGGTTCTACTGCTTCAGATTTGGTGACAATCACGTTTTCTTCAGTTTTGACAGCCGATTGTTCAACTTCAAGAAAGTTGTTTGGTTTCAGATCCATCAAAGCTGCTGGCTGTGAATTCTTCTCTGCGTCCCGTATCTCACTGTTCATTTTGTTTGCATTCACTTCTTTACCCAGAGTCGGGCACTGTTGCTTTTCAGTTTCCTGTTGCTGTCGAAGGCGCTTTTCCTTCAATATTTCTTCAAAGCTTTTAACTTGCACATTCTGCAATCTTGGAGCTTCCTTTCTAGTTTCAAACTATATAATAATAGAATTTCATTTGTGAATGTAGCACAGATAAAGACCATTTTGTTCTAAATTGTTTATTCTGATCCTATTCTGTTCCATCGCTCACTATATTGTAGTAGTTCTAGCAAAATGTTTTAAACTTTAAAGAATTCCTTCTAATTTCTCCCCCCCCCCCGAATAGATTCAATTGATCTCTTAATTGTTATAACTCTGCAGTTCAGATAACATCCTTGTAATTGTTTTTGCAATCTCAAAATGATTTACATAGCTCTCAGAATTGGACTTCATACAAAATACAGCATAATGCACCAAAGCTTCACACTTTAAAACGCTATGCTTTAAAAAATTAGTTTAACCCTTTTTAAAGCTCTATTTTTGTGATTTCTACCCCTTGGATCCTCAACAGTTTGATCACTCTCCAAGGACTCTGCAACCTACAATTCACTCTCAAAAGATTAAACACTTGTTTGCTGTCCCCACATCAGTACTTGCAGACAATTTTTGTTCTCCAGTATGAACTCAGTATACAAGTACACACGAGTATAACATAGAAGTCTGCAGACTTCTGTGATTGAAGTAAAAACACAATGCTGGAGAAACTCTGACCTGCTGAGTTCAAAGCAATCCACACATATTGTTGTTTGTTTTCCAAATAGTTCACTCAAACTGTAAAATAATTCCTAAAAATATAAATTGATTGTCTGGTATTAGTCTGACTACTGAAAAAATGAAATACATTTTTGCTCTTTTGTCAAAGTACACCAACCTTCTGAGATTCTCTCGAAACTCTTTGGGCAGCACTTTCCACTGATTGCACATTTATTGGTTCGTCATCAGTTTTTTCTGACTTGACAACTTCTACAGAAGGAGATATACAATGTTATACACTTGTTTTAATATCAAGTCGACAAATATTCAAGTTTGAACTCAAGAAGAAAGCAACAGAAATAACCCTAATCAAGTAGATTTGCCGATTAACCAGCATTTGTCCTAACCTTGCATGTCTGATCTATTCCCACTTTTCTTCAACAAATTGATAAATGTCCACAAAATCTCTGCTTTCACAGGTTAAAAAATGAATATTAAAACCCAAGTAAAACATGAAGTAAAAACCCAATGCTGAAGAAACTCAGCAGGTCAAACGGGGCGCTTTACAGAGCAAAGATAAAGATACATAACCAACGCTTCGGGCTTGAGCCCTTCATCAAGGTTTGGAAAAATGTCAGCATGCACCCGAAAAAATGGTAGGGGGTGGGAAAGAAGGGATAGGTAGAGGAGCACAGTCCCAAAGGCTGGAGGCAATAAGGTGGATAAGGAGACAAAGGGAAGGGATTGAGAATGGAGAGTAGGTAAGCGGAAACTGGAGGTCAATGTTAATGCCATCCGGATGGAGAGTGCCCAAACTGAAAATCAAGTGTTGTTCCTCCCAATTAGTGCAATAGTCCATAAGGTCATTGACAGACATGTGAGCAGGGGACTCAGATTTGGGACGGTTGGCCATTGGGAGATCCCTGTCACTGATACAGACAGAGAGAGCAAAGGTACTCAGCCAAGTGATCTCCCAGTGTCTCTAATATAGAGAACCCAAGTTTAGCAACATCACCTATAGGTTTGGTAATTCTCAGCAGTCTCTTCCTGGTAGAAGGGGCTTCGCTCTTTGGCTTCTCAGTTGGATGCTGTGTTACAGGACCTTCCTGGTTTTCTTGTTTCCTGAGTGCCTTTTCTCGTCGAATCTCTTCCAAAGTTTTAATCCTTACTTGTTCCAGTGACTTTGGCTTAGTTAGACTTTCATCAGTAGATGCCTTCTGATATTTCACTGTCAAATAACAGATTAGAAGGTCTTACAGAGATCATGGTTTAATTAATTATGGTGAAATGAAAAATATTTCAGGTGAAGCAAAATTTTTATTCTCCCCAACCCCCGCAGGTATTAAAGATACCTCAAAAATAAGAATTGACAATTAACGCATTTGACAAATTAACTGCAAACAAAACCAGATGGAGTTTCATTGTGGCAAAGAAAACTCCACAAAATATATACAGCACTGTATTTCACTACAAGTCATCCCTTCCAATGTACTGACAGTAATGAATATCTGCAGGGTAACACAAGTGAGGAGAGGTAAGGGGGATAAACATGATCAGATGTTAGTTACTGGAGAAACTTTTGCAGTCTGAGAAATGGAAACACGAGGGGAAAATTTCTGAAACACAAAAGGGATGGTGGCTAGATGCACTCTGCACCCATACACAACAGGGGAGAATTTCGGAGGACAAAAAGACCAATTCACAGGAGAAAAACTAGCTTGTACTATATCAACCAATCTTATGGAAATCTATGCTTGTGGTCATAGAAAATGAGTGCACTATGAACTTAACATGGATATAGAAAAGCATATTTTAATAAAAACTGAGACCATTTATTAATAAGGCAACAGTGGAAAAAAAAAAGAACATACCTTTGCCTTTTGCAACTGCTGGCCTCTTGTCTTTTCCTGGGTCACCTTCGAGTTGTTTTAGGACTAGATTATCCTTTCCACACTCTTCCTGGTGATCTCCCTGCTTCTTCAGAGATTCTGACGTCTTCACCCGAACAGTCCGAATGATTTTAGATGTCTCCTCTAGCAAAGTGTTGGTCTGGGCAGATGTATTTTGGCTAACACCACCAACACTGGAGTCTCCATTGCTATCACCAAGGTCCCTCTTGGCAGCCTTTTCTCTCCGAATCTCTTCCAAAGTTTTCACTCTTATTTCTCCAAGATCCTCTGTTTTATTTATAAGCTTTTCTGAAAAATGTAAAGTATTGGGTATGGTATCCACTGGCAGCCAATCTGAAACTAGATTCTCACAACTAATCAAATGCTGAAATTTCTACTCTCATCTTGTAGAGTACCAATTCCATAATGAAATGCCAATTTTTGAGAAGCTCTGAAGAACTAATCTCTCGGTAAAATATTATAAAGAGGTACAAAAAAACCTTCTGACAAATAGCAACAAAATGCTCTTTGTGCTACTTTCACCAAAGATTGCTTTCCAAAACTATAATAGAAAGATTTGGAAAGTAAAGTTTGAGTGTGTGCTGGAATGTAGCAAAAAACTGTGCTTTTTTTTTCTATATTATATATAAACTCAATTCCTATTCTGGGGAAGTCATCTGAAAGATCCTAAGATTAAATCAAGCTGAACATTCTGGTACAAACCAGATGTTCCTGAGGTGTGCATTTGACTAATGCAGCTGGAAGAGAAATTGTAGATCCTCTCCTTTGGAATTGGCTTTGGAGCAGGCAGGGTTAGATTACAGAGTTCCTGGAAATAGAATTTGGATTCCCCAAATGATAGTTAGGCTATGGCAATCACACCCAAAGGTGATTTGTGCAAATCCAACAGGTTTAATAAAGTGAGTGCTGAAAGAAACAAAGATCAGAGCGTTATCTGGATGATAATCAGACAAAGTAGTTAAGTTTATTGGATTAGTATTAGAGGCCCAGTTCATATTTGGACAGGAGTTCAATAAGCAGCCTAGAATATGAAAGATAGTATTAATAATTATGACCACAAAATATTAGCCTGCAGAAAAAATCAATCCAGTGCACTGATGCTCCTTGAGAAAGTCGAGTGTCATTATCCAGCATGAACAACATAGTTTACTACCTTCCAAAATATCCTTGCAATATTATTCAGTTCAAGGGCAATCAAGGATGGCTAAAAAGGCTATACATCTAACAAATGCTTAAATAAAAACAAGAATTGTCTGGATAGTTAAACTCAATTCACAGGAATTTGATGGCTGCTTCAGGCAGAGGTCTAAACCAGTTGACTACCTACCATGTTCTGTAGAGGAAATTTCTGCAGGCAGACCAAGCCTCTCCCTTATAGACCTGGGAGGTTGAACTAAAAAAAAAGAGTATATACTTTTATGAGTGAGTCATACAAAATAAAAACAAAAAAAGTGTTGATTCCTATACTTTTATTTCTCTCTACACTGCCCCCACCCCCTCCAAATAAATACTCTATAGACACAGACAGAATTTTATTCAGTAACTCACATTCTGTAGTGGATTGGGTGCTGCGTAATGCACCAGGCAGGATTAAAAAGCTTAGAGAAGGAACTATTCGGGGGCAGTGGTCACAATATGATTGAGTTCAATTTGAGATTTAACAAAGAAACTAAAATCAGATGTGTTGGGTGTTATGATGCAACGAGTAACATATGAAATTTGTCCATGCTTGTTAAACCATACAAAGAATACATCTACTCCAAAATGTATCCAAGTCTGTTGTTTGTAGTGTAAAATTTCACTTGTGTGTAATAAGATACTTTTTAAAAACAAAGATTTGAATATTTCTGGGGAGGTATTTCAGAGTTGATGGATCACTCATTTTAAATAAAATGTGAAATTATTTTTATTATGACCATTTTGTGATTCTTTTTGGATTATTCAGGCAAAAAAAACCTTTTCACATACTGTTAGCTACAATCCGACACAACAACCTAAAACATACATTCCAAAATCTTGAAAACAATTTTATTGATTTGCCTTCCTTAGTTGAACAGTTCTGCCATTCCAAATCTTTAACTTTCCATTGTTTAAAAGAATGGTCCTGATTTTGTCCATCCTGTTGACCATTTCCAGCACTCAGTTTTTTTTTATTTTGGAGCTCTATTTTGCCAACTTTAGCTTGTTTCATTGCTCACTATCTGCAGTAATTTTTCCAAAAGTGGCTTATTTACTGCAAAAGTAGATACTCTACCCAATTCAGACAAGATTTGAGGACACATTCTCTAGAACTGCGATTATTTGTATAGAGGCTATTAAATCAAATGAAAATGCAAGTTGACTTGATTGACCACCACAAATGGATAAAAGCGCACGCTCAAGTCCTAACTGCATGTTCTGTTAGCAGTGGTATCACCTCAATTTGTGGGTTACTCACACTAATGGTCATGTGAATGATTCAACATGACTACAAAAATAAGTCAAGCAAATAGATTAAATTCCAATTTGTCAAGTATTTTGTTTACCTTTCTGTGTCAATTCTTCAGAGCCATCTTCTGCTAATATCTTTCTTTTGCCAAGTCTCTCAGACAGGTTGCGCTTGAAAGTTGGTTCAAACTCAGCTTAAAAACAGAAGCAATCAGTGATTTTCGCAGATGATCAACTAAAAATACAAAAAAGATACTGGCAAGGGAATAAAGAATCCTGACAACAGGCTTAGGCCCAAAATGTTGGTTGCCCTTTGCTTCCTATACTGCGTGACCTGCTGAGTTTCTCCAGTACATCTGTGTATTGCAATAAAGACACCCTGTTTGCTTCACCAGGAGTAGCAGCATGGGAACATAACTAGGATGCATTCATGTTTTAAATGTGAGAATGACAAGGGAGCATAGAAAAAAAGTTTCTTAATCTGGGTAAATCAGGTGCAAAAAATGTATTGGTGAAAATTGATCTAAAACAGTATCTGGCAGTCATCAAAGAGCACCTAACAAAATCCCTTGGAAATAAGTCCACAATGAGGATCCAATCACTTGACTGTGTTTCTAGGTTCCCTAAATTGTTCCAGCAACTTTTAAAATGATCAATATTGAAGATTTCTGGGATGTCCCAAGATTGTGAAGACAATATAAAAATGATTCCCTTTCCTTCCTTTGAAAGGACTGGATAGTTGGAAATGTTCAAGCTTACAACTTTTGCCTTTTAATGGAATTGCAGAATGATAGATACCTTTTAGCGGAATCTCCTCAGACATATTCTTTGTGATTATTTTCTTTTGACCAAGTCTTTCCGCAAGACTGCGTTTAAAAGGTGGATCGCCTTCAATTACAGGTACTAGAGAGAAAAAAAAAATGAAAAATTTAACTTTTGATCAACTAATCAAAGCTAGCTGATTTTAAGTGGTCCAGAAAACAGCTTGTAGGTCCCGTTATACTAGATATTCAGTCTTTCTTCCCAATAACAATTACCTCAAATACATGTATTCACATAGTATATTGTTTTTCGCTCAGAAATAGATTGGAAATAGGTTTGCAGAAATTGGGATGAAATTAATATTGGGCTTTCACCCAGTATTGGCATAAAATATATATTCTACTCTGAGCCAAACTATTTTTCTGCCTAGTCACACTGACCTGCAGCCAGTCCCAAGCCCTCCCACCCATGTATCTGTCCAAATACTTCCCAAATGTTAAAACTGAGTCCGCATTCACCACTTCAGCTGGCAGCTGGTTCCACACTCCCACCATTCTGTGCTCCCCCTTATGTTCCCCCTAAACTTTTCCCCTTTCACTCTTAACTCCTGTTGTCTAGTTTGCATCTCACCTACCCTCAGTGGAAAAAGCCTTCCTGCATTTACTCTTTCTGCATCCTTCGTAATTTTAAATACCTCCATCAAATCCCCCCCCCCCCCCCCCACCCCCCCTATTCATTCTTCTATGCTCCAGGGAATAAAGTTCTAATCGGTTTAACCTTTCCCTATACTCAGTTCCTGAAGTCTGGACAACATCCTAGTAAATCCTTTCTGAATACTTTCCATCTTATTGACATCTTTCCTGTAGTTAGGTGACCAAAACGGCACAGACTACTCCAAATTTGGCCTCAGCAATGGTTTATATACAGCATTACCATAACATCCCAACTCCTATACTTAATACTTTGATTTATGAAGGCCAATATTGCCAAAAGCTCTCTTTACCACCGTATCTACCTGTGACACACTTTAAGGGATTTATATCGATTCTGAGATCCCTCTTCTACCACACTCCTCAGTGCCATATCACTTACTGTGTATGTCCTTTATTGGTTTGTTCTTCCAAAATGCAACACCTCAAACTTAGCTACATTAAGTTCCATCTGGCATTTTTCAGCTGGTACAGATTCATCTGCAAGCTTTGAAAGCCTTTCTCACTACCCACAATACCTCCAATCTGTGTGTCATCACCAAATGCTTATCCAATTTACCTCATTATCATTCAGAACATTCATATACTGTACATAACAAACAACAATAATCCAGGCACTGATCCCCAAGGCACACCAGGCCTCCAGTCTGAGAAGCAATTATCCACCACCACTCTCTGGCTTCTCCCATATACCAAATGTCGAATCCAGTTTACCTCCTCACCATGAATACAAAACCTCTGAACCTTCCTGACTAACCTTCCATGTGGGGCCTTTCCTTCATCAAAATGCCATCCTTGGTATATTTTACTTGCTAATTCACTGTGACAACTAGTGACACTGGCAGTTTCAAAAGTATATTCAACCTTTCCAACTCAGCAATAAATTGCTCATTTTTTTCTTGCCAGTCCCCTTGCTTGCATAAAACTGACAAAAAAATCTGTTCTTTTGAAAGAGTGCAGAGTAGAACACTTTGAACACAAAAACTTTGAAAAGATACCACACTGAGGGCAAGCCATTTAGCTCAACTTTTCCATTTTAAGTATTTATCCAATACTATGGAATCTACTCCCAAAGCATTTCTAGGCAGAGCAAGCTGGCATAATGATAAATCACAGTATTAATAGCTCAGAGTCCACACTGAACAATTTGTCTACCTGTATGCACCCATTCCTCTTTCTATCCATATACTTGTCCAAATGTTCTTATCATTCCCTCCTCCACAGCTTCCGATGGCAATTTGTTCCATATACTCATCATCAACATTTGTGAGAAATGTTGCCCCTCAGTTCCCCTCCCACCTCAAATGGCCAGAAGATCAGCCAGTCAGTGGAGAGAAAAAAAAGTTCACTAATAAGGACCAACTTTGATAGTGCCATGGGACATGCTAACAAGGGCCTAATATGCGGTCATTGAGCAAATGGAACAATATTACCCTGACACTACCTCAATAATTTCCCTGGACAATGATCCCATCACTTTGCTCTTGCCCCCATCAAATTTACTTTGTACGCCCCCATCAAATTTACTTTGTACTGAAATTAAAAAATTACTGCAAGTCTGTCCACATTTGTAGGAAGAGAAACATTTCAGGTTGAAGACTTTTCATTATTTCTTACTACAAAACATGGGTAACTAGACTGAGTTGAGTCTCTATAATGGGTCCAGACCCAAAACAGTCCATTTCTCTCCACGGACATTGCCTGACCAGCCAACTTATAGTTATAGAGTCATGTTTTATAACCAAAAAAAGTAAGACATTGGACAGTAATAAGCTTTTAAAATTGTAGATAAAGTTCAAGAATGAAGCATGACCAAGAAAAGTTACTGTTCAAAGTTAGGATATTGTTGAAGAGCTCTAGTTGAAAAGATAATAGCGGATGATACAAATTAATACATTCAATGAATGTGCTATGGGATAAAACTTGTTTCACTGTTATTAATTTCAAACATTTTGAACACAAGTGAAAATACATACTTTTCTTTGGAGGCAAGGTCACTGTACGAAAGACTGTTCTCATATTTTCCTTTTCAATAACTAGGTTTTCATGATTCTGTTCCACTCTTTGGGTTTGTGGCACTTGGTTGACAAGTGGATTATCTATAATTAGAATTAACAATGGACAAGGATAATATGAATATGAATTATAATAAATAGGACATCTACGTTGCACTTCCCCACATGCATTCTTGCAGTGAAGTGGACTCCTTTTAACCAGCCAGTGAGGTCTCTCACCCACCCCTTTTGCCCACCCGAGTCATGCTGCCGAAAATATTTTAAAAAAACAGCCAGTGAGACAGCAAGGATTATTTACCCATCTTCTTCAATTTATCTTTCATGGATTTTTTCCGTTTGATCTGTTCCAGGGTTTTTATTCCAAAATCCAAACTGTCATCTGATGGAAAATAGGATATTTGTTAGTGAAACAAACTATCCAGTATCTCAGAACCAAAACCATCTCCATCACACGACACTGAACAGAGCTGCGTCAACCAGAGGCAATGAGTTGCAGAGCAGAAAAACCCCAAGCAACTTTGTTTCATCTTCCAAAAACATTTTCCTCATTCTAGAGGTTCAAGAGAAAATCTCCTACTGGCTGCACAATATACAATTACATTTGAATGTCAAGAACCCATAGCATAGTAGTAGAGGATCAATCCTGGGATAACATTCCAAGGCTATTAAGAAACCCTTCCTTGTAAAGAAAACAGTGCCATCAGAAGCCTATAGATGATTCAAAACAAATATTAGGCAAGTGTAAATTAGGGTGAAGTGAAGCAAAGTTAGTCAGCAAATTACCGTCACTTGCCTCCTTAGCTCTGTGCCACACACATGGTAATCAGAGGCCTGATCCATTTTTCAAATTCAATGGTAAGAGAGTGAAGAGATACTATCCACTGTCTGAAGGACACACATAAAGTAATACTAAGTGTATAGGTATTTATGGTTCATCGCAGATTACCTTTCTGAACAGGTAAAGTCTGCCTTTTTGCTGAAAAGATGCGGTCGCCATTCTGCTCCTCCATGGTCGGAGCCAGAGTATTTTTACTTTCATCTCCTTCCTCAGAAAACTGATCTGAAATGAGAGCAGAAACACGTGACCAATTTTGACATATAAATGAAAGTGACTCGTGGTGATCGAGGAAGGTAATAAATGGCTACTCCTGTCAACTTTTAAAAAAATTAGACAACCCACGTACCAATTTCAAAACGCATAATGGCTTTTTAAAAACAATTGTGATTCACCTACATCTTCTCCACTTAAAGCGAAGTTTTAACGATCACCTATGCTTGTTATTTATAGTCTTGGAGCCCTATCATGCATCTTTTCAATCTCATTTAATGTTCACAGACAAAAGAACAGTGAGGTGAGATATACCTATATACATGGAACATGGTTTCATCTAAACCTACCCTGACATCACCTCCCTTCCCCAACACTTCCTCAATTATATTGATGACTTCCTGGAATGCAGTATAAAAAGATTGGAACGGGACTCATTCCTTTTCTAGCATTTTACCTCCTCAACCCCTAGTAATTTTCACAGATCACCTGTGGTTAAACGGAACTGCAGGCAATCCGTGAACAACGGGCTAATGAATGGGACAGCCAGCCTACGAAAATACTGTGGTTCGGTATTCTGTCTAAACCCACGGTGTAATACAGATAGTTGGAGTTTGGGTCATTCTGGTGCGAATGGCCACTCGGGGAAGGTAGGGAGACACTTCAGAATGGAAAAATAACGCAAGTTCTACGTGGGAAAAAAAACATGACTATATTCTAACTGGCCACTTAAAAATGGGCGATGGGCTGCAGTTGGCTGGCAGGCCAGTTTGGCCACCCCTGGTTTAATGGTATGAACAATTAATTTTCCAATTTCAGATCTCTCTCTTCTTCCAAACTTTTAAGATCAGTCAATTTCTAATAGGTCCTTCCAAATAAAATGGAGTTGCAGGAAAGAAAACCAGAATGGGGAAAAACACGTGAACTAGAAGCCCCACGTTCAAAAGGGGAAGAGAAATAGAAAAAACAACAAGAGTAGGTAAGGGAAGAAAAATCACCATCATCATCTTCATCGTCATCAGCTGCGTTGATCACAACAGGAGGGTGAGTGGGGCTTGGTACATTCTCCGATGCCTCCAGCTTCATTACACCCCGAACTTGTGGCGATGGATTAGCTGGGATGGGAACCTTGGCCTGTTGCAACTGGGTGCTAGGCAACTGAGGTGTCATCGGCACTTCAGCCACTTCGGGCATTTCCTGCTTAGCTAAAACACCTGGTGAAAGTGAAAATTACTTAAAATTAAACTTCTGAGCAAGTACTAAGTGGCTGCAAGAGACTGAACCATACAAAGCACTGCATCCATAACTGATTAGACTTGGCCACAGAACCTCTAGGTTGGCCTGTATTACATTCTCAACAAACATCACATATATTAATAGCATGGTTAGCAGTTACTGAGCATTGTTGGTCTCACAATGGTACTGAGCTCTGCACTTGAATGGGTGCCATCATTTTTTTTAGTATTTTATTTAATACAAAACCATTAGCAAGCATATCACAATATTTCAAATTTAATCCAAATACGTAGTATTTTATAAAAAAGAAAAAAGTTTAAAAAAAATGAAAAACCTCCTATAAATCCCCCCACCCCCTCCCCCCCAACAAACTTAAAGAAAGAAGGACAAGAAAACCACAACATAAGTACTGTGGTGCCTTTTAAGGCAGAGTTGTGAAGGAAAATACTGACTCACGTTGCAATCAGTAAAGAACTGTTTGAATCTCTCTTTAGATCACTTCTTAAGTCACTTCTGATTCAGCTGTTCTGAAACCGGAAGTGACATCGACACATTTCTCAGCCCGCGGGTATTGTCCCAGAGGTGGAGGGGGTCCAGCATCATCTCAGCATGGGCCCCCAGGACTCATGGTCAGCTGGCATTACAGGGAAGATTTGAACATGAAGCTCCACCCCCCCCCCCCCCCCACCACCCAGCTGCCGCTACAGTAAATCGTCGCCCAGTAAGATAGTCTGAGTCCTTGGCTTTTTTTGGGGGGAGACCACGGCGATGCAACAGTGGAAACAACATTGGCTCGACGATGCCCACAAGGGCAGGTTTGAGCTGGTCCCTTGTATACAATTCACATTTGCCCCCATTGTCCAACAGAAGAGTGAATCCGTTGTGTTTTTAGCACTTTTGTACAGACAGACTTAGGGATGCTGTAGCTGTGTCCCATGTCATGCGTCGAGTCGAGATCCACCGGAACGTGCGTAGGTGGTGAGCCATGTCTTGGGGATTGGGCCAATCCCCCCAGATATTGGTGTTTATGTGTGGGTGTCCAAGCATGGTTGCTTTGGCTAGTGCCTCTTTAGCTTCCTGGAATACTGTGCTTGCCTCAGGTGTCCATCTTAATAGTTTTTGCTTGCCAGGTAGAAAAGTGGGTGTAGTATCTTGGCAGCCATGGGGAGAAAACGGTAGTAAAAACCCACTATGCCTAAAAACTCTTGTAAACCCTCGACAGTGGAGTTCCAGACGGCTGCCAACAGGACTGCTCTGGTGGATATGACTGTGCCCTAAAAAGTCAAGGGCCTTGTCCTGGGTAAACTTGTACCTCTCACTTTGTTCGTTTTAGATTGGTCACAGTGTTTGAGCTACCGAAAGAAAATAGACACACACACCGAGAGCAGTTCAGTTTATACGAATGTTTATTACAAATTCAAAAGCTGATATCAAACTACAATATGCAAGCCCTTCCCAATTATACTTATCAACATCTGGACTGGTCCCAACTGCCGAAACGAGGCAACGACCGCACACTTGTAGTAGGTTGTCGGGGTGCCGGTAGCAGCTTCTCCACCTCCCCCGACCGGGATGTTGGCTGGACTCTAGAAGTTCTTCTTGTTGAGAGATGTTGCCACCTCTCGGAGAGTCTCCAACTTCAGCAGCGGGACCATGGCTTATATTACCCAAAAACTGTTTACTCATAGCTTATCAGTTTGAAAAAATGGATTATTCTGCATCAAGGCTAGGCCTCTGACAGTCTGTAACCAAAATATTATGTCAAGGCTAGGCCTCTGACAGTCTGTGACCAAAACAGGCAGGAAGATTAAATGTTCTTGGTACACAGATGTCCTTTCGTCAGTAACTGCATCTCTGGCCCCTCGGTGGAATTGAGCTTATGTCTGCTGATTCTAAAAACAAGCAGGGTTCTCAGCCTTGTAGAAGCAAAGGCTGCAAAAGTAAAAAACATGGTTTAAAGTTGAAGCAAAAAGCATGGTTTAAATCCTCCAATACAGGCCTCCTTACCAAAGTCACACTTGCCTGGGTTGATGGCAAGACCGAAATCACAGAACTTCTGGAATAGGAGACTGAGGTGCTGGACGTGCTTGTCCTCCATAGTGCTGGCTACCAGAATATCACCCAGGTAGATGAAAACGAAGGGGAGATCTTTGGAAACTGCGTCCATTAGACATTACGGTGCATTTTTCAAACCAAACTGCATTGTCAGAAATTCAAAAAGCTTGAATGGGGCTATAATGACTGTCTCGGGCACATCATCTGGGTGTACCTTTCACACAGTTCATTCTGGAAAAGAACAGTTTCCTGTAGAGATTCGCGGTATTGGGTAGTGATCTGACACCGTTGCACTGTTTAGACTTTGGTAGTCCCCGGATGGTCGCTAGTCCCCACTTGCTTTAGGGACCATATGTAGAGGAGATGACCTGGGGCTATCGGAATGCCTGACCATGCCCAGCTCTTCCATTGTTTTAAATTCCTCTTTGGCTTGTTGTAAACGGTCGGGGTGCAACTCCTCGCTTTGACGTGAATGGGCAGTCCTTCGGTCGACACAATGTTGGACGTTGTGCGGTGGGGTGTTCAAATGAAATTCCGGTGTAAGGATTTTGGGGAACTTTGCAAATTTGTCCATAGACAGGGTCTGAACACACAGGGCTGGCCATGTGAGAGTGGGCATGTCTGGAAAGTGGAGGCATGGACTAACCGTCGCCCCCCTCACATCGACCAGTAGGTTATTAGCTCTCAGGAAATCCGCTCCCAGGATCAGTCGGCGTATGGCCATGATAGTGAAATTCCACCTGTAGGCAGAGTCTCCTAGTAGCTACTGCTGTAGCTAAGTACAGATGTCCTGTTTGCTGTGAGTAGGTTGGACTGCTTAGTCTGGGCTTCCCGTTCAAAGGCATTCAGATGCTGTATTCTGCTCTCATGTCGACTAAAAACCTTCGTCCGGAGATTCAGTCGAGAGCACAGAAGAGGTCTATGTGTTCGCCAAATGCCGCGGCCATTGCTGGCGGCTGCCAGTGCCGTTCCCCTGGGTGTCGACTGATGATGGGTGTTCCGACCCCAGCTCCTGTGGTAGAAAAACATTCCATCCTGCTTCTTGCCTTTGGACCCTCCATCCTGTCTTGGGGTTGTGGCAGGAGATGGCGCTGGCTTCAATTGAAGATAGGCCATCATCGCTCAAGTTAATTGTGAGGGCTTCAGAACTTGAGGCCCAGGCTCCAACTGTAAGGTAGGGCTGCTCTTTGTTGATTTTTTTTTTTTAAGAAGTATCTTTACTTTATGATTTTCTCCTCTCTTACTGTTTTCTTTCCTCTAGTTGCCACATCTAACAGCTCCTAGGTATTTTCCAGAGGATTTTAATATGTTTTAAATTGTAATATATTTTAATTCAGGCTTTATATATTCATCCCCTGGGAGATTGCAAGTCCACCTCCTTCCCCTATGCTATTACAGTCCGCCCGCCCCGCCTGCCCGTCCCCCCCCCCCCCACACGCCCCCACGAACTGGTGCAATCATGAAATGAAAGTAGTTTGAAAAATGCTAGAGGAACAAGTCAGTCTTGCCCACTCCTGAGAAAATTCTACAATTTTTCCCACTCTCAGCATGAAGGAGTGCAATTGCATGGTTTTGTCTCTCATCTCTTCAAACGAAACAAGAACTGAAGCTGTATCATGGCAATAGAGCATCACATTCCAAGCTGAAATACAGTTTATAGCACAAAATGTTCCACATGACTTGATGTCAACTCTGACATCTGAACTCATCCACACGTGAAACAGATTAATCTTATATTCTTTAATTGAAGACCTTCCTGACATCCATTTCAAACACTTATTTTTAAATCACGAGAAGAGGTACTTAAAAACAAATAACAGGAACAGAAAGGATTTTGATGTAGGTGCAGGAAATGCTCAGATGCATTTAGAGTTCATACCTTTAGTGGCAGGGATGAAGATACCTTCAACAAAGCGAGGTTTGCTGTGGTGGAAAGCACAGTTCAGCTTTGTACAGCCAATGGGTTGCTTCTCCCAGTAGCAGGGGATTTCGCTCCGCCTCTTCTACAAGAGGGAGAAAAAGAAACCACATTACACAATTCAATTTCACATATCCATTGAGATCACCAACCACGAGCTTAATGTACTAGTCAGCATAAAGAATGGACAATGTAGTTTAACAAAATTGCTTAAATGTAAATCTGAACTGTTAACACAGAAATTTAAAATTTGAACAGCTACGGAGAAAAACCAGGGCAGTAACTGGCCTGTGATGGAAAGAGGAGCCACGTATACTGTTTTTTTTACTCCCCAAGAATGCTATACAGTTGTATTACCCAGAGTTCAATGTTAAGACCACACTCAAATCATTGAGATGCACATCAAAGATTTTTTAAATTTAGAGGCCCTTCCAGCCCATGAGCCCTTGCCACCAAAATACACCCACACATCCAATTAACCAACTAATCCCATGTCTTTGGAATGTGGGAAGAAACCAGAACACCAGGAGGAAGCCCATGCAAACATAGAGGAAACATTTAAACTCCTTAGTGGATTTGAACCATTTCACTGGTGCTGTAATAATATTGTGCTAACCACTAACCCTGCCCCTGTCTGATCTCGGAAGTTGAGCAGACTCGGGCCTGGTCGGTTCTTGAAGGGGAGACTGCCTAGGAGCACCAGGTGCTGTAGATTTCTGTGAAGGATGCTGGGAAAAGTGGCGACTCTCTGTCTGCCTTACAGTAGACAAAAGTTAAAGAATTTCATGTACGTTACATTCCAAATGTAGTATCACATGGCAATAATGGAATCTTTACCCTAAAATACATGTATGCAGAATAAGATTTCAAATTCTGCATATGAGAAACTTGGGAGGTATGCCTAAAATGAGAGGACAGAGATAATCTGGCAGAAGGACCAGATAAATTGTGGAACAGAAACTATATCAAGAGGAATCAGTGCATCTCAGTCCACATTTAAAGAAGCTTAAGCAATTCTGGCTTAAGAGTCAGTATATAAAGGCAAAGAGGTACTGCTGTACTTTTATAAAGTGCACTGTTTGGGCCACAATTGGAGTCACCATACCTCAAGAAAGAAACAATTTACTAGAAAGAGATGAGCTATTTCAACAGATTAGAAGATATAGGCTAGTTCTCGAAGGAAGTCTAAAAGAGTACTTGCTGGAAAGGCACAAGATCATGATGGATTGACGTGGGAAGATGGAGAATGGTTCCATTACCAGGGTATTTACAACAATGGGTAAAAGCTACAAAGGAAGATGCAACCAAAAACATTTTTTGCAGAGGAGCCACTCTCGGTTTTTAATCTGGTAGAAACAGAGTCAATCTGTTTTTAACAAAATAGAATGGCAAAATTATTTGCAAAGCTGTGGAGGAAGAGTGGGCTACTCTACACAGAGAGGGCATAGATTCATTTTTCGAATAGTTCCTTCTTTGCCTCAACAACTGTAACTGTAGAATTCTGTTCCAAGAAAATCTTTCAAATCAACTTACATCAATCTCCATGTGGCGAAACTTGCAAACTTGGCGAAAGCATCGCCCTTCCTGCCATAAAGTACAGATGGTCTCGCTGCCAAGAGCTGCTTCACAGTGACGGAATAGACAACTGTCACCCTTTAAAGGCAAGAGTACATTCAATCAAAATAGCACAGCAATTCCTGAACTTAGCATTGCAATAATATTTAAGAACTAAAGTGAATTCCCAGTGTAAAACAAGCACTGATAAACTCCAAAAGTGGCAGAGTTAACACAACGCTGTTACAGAGCCAGTGATCAGGATGGTGGTTTGAATCCCTCTCTTTATAAGAAGTTTGTACATTCTCCCCGTCTACCTGGGTTTCCTCTGGCTTTTTACATTCAAATCGTACTGGGAGTTGTAGGTTAACTGGGCGAATGGGCCGAAATGTTCTGTTACTGTGCTGTATGTCTAAATTTAAAATTTAAGATCCTGCTTGTGGTCTGCACACTTTCTTTTTGACAAATGATACACAGGATGCACATTACGTACAAAATGACGACCATGTGAACTAGGTTAATTACATTCCCCCCCTCCCAAAATTGTCCAAAAATCTGAAGCTATTGGTGTCCAGAATTCAGTGGTAAATGCACCAGCAAGAAGTGTGTGACATTAACTTAAAAGCATTGCCTTCAATTTATTCGAGTCTACCACATTGATGGGCCACTGGTTATAAAACTTGGATTAATCGCTTACAAAATTATATATTTTGTTTGTTCTTGGCTTTTTCTTTTAAAACTCTGACAGTTTCTTCAAAAAGGCAACACACAAACCTTGGCACAAGTAGAATAAAAATAGAAGTAGCAATCTTCGCCTTGTTGCATCATTGCTGCTCTTATCTAATCCTCTCAAACAAAGGCTCTTGTTCCCAATTTCTCCACACTCTCGTCCGTTGATCGCACTCCCAAGATAACCTGTCTAGGAAAGGCGATGCAATGTTATCTTCTGGAACCTCCTTCAACCTTTACCCAAATCAAAAGAAAAACAGGAAAGCAAATGAGTGATTTTTACAAGATAGAGCACAACGTTGTAACACAGCTCTTAAATGTTGTTCCGATTGCACTCGCAGATAAATCAAAAATGCTGGTCAACCACAAACAACCCCCTTTGGTTTCTTTCTTCCCCCATCTTAGTGCATTTTCTAGAGCTGAAAAGTAGTTTAGTGCTTTAAATAAAAGAGTTTACAGAAAACAATCAAATCTTAAGCATCAAACTTGGAAGAGGCCTGGAAATCCTAACTGCACACATTAGATCCAGCCTCAACGCAGTATTCACGGCAACTTTCAATAAAGACTTTAAAACCTCAATGTGACTTGATTGACAAGAAACTAATAATTAAGGTGGCAAACCAGATGGAAAATGTATTAAATACATCCCACTGCAGGAGCCATGGTATTACCCAAGCCACATTTCAAATGTTAAGATAAACAAACATGGGTAGCAATTCAAAGTATCCATTGAGAATGGGCCTTGTTTGCCACCTCTAATTAAGTACTATTCAACCAGGGAAGAGTTACGTGAAAATGTTCAGGTGAGTGTCTTTCATTCCAAATGCACCAAAAACTGATTTAAACAAAAATTCCACAAGAGAAGGAAGATATCTGAAAGGACCAGTAGATGTACCTTGTGAATGGTCAGCTGTACAGGTGTTTATCATCAGTCATCCAGTCAACGTGTTCCTGCAGGCCAACCAAGACTGAATCCGTCAGTTATAAATGGCCACGTCTCATCTCCATCTTCACACACTGGCTAGAAATATTTGCGATCTGCATACACAAAGAGCCTTAGAAATACTCTACTTGAACGTGCTAGAATGAGTCCATCTTCTGCTCTGTTGAACTGCAGGAAGCCAGGGATTAAAAAATCAACTCCTCCGTAAAAGTTCAAAAGTGTAGCAGATGCACTGGAAAAGAACTCATTCTTTAAAAATCTTCTGTGATTCCGCAGGCTTGGTTGGCCTAGGATTACTGATTTTTTTGGTGAAGCAATTATGGCTAATACATTTACTACCAAACACACACGGGTCCAACTCTGCTCGTCCAGGTCATCTGCACCTATTGAAGAAACACACAAAAGCAACCTCCCCAAATTTGTAAAGCAGTTTCTTCTGCCTTACTTTTCACAAGGTAGCAACCCCCAATTCATAAAACAACTTGACATTTCACTGGAGTATCTCCATTTGCTTTGGTCACTTCCAAACTAACTTTGGATATTCTACGTAGAGCTAGATACCAGCTATACCCAGAATATTTCTCCAAGTGTCAGTAGTGCGAGGACCCATCAAGACAGAAAATCAAAAGCAAGATTCTGTCCCCAAAAATGTTCAGCTAAGGGATAGATTTTTTATTAAAATGGAGTATTGTAATAAACAAGCATTTACCCAAAGCTAATTCTCCAAAATTAGCAATATATCCTGTATTACAAAGGAAGTCTACAAGCAAAAAGGGCAGTGGAGTAAATTAATCTGGAGAAAGTACAACAGTTCCCATTTCTGTGGGAATAGGATCAAGTCCCTAATCATTAAATAAAAACAAAATATTCTGCCCCATGACAAGATTTCATGGCAAATATCAATGGATAGATAACAATGAACAAAAGGAGATACTTCAGTTTTGCAATTAGAAAGTTTTAAACGCTTCCATAACTAATGCTCAGTTAGCTACACCAAAATAGTCTGAAACACAGCGAACAATGACAAAACCAAAAGGTAAAATTAGAAGTACAGTACTAACATTGTATTCAGAAGGAGCACCTGGTCCACTTCTGTGAATTGGGATCAAAATCAATCTGGAGTAGTCGCAAATGGAAAAATTATGTTGTGCCAGTGATAACATTGCTCACTGACAGGAATAGAAGAAAACAATAGCCACCCTGTTCCAAACAAGACACAGTAATTCACTGTGGGGTCTTGTAACCCTGGCACAAATCAATCTAACCCAAGGCATTTGCATAGCCATCCATCACTTTAGAACATTTCAAGTTCTTCACCTCGTGCACTACTTTTGAAGTCAAGTGACATTTGAAGGCAAACACACGACA